>NC_045156.1:14239204-14316704 GCF_900700415.2 Clupea harengus | reverse complement strand
GTGTGTCTCTCAGTGTTTACAGGAGGGGGGTGTGTGTGTGTGTGTGTGTGTGTGTGTGTGTGTGTGTGTGTCTCTCAGTGTTTACAGGAGGGGGCTATGTGTATGTGTGTGTGTGTGTGTGTCTCAGTGTTTATTGGACGGGGGTAGCACGGGCTCTCACTAACTCACTGGACTCGAAGAAAAAAAAACTTCTGCATGAAGGGTGTGTGTGTGTGTGTGTGTGTGTGTGTGTGTGTGTGCATGGCTGTGTGTCTCTGGGCGTGTGTGTATAGGTGGTCGGGGTGGGGGACAGTGTGTGTGTGTGTGTGTGTGTGTGTGTGTGTGTGTGTGTGTGTGTGTGTGTGTGTGTGTGTGTGTGTGTGTGTGTGTGTGGTCTGCTCACAAGTGCTAGGGGCAGGGCTGTGTGAGTGAAGTTCATTCTCTGAGCCACAGATGCCGTTAGCCCAGTGAGTCAGTGCCTCCAGCTGAGGCTGAGTCAGGCCCTATGGAGCTGCCCTTGAACAGGGCCTTCCTGCACTGCGTGGGTGTTGCCCCTACCACTAGAGGGCGGTAGTGAGGTAATCGGGGTCAAAGTGGGCCAGTGAGTGCGGCCCACACACCAGCTGTGACTGAGGTTACTCCTTACAGTTAACATTACTCTACTTCTCCTGCCTTGCACCTCACCCCACCCCACTTCAGCCCCCCCCCCCCCCCCCCCCCCCCCTCACCCCACCCCATCCCACCTCAACCCACACACACCCCACCCCACCTCAGACCAAGTACTTTCACTCAGACGACAACACGTAAAGCAGAGTTCAGAGTTCACAGATGAAGGATACGGTCGGTTCCAGGGAAGAGGGTTCGTCCGGTCAGCAGCTCCGCCATGATGCAACCCACTGACCAGATGTCAACTGCAACACAAAACACACACACACACACACACACATCTTAGTCTTCATCCAGACATGGTCAACTGAAGATTTCCTTCTCAATGTTATAGATCCACCTGATTCCATGAACTGAACATGCTTAACATGTGTAATATTTTGAGTGAGACTGGGGTTGAGCATTTAACTTAGTAACAGCTTTAATTTGATCCTCCAGCAATGCTTCATAGCAAACACTGTACTGATGTGAGATTACAAATTAGTTGGGTGGGCATCCAATTCGTATTTATATTAATCATTAACTAAACACTTGTATCCAAAAACACTCAATAATATTAATAGTATTTATGTTAATCATTAGTTAAACATGTCGTATGTTAAGTGGCGCACTGCCCAACTGAGTGGGACTGTAACAGGCCGTGTTTTGTCAGTCTCTAGGAAGCGGCCCAGATTGACTGTCAGGTGACCGTGACCTTTATCAGTCTGTCAGACAGACAGACAGACAGTCAGACAGACAGTCAGACAGACAGACAGACAGACAGACAGTCAGTCAGTCAGTCAGACAGACAGACAGACAGACAGTCAGTCAGGATTTTTATCCAAAACAATGTACAAACTGGATGGGCACAGGGAGAGATCAGGCCTCTGCCAAGGCCAATATAACGAAAGTGAGAAGAAAAAAAACCTGCATCCGCTCCAGAATGCGGATCTGTTCTAAAATGTAATGGGTTCTTCCGTGGTCCGTACTCCATACTCTACCCCTCCCTCTAAGTCTCATGTCAATCGGCCAGGTAGTTTTTTACCTGTCAGGTTGTAATGGGCGGTACTGTGCTCACCGGTCATGTTGTAGTGGGCGGTACTGTGCTCACCGGTCCGGTTCTAATGGTCAGGTTCTAGTGGGCGGTAGTGTGCTCACCGGTCATGTTGTACTGTGCTCACCGGTCATGTTGTACTGGTACTGTGCTCACCGGTCATGTTCTAGTGGTTGGTTCTGTGCTCACCGGTCATGTTGTACTGTGCTCACCGGTCATGTTGTACTGGTACTGTGCTCACCGGTCATGTTCTAGTGGTTGGTTCTGTGCTCACCGGTCATGTTATACTGTGCTCACCGGTCATGTTGTAGTGGGCGGTGCTGTGCTCACTGGTCCGGTTCTAGTGGTTGGTACTGTGCTCACCGGTCATGTTGTAGTGGGCGGTACTCACCGGTCATGTTGTAGTGCATCCAGTTGAGCATGATCTCCGGCGCACGGTACCACCGCGTCGCCACGTAGCCGGTCATCTCATCGTCTGTGTGTCGCGCCAGACCAAAGTCCAGAATCTACAGAGTGAAACAGGAGAGAGAGACAATACAAGAGATGGAGAGAGAGAGAAACAGGAGACAGAGAGAGATAAACAGGAGAGAGAGAGAAACAGGAGAGAGAGAGAGAGAAACAGAAGAGAGAGAGAAGACAAGAGATCGAGAGAGAGAGAAACAGGAGACAGAGAGAGAGAGAAACAGGAGAGAGAGAGAGAAACAGGAGACAGAGAGAGGAGAGAAACAGGAGATAGAAAGAAAAACAGGAGACAGAGAGAGAAGACAAGAGATGGAGACGATAAAAAAAAACAAGAAAAAAAGAATAATTATCAATCACATTTTATTACTTCGCACACAAGAGTGGAGGAAATTAAGATGCAACACCTGCTGTTCTCCAAGAGTGTGTGTGTGTCTGTGAGTGTGTGAGTGTGTGTGAGTGTCTCTCTGATAAGGTTTATATGTACTATGTACACTCTCACCTTCAGTTCACAGTCTTCATTTACAGCCAGGTTACTTGGCTTCAGGTCCTAAAGGGACGAGAGGGGGGGTGGCGGAGAGAGAGAGAGAGAGAGAGAGAGAGAGAGAGAGAGAGAGAGAATGAGATAGAAAATGAGTATGGGAGATAGAGTGGGAGAATAACAGAGAGGGATGAAAGAGGAATGAGAGAGGGATGAGAGAGAGGGAGAGATGTTTTAGTGTTATGGTTCTCCACTTCCACTCTCGTCATTAGTGTGGGTCATAAAGTGCTCATGGTGAGTGGCGCTCTGGGCCTAAATACGGCCCCTAAAAGACCAAACCCATCCAGTTCTCTCCACACCACCCCCATAAAACTCACATACCAAGCTTATGCCCCCCCCCTAATCTACATCACTAATGCCCCCCCCCCCCCCCCATCCCACTCCACATCACAGGCCACTGAGCAGAGAGCCTAGAGAGTAGCCAGCCACACTCATGTGTTTATACACAGGCACTTTCAGGCACGCTGTGCTAAGCTGAGGGATCGGGCCTTATATGGGCCGAATCTGGGACGGATGTGGCCCACATCTGTCTGTCCCCTGGTGCAGGGCTGGTACCTGGCCATAGGCCTCAGTCAACAGGCTTAACAACGTGCATCACTTACTCTGTGGATGATGTCTGCTGAGTGGATGTACTGTAGGCAGAGAGAGAGAGAGAGAGAGAGAGAGAGAGAGAGAGAGAGAGAGAGAGAGAGAGAGAGAGAGAGAGAGAGAGAGAGAGAGAGAGAGAGAGGGGGAGAGAGAGAGAGAGAGAGAGAGAAACAAGCGTGTTACAAAATGAAAAGCTGTGGATCGATATTACAGCCATTACTAAAGCTCTCATCATAACCAAACGAAACTGCTTCTGCTGCCCCCTCAGTGTCTCCGGGGAGACATCTCCATCCCATAATAAGCCTGTGACGCTAACCTTTAACCCCCGGAGGATCTGGTAGATGAGGAACTGCACGTGGTCGTCCGTCAGCTTCTGGCACTTGACGATGTTGTTGAGGTCTGCGCCCATCAGGTGAGTCACCAGGTACCTGCCGTGGCCACAGTCGTCACAGCAACATCAGCATCAACAACACCATCAGCATCAACAACACCATCAACATCAACAAAACCATCAGTATCAACAACACCATCAACATCAACAACACCATCAGTATCAACAACACCATCAACATCAACAACACCATCAACATCAACAACACCATCAACATCAACAACACCATCAACATCAACAACACCATCAACATCAACAACGCCATCAACATCAACAACGCCATCAACATCAACAACTCCATCAACATCAATACCACCACAGCACATTCGATCACACCTTGGTAACACATGAATGAGGAACTTGCAGAGCCTGAGGCGGCGCCTTAAATAGACGCAGCAGCCCTGAGTGACATCCTCCAGTACGACCCTGAGTGACATCCTCCAGTACGACCCTGAGTGACATCCTCCAGTACGAACCTGGGCCTGCAAGCTCCCCCTCTCCCTCAGAGCCGTCTACTTCCTGCCTGACTGGGTTCCAAACCTCTCTTTCGCGTCCCGACTGGAAAGGAACCCAACAACGCAACCATGGAATGCTCCCACACATCCCCATCCTGGGCTCCCTTCAGGGGTGGAGCCAGCTCGTGTGACTGACAGCCTGGGCAGCCTATTGTGTGGTGGGCCCCACCCATGAGCAGAGGAATGTGCCGGGCAGGGGCCCAGGGGGAGAGAGCACAGGGCTGCCTGGTGAAGGCTGCTCCTGCCCCTGTTCCTGCCCCTGCTCCTGCTCCTGCTCCTGTTCCTGCTCCTGCTCCTGCTCCTGCTCCTGCTCCTGCTCCTGCCCCCGCTTCAGCTACTGCCCTCCTGCCCTCCTGCTACTGCCCCCCCTGCTCCTGCCCCTGCTCCTGCCAGGAAGACATCTGGCCTCCTGGCCTGAATACAGCCCACTGCCACATCACACCTCACTACACACACATCTCAGCGAGATTGAGACACACTCTCTTTCTCACTCACACACACACACACACACGCTTTACTCAACCTCCTAAAATCAATCATTCTCCCACGCAAACACAGACACACTTACTCACACCGGAAAATCCTCACACTCACTCACATTGCCAACTCCTCCCAAAACGTGTACATGCATATGAGTATGAGTGTGTGCACATTTGTGTGTGTGTGTGAGTAGGTGAGGTATATATAGACATTATATGGATACATATTCTTAGCTGTGGTAGCTCTCAAAATAGGGACGGGGAGACAGTGGGAGAGAGGGAACAGACAGACTGAGAAAGAATTGGAGAAAAAGTGGAAAAAAGAAGAAACTGCAAAAAAGGGAAAAACAGAAAGGAAGGTAGGAATAAAGGGAGCAATTGAAGGAGAGAAAATAGAGGGTGACTGGGGAGCTGGAAACAAGAGCGTGAGAAGGGAAACGGAAAGAGGGGAGAGAGAGAGAGAGAGAGAGTGTAAGAGAGGGAGAGAGAGGGAGAGTGTAAGAGAGAGGGAGAGAGAGAGGGAGCAATGGGAAGAGAGGGAGAGAGAGGGAGAGTGTAAGAGAGAGAGAGAGAGAGAGAGAGAGAGAGAGAGAGAGGGAGGGAGAGTGTAAGAGAGAGCGAGAGAGAGAGAGATATATGAACAGGAGAGAGAGAAAATAAAATGAGTAGAGAGGGAAGTGAGATGGAGAGAGGGAAGTGAAAACGAAACAAGAAAAGTTGCTGTGTCTTTGGCCAACACTACATCTAAAACAAAACTGTATGTGTGTGTGTGTGTGTGTGTGTGTGTGTGTGTGTGTTCCAAACTCTTATTTCCATGCCCAGGGAGCTACTCCACAGAGGAGACCAATGCAGCTTAACCACATGACAGAGGACCTCTCTCTCCCCCTCCCTCCCTTTCCCCCTCAGACCTCCAGTCTCTCTCTCTCTCTCTCTCTCTCTCTCTCTCTCTCTCTGAGAATGCAAAAGAAGCTTTATTGGCATGACCATAATGTTCTACAGTATTGCCAAAGCATTTGGAAAGAGAAGTGGAAACAATAAAATCAAATAAAAATAATAAATCATCATCATCAAGGAAATAGGATATTAACAACAACAAACATGAACATCATGAACATGAACATGTCCCTGTCCCTCCATTTGTGTGTGTGTGTGTGTGTGTGTGTGTGTGTGTGTGTGTGTGTGTGTGTGTGTGTGTGTGTGTGTGTGTGTGTGTGTGTGTGTGTTGTCCCTCCATTTATGGCAGGAAGTCACATATTGTTCAGCGAGGACGAGTAATTCCTCATTTTCTCGACTGAGGTATGAAAGCGTCTCCTCACTGCTCACTAGCAGGAACTCAAGGAGGACCTCTTTTTAAAATAGTTTGTCCTAATGTCCTCGTATTTTGTGCACTGTGTCAGGAAGTGCAGCTCTGCTTCCACTGCGAACAAGGAACAGTAGAGACAGTCTTTTTTCCTTGGGCAGCCAGGATTGACTGTGCCTACCCCCTTCTATGGCCACACACACACAGCCAGGTTTGTCTGTGCCTACCCCCCTCTATGGCCAGGCTGTGTTCATGGAGTCTGTACTTTGTCAACGTGGATCTCAGATTTTTGTCTGGGATTAGGGTCAAACAGGGAGCTAAAGTATCATTTCTGTTTATTTAACAAGGTGTTTGTGTTTTCTAATGGGTTTTGTAATTTTGCTTAGTTGTTTTTGCAATTTGATTTATCCTAATTTCAGTTGCCTTTCTGTCCTGGTCCTGAGGTGTTAGTATGTGTGTGTGTGTGTGTGTGTGGATCTGGAGAGCTCAGGCTCAGGACCAGCTGATTGTGGGGGCTCAAGTCTTGGTATTGCAGGGCTTTATAATGATAGGAGTGGGGGTTGCTGCTTTTAAGTTCTTTCAGAATTTGATTGCCCTTATCTGTATTTTTTTAATCAATGAATATTGGCCTTATTCTGCCCTGCATCAATGTTTATGGTACATCTGTGTTTCTTGTTAAATGCTTTTGCAGAACTCTGCATTCAAAGTCTCAACTGGATGTTTTTCCCATTTGTTGAATTCTTGGTTTGTAAGAGGACCCCACACCTCACTGCCATAAAGGGACCCCACACCTCACTGCCATTAAGGCCAATTGGCTCGATTACTGATTCGAAAATTTGGAGCCAGATTCGGATAGGAGTTTCAATAGAAATTTGTCGTTTTATGGCATAGAAAGCCCTGCATGCTCTTTGTCTCAAATAATTCATTGCAGGATTAAACTTTCCGTTTGAGTCGATTTTTACGCCTATGTATCTGTAGTTATTTGTGTGTTCAATTGAGTTTGTTCATATTGTAAAATTGTGTTTTTGCACCAGAGATCTGGATCTTTTTTCAAATATAATTATTTCAGTTTTGTTTAGGTTTACTGCCAGGGCCTCCCTCTCCCTCTCTCTCCCTCTTCCACTCTCTCCCTGTCTCCCTCTCCCTCTCCCTCTCTCTCCCTCCCCCTCCCCCTCACGCTCTCCCTCCCTCTCCCTCTCTCTCCCTCTCTCTCCCTCTCCCTCTCCCTCTCTCTCCCTCCCCCTCACGCTCTCCCTCCCTCTCTCTCCCTCTCCCTCTCCCTCTCTGGTGGTGACCTTAAAGAGCCTGACCCAGTGGCCAGTGTGTCCCTAACAGAGGCATCCTGTCTCCGCTGCACTATGACAGATGAGAAGATCAGAGAGCACAACTGAATAATACACTTCTACTCTGTATCTGGTGGATCAGCTCTCAGGTTGGAAACCGCCTGTGTGTGTGTGTGTGTGTGCGTGCGTGTGTGCGTGAGTGATTTCCCTTCTAATGTACACTGTGTATACGTGTACCCAACCCAAAAGCATTGGCAATACTGTAGAACGTAGACAGAGTGTGTGTGTACATGTGAGACTGAGTGTGTGTGCACATGTGAGTGAGAGTGAGTGTGTGCGCACATGTGAGACTGAGTGTGTGTGCACATGTGAGTGTGTGTGCACATGTGAGTGAGAGTGAGTGTGTGTGCACATGTGAGACTGAGTGTGTGTGCACATGTGAGTGTGTGTGTGTGTGTGCACATGTGAGTGTGTGTGTGTGTGCACATGTGAGTGAGAGTGTGTGTGCACATGTGAGTGAGAGTGTGTGTGCACATGTGAGTGAGAGTGAGTGTGTGTGCACATCTGAGTGAGAGTGAGTGTGTGTGCACATGTGAGTGAGAGTGAGTGTGTGTGCACATGTGAGTGAGAGTGAGTGTGTGTGCACATGTGAGAGTGAGTGTGTGTGTGTGTGTGCACATGTAAATGAGAGTGATGTTCTTGTCAGGGGCTTTCTGCTGCTCTGTGCATTGCTGAAATTCTGTGTAGATTCGGGAGAGGTACGAGGAGGACGGCTGTTTTGTTGCCATGGAGACAGTGTGTGTAGCACTGCGGCCGCCCCTGGTCGACCGCTGAAGTCAGCTCAGGACACACACACACACACACACACACACACACACACACACACACACACACACACACACACACGAAAGAACACCTGCAATCCGGCCCACAGCTGTATAATTCAGCTTTCAAACATCAATAACTCTATTGATTACATTTTTCCCTGATCATTTCCTGCTGAGACTACAGGAGAGCAACAGTCTTAAGAACAGGCAACAGACACACCAGGCACCTGACACTGCAGGAGAAAAGAAGGGAGAGCAGAAGAGAGAGAGAGAGAGAGAGATGGAAACAAGAGAGATGAAGAGACAGCAGAGAGAGAGAAAGATAAAGAGAGAGAGAGATGTTGGGCCCTATTTTGACAGCGAAAGTGGCTGTCAGGAATGGCCTATTCCGCCCGGGGCGTGTTGTCTTAAACTCTGGCACTAAATTAAACTTTTCGCCGAGGCGTGGATTTTGGTTATAGACGTGACAAAATATTCTTCTGTGACAGGGAACATTGGAATGAGCCAATCACTGCCAAAAGATCCCGCTCCCTTTATTGGAAGAGTGGAGCATACGCCTGACACAGTTCTGTATTAGCAAAGAAGCAGGAGCACACCTGTGTTATGGGTTAATGCAATTAATATATCTCAATATCTCTTTTAATCCTTTCTAAAAAGAATCAAATGTTTGTTTTAAGCGGTTAAACCCCTTGAAAGGCTTGAGCGTCTGGGAAAAGGTAGTCTAATTCGTCCGATTTGAATGAAATGCTCAGTCAGCAGAAAACAAATGTCAGCCATGATGTAGACACACAATAATGACATTTCTTGTTATTTCTATTCACACACTGTGGTCTAATTGGACTAAGGCAGAAGAAGAAATGCCAAGCCAACCCAGTGTTTTTTCCCAAACAATATCTATTTTCATAGAGGAAGAGAGAGAGATACTCAACATAAACATGGAGACCTTGCAACCTCCTGTATCGTATGCATCCCACATTCATGTAGGCTACTAGTCACTGCTGCTCTTGTGTTCTACGCATCACTTCCTCTCCCTGTCTATGAGATATCCCTCATTGGATGGGTGCATCACACACCAGAAGGCCTACAGTTAGTTCCCAGAAGAATTATAAATAGTAAGTATAAATAAATAAAGTAAAAATCCATGCAAATGATACAATTTTAATCTAATTAACGTTGAATAGACACCTTATATATAACCCTTACACAAACCTAATATGCTGTTGCAGTAAAAATCAGGTCAGTCTTTCGCATGCATCCAGAAACTTTTATTTCCATAGCAAATTGAGTGGACCGCTCCAGAACCCGTGGCAATATTGCCATCTTTCTAAGAAGAAGATCTTCATAAGTCTGACGCATTCAGCTTAAAGGGGCTGCTTGGCAATGCTACTGGTTGGCTTTAACCAAACCTTTCACAGATTAACTTGGGCCTGGCTCTGCCACACCTTTACCGCTCGCTCTGCTAACTTAGTGCCTTTGACCACACCTTTACAGCTCGCTCTGCAACATTGTCCTTGTTTGTGCCACAGTGCGCTGCCGTTTCTGCCAGCCATTTTCACTGTCAAACCAGAGCCCTTTGACTTTTAAAACCCTTCAATTAAAAACACCATTTGAAAACCATTAAATTACTACTGAAAATAATCAGTCAGAGATGAACAGGTAGTAAAGAGAAGAGAGAGAGGGAGGAAGGAGGAGAGGAAAAGAAATAGAAAGAGACCTGCGATTGAAGCAGAGGCGGTCAGACCTGTAGTTAGTCAGGCTGGCTGACTTTCAAAAGGCTATCGCTATCGCCTGTTGCTTGTTGGCACAGTCTCCTCTGCCATGCCCACAGCCCACCAGCCTGCCCATGACTCATACTACCGCTACTAAAACCAAAAGAGCAAACTCCTCTTCCTGCACAGCAAGCTTTCTTGCTTTCATGCTTTCTCCATGAGGAAGACAACGTGCTAGTTAGCGTTAATTAGCTTTAGCCACAACATGTGACCTCTGCCCCCTGCACTTCTCTCACACCCTAACACACTTCACTCACACCCTAACACTCCGCACTCACACCCTAACACACTTCACTCACACCCTAACACACTTCACTCACACCCTAACACTCCGCACTCACACCCTAACACACTTCACTCACACCCTAACACATTTCACTCACACTCTAACACTCCGCACTCATACCCTAACACACTTCACTCACACCCTAACACACTCCGCACTCACACCCTAACACTCCGCACTCACACCCTAACACACTTCACTCATACCCTAACACACTTCACTCACACCCTAACACACTTCACTCACACCCTAACACACTTCACTCACACCCTAACACACTCCGCACTCACACCCTAACACACTCCGCACTCACACCCTAACACACTTCACTCACACCCTAACACACTTCACTCACACTCTAACACTCCGCACTCCCAGAGAACAGAGATAGATAATGTTGACCAACACACAGAGGCTCTACCCCTTAATTTGAGAACTAACTAGCTAGCTTTACACGCTACATACAGCCTCTGTCCAAAACCATCTTCGAATCCTACACATAGAGCTTGCTAGTTTTAGTCAGTGCAGCGGTGGCCAGCAGGTACAGTGCTGGGCAGTGAGTAAACCTCACTCCCCAACACCTTAAGTGAGACAAACAGTAGCACCCATGGGTTTTAGCCTCCCATGCCCGAGGTTGCAGGTTCGAGTCTGGTGCGTGACTGTGCTCGTTCACACAACGCAGGTTACACCAGCACACACGGTGTCTCTGCTCTGCACCGAACACAAAGCTACGCAGCATTAGCGTATTGGTTGTTGCAGAGATCACATGGGTTTGACGGCGTGCGGAAAACAGGTTTACTCACACGTCGCTAAACTCCTCCAGAGTGACATGCGGAGAGAACACATCCAGGAGGCCGATCACCTGAAACACACACACATACAGAGGTCAGGGGTCAGAGTTCAATGAGCAACAAATATCATAATGGCCCTTACAAAACACCAATATTGTACTAGCACTCACAAACACAACAAGTATATCCAATAATAATGCAATACAATAATTACAGCTTCATTGTCTCATTCGTTTGAGGCCCATAAGGTAAAGTTAACTAGTGTCACAGATGAAGCATGATTTTATTTTTTCCCTCAGTTGAGTGCAATGTCCACAATAATGTCCACAACATTAAACACAAACCACTACCTCCAGTAAGGTGTGACACACACACACACACACACACACACACACACACACTAAACACAGACCACTACCTCCAGTAAGGTGTGAGATGATCCTTTAAAAAGGTATGAAACAAACATATACACATGCATACATTCTCATGCCTACATTTCTTTCAGTTAAAACATCCCTCTGAAATAAAACTGTAAAACAACTGTAAAGTGTGAACAATGTTGAATGTGTAGACTATAGATGGTGCAGACACAAGCACTATCTCTCCAGGCTTTCTGTCTGTCTTTGAAGATAGTTGACGTTAAATGTTGAAATAAAGTGACAGGTGACTAAATGAACAGACCGTCCAGCGAGTAGCGCTCCTCCGTCCCCGTTATGGCCCTGATCCGCTCCCTGATCCGGCCCCGTTATGGCCCTGATCCGTCCCCGTTATGGCCCTGATCTGGCCCTGATCTGGCCCAGTTATGACTCTGATCCGCCCCCTGATCCGTCCCCGTTATGGCCCTGATCCGTCCCCGTTATGGCCCTGATCCGCCCCCGTTATGGCCCTGATCCGTCCCCGTTATGGCCCTGATCCATCCCCTTTAAGGCCCTGATCTGGCCCAGTTATGGCCCTGGTTTGGCACGGATCCACGACAGGTGGGGGCTTGGATCTTTTTCAACAGTTGACTATCCGTCAGAGTCAGTGTGAGCAAGCGGACAAACATGTTTACTCCAAGTTATTACTAAATCCTTCACACACACACACACACACACACACACACACACACACACACACACACACACACACACACACACACACACAGACACACACACACACACACACAGACACAAACACACAGAGGGGAAATCCCGTGCTGGTAAAACATCAATCTCCAACCCTCAGCAGTGACCACAGAGCAGCGCAGCACAGCACCCAACCACGCTGGTGAACACATACACACACAACACACACACACACACACACACACAGAAAGTCCCACTGAGATTATACCTGCCACTGGGACGGTTAGGGAAAGTCACAGTAGCACTCTCATCAACAGACTTCAGCACACAACGGCATCAACAGACAGAGGGTTCTGTGTGTGTGTGTGTGTGTGTGTGTGTGTGTGTGTGTGTGTGTGTCTGTGTGTGTGTGTGTGTGTGTCTGTGTGTGTGTGTGTGTGTGTGTGTGTGTGTGTCTGTGTGTGTGTGCAGGATGTTATAGGAGTGAAAGTTGCATTCATGCCCGTCACGCCCTGGAGGGATAGAGTGGGTGGCACAGACACCCCCTGCTGGCACACAACCAAACAGGGGGCACAGGCTCATGTGATTGGCTGGCTCAGGGGTACAGGCTGCTGTGATTGGCTGGCTCCTGACAAAAACGAGGAAGCAGAGGCAAAGAGAGGGGCCAGAGGGAGGGAAGTAACCTGACAACAGCAGGCGAATGAGTCCTGTTTTTCTTTTCTCTCTCTCACACACACACACACACACACACACACACACACACACACACACACACACACACACACACACCACATTCACATAGAGACAAACACACACCACAGACTTATACAGACATAAATACACACAAACACCAAAACACAGACACACGCTCTAACACGTTCAGCTTTCCTTTCCAACACTGACTTCTGCATCAACCCACGCCTTGTTGTTTAGATGGTGCTGTTGAGTCTGTCAGCGAACGCCACTCTGCAGACCGCCTCAGCGCTCGGGCAGAACGAGTAAAGAGGCCAACGGGAGTCTTTTGTGAATCCCCGCCGTTTTCATAGGAAGAGTGTTGCATAACCCAGCGAGTGTGTTGCGGAGTGACTCTGCATCAGAAGCCCACTCCTACACACACACACTGCAGCACACAGATAAATCAACGGACGCTTTTCCAGCGTGCCGATACTCCGAATCACCCTTCACGCCTTTTCTCATGGGTTGTTAGAGGTCAAATCACCCCTCACAGCTTTTCTCATGAGTTGTTAGAGGTGTTTTCATGTGTGGTTGCCAAGGAAACGAGCTCACAAGGAGACAAAGACTTCTCCAAGAGCTCCAGTGTGAGACAGAGTGGCTCTGCGACACGCTGAACTTTGCATATAACTACTCTACACTGATATGACGAGCTATTTGACATTATAGGCGCCTGGGAATGCAGCCTAACCAGTTCTCACATGTTCCGCTAGACACAGCTCTGTAACTGCAGCGGATCAGTCCACAGCACCGGCTGGTCTCGCCTATGCATTGTCTATAAACGGCACGGTCATTGGGAGTTGGTGGTTCCTGACACCCTGATTTTAACACGTGTGTACCTGCTCAGGCAATAGTGTGTGTGTGTGGGGAGGGGGTACTCACATTTAAAGAAGTGTGTACCTACTCAGGCAATGGTGTGTGTGGGGTACTTACGTTTAAACAAGTGTGTACCTACTTGGGCAGCGGGGTGTGTGTGTGTGTGTGTGTATGGGGGGGGGGGGGGGGGGGGGTACTTACGTTTTCGTGCTTCATGTGTTTGAGAAGCCGCAGCTCCCGGTACGTCCTCTTGGCATGGATGATCGACTGGAAGGGCCTGGACAACTTCTTCACTGCAATCTTCAGGCCTGTCTTCACGTCATAAGCGGAGCTGTGGAGTGCACACACACACACACACACACACACACACACACACACAAACAGATTAACACACTAATGGATACAGGTTTTCCAACAACTGCTTCAAGACTGAGCTAATAGACTTTTTATGAGGTTTTAATAAACACCATTTGTATGTACTGAGTTTACTACTTTTTTTTTTCTCTAAGCGATAACAATAAACAAATCAACAATACCAACAACAACAAGAGCCTTATTGACCATAAAACACAAACCAGTGAGAGGCTTTTCAGTTCTTCGGACTGGTGCATCTAAAACAGCCGTGTCTGAACCAAACATGCTCCATTTTCATCTGTTTAGTATGGGCTTAGAGACATGCTAACATTATCATAAATAAAACAATAAATGCCCGACATCTACGTCTATCGTTGTGTTAAAATAATCAAGGAGTTACAGAACTGAAGAGTGCATAAAACAATGTCAAGGGCATGAATTAGCAAGAGAGATTGCAGAGACTATTTTCAAACCCAACTCCAGCTGATCAAAACCCTGATCAACACCCTGGAGTTGAAAGTGTGACTCAGCTGGCACCAAATGTTAACTTCCTGTTTCCTGCTTCCTGCTCTTGCCAGTGTGCCCTTTGATCCACATTTGAAATTACTTTGGCCTAAAAAAAGAAAGCAGACAATACTCTACATTCCAAGGAGTTCCCAGAGCGTGCCTTGGAAGATCACACGGGATGCCCAGCAGCGGACGGGACCACAGGGGATGTTGCCCCTGCAGGCCCACATGTTCACCCCGTGTGCACACCAATACCACTACCCTGTTTCCCAGGGCATTGCGGACGTGTCAGACGCTGCGATACGCACATAACTGTGCGCTTGCCAACTGCAGAGGCCCAAACCATAACGGCGCTGACGCAACCCTTGGGTGTGTGTGTGTGTGTGTGAGGGGGGGTGGGGGGGTTAGGGTTACTGTAACTGTGCACTGTACTGTACTAATGCACTGTAACACACACTTACTATCAAAGACTCCTGCATCGTCTCCAATAGGCTACTGAGACCTGCATACGGTGTTCAGGTGTGTATTTGGACGTCCTCTCAGCGGCCGATCCGCTCTTATGAGTACGGGAATGAGCGGGGACATATTGCATATGCTATATCATGACGGTGTTGCATATGTTATATCATGATGGTGTTGCATATGTTATATCATGATGGTGTTGCATATGTTATATCATGACGGTGTTGCATATGTTATATCATGACGGTGTTGCATATGTTAGATAATGACGTGTTGCATATGTTATATCATGACGGTGTTGCATAGATCATGATGGTTTTGCATGTATTATATCATGACGGTGTTGCATAGATCATGATGGTGTTGCATATGCTATATCAAGATGATGACGATGTTGCATATGTTAGATCATGAAGGTGTTGCATTTGTTAGATCACGACGGTGTTGCATATGCTAGATCATGACGGTGTTGCATATGTTAGATAATGACGTGTTGCATATGCTAGATCATGACGGTGTTGCATATGTTAGATAATGACGTGTTGCATATGTTATATCATGACGGTGTTGCATAGATCATGATAATGATGGTGTTGCATATGTTATATCATGACGGTGTTGCATAGATCATGATAATGATGGTGTTGCATATGTTATATCATGACGGTGTTGCATAGATCATGATAATGACGGTGTTGCATATGTTATATCATGACGGTGTTGCATATGTTAGATAATGACGTGTTGCATATGTTATATCATGACGGTGTCAGGGTTTTTCCTGGGTCAAAATGGGTCTTCGGTGCTCCAAAAAAAAAAGTGTGCGCTGCACGCGCAGTCTGTGTTACCATGTCACCTGGTAGCTTACATTTTACCATTTCATAAATAATGAGGATATGCTTCAGGAAATCATTTTGCTTCCACTTTAGATTCAAATAGATTGACAATAGTCCAAGCCCCATGGTGCTATCATGTATGGTTCAAAGATTATTAAGGTTTACCTCTTTACATATATATGCAAACTACTGAAATGTATATCAATAGAATCTAGAACTAACCAGTGGTCAGAAATGGAACACACAAATTATGAAAATCAAGTTTATCTATTATTACTATTCATTTTTATTATACAAACCTACATACCATTATTTTTGTTTTTATTATTAAAACTGTCCACAAATATGTTTAATAGTGTGTTTAACTTCTATTGGCCCACCAATGGAGGCTGCGTTGGAAATCAAACTTTTGTCAGCATTTTGAGTGGACATTTCATTTGCATTTGTACAGGTGTATTCGTGCACGTCGGGCTGGCCCTCGCAGCGGAACGACAGTTTACAACCGCACCGGTTTATCAATGATAATATTAATTCGAGATGCAACACAAATATATCCGCTCTCCTCCGAACGAGCTGAGCTTTCATTGATAAACCAATGCGGTTGTCTGCCTCTCCCGAGGACCCGCGGTCTACTGGTACTCGTTCAAACGGGTAAACAAATCAAATAATAGCCTACACCTGTGTAGGTCCTCAACATAGCAGATATTGTAATACATTGAAAGCCATGAATACTGAAAATGGAATGTTATGCTCAAAATCACCGCCGACTGATGAAGTCAGGATGCATACGCAAGTTGAGTGATTGGCAGCTGGCCGCTCTGTCCATTCGCGCACCTCACAGTTGCGTATTGTTCAGACAAGAAGACACGCTTATCAACTCGATTACTATTGATCAAAACAGAACGAGGTTTCGGCTGTAGCCTATACTTGAAACATACTATTGAGACCATATTCGAACATGCATTGCACGCGTGATGAAGGCGCATCCCACCACCTGAGCGAAATAATTCATATCTATAAATAACAGCTCACCATTATTTTTTTAACCAGATTTGTTAACTGGTCGCGATCAATATTTTGCAGTACAATAGGCTACCTTGGTTAAACATCGAATTACGGTAGATGCATGCTAGCATTGCGCTAAATAATTAGACAGCTAACATTAATTAGTGGTGTTAACATAAAGTCAGTTATTGTATATGGCATTAATATTATTCTAAAACACCTTCACTAGTTGTTTTAACCAGATTTGTAAGCAGGTTGTAAACAACATTTTTGAAGTGCATTGGTTTAAAACAGCTAAAAGCTAGCTACATTAAGTTGCTTGCTCAAATCTCAAATTCAAACCAACGTATTCTCTAAACTGGCAAGCTTGGAGCAGCCTCTTTTCAATGATTGGCTCAGGGGGTGGGAGGTGGGACAAGCTGCTGCCTTGAAGTCGACGGTGAGGGCTCAAAACACCATTAAGCTGAATTGCGCCATGAATGACAGCTTTTTTTTAATTTATTTTTTATCGCGGACTTTTTTTGGTGCCTTAGGCGCTCGGGATTTGTTGTAGGCGCTTGGGAAAACGGCTTAGGCGTGCGCCCAAATTTTCTCTATGCAGGAAAAACCCTGCACGGTGTTGCATAGATCATGATGGTTTTGCATGTATTATATCATGACGGTGTTGCATAGATCATGATGGTGTTGCATATGCTATATCAAGATGATGACGATGTTGCATGTTAGATCATGAAGGTGTTGCATTTGTTAGATCACGGCGGTGTTGCATATGCTAGATCATGACGGTGTTGCATATGTTAGATAATGACGTGTTGCATATGTTATATCATGACGGTGTTGCATATGTAAGATCATGACGGTGTTGCATATGTTATATCATGACGGTGTTGCATATGTCAGATCATGACGGTGTTGCATATGATATATCATGATGGTGTTGCATATGTTACATCATGACGGTGTTGCATATGTTAGATAATGATGGTGTTGCATATGTTAGATAATGATGGTGTTGCATATGCTATATCATGACGGTGTTGCATATGACAGGAAAGCAGTACTACATCTGTTGCAGTTCATCAGATACGCAGTTGTTGATAGACTGCTGTATGCCCATACCATGTTGTTGCTCTCAGACATGTGCAATCAGTCAGCATCTACCGCTTCTCGAAAGAGGACACTGCTTGTTTTTTCCGAAACCTAACACCGTTTTTTTTTTTTCCTTTCTACTCTCCCTGGGGAACAATAGATCCCCTGGTTACCATGGCATCCCCAGCAACTGGTCAAACTTGTGTGAGTGGTAAGCCCTTGCAGGACGTAACTAGGCAAGCCCCACAGACTGAGGCAGACAATAGTATGTGCAACATTAGCATTCTACAATTGTACACAGACAAAAACCTCAAAACCACAGAGAGACGACAAAAAAGAACAGGACAAGTGGCCAACATGATCTCACGTGTACAAACAACATGATCACACGTGTACAAACAACATGATCACACGTGTACAAACAACATGATCACACGTTTACAAACAACATGATCACAATCTCCTCCAAACCTACTGAAGCATCCATATGTGTCGGTAAAGAAAAACTTCAATTCAGTTGAACATTACTACCGACATGATCATCACCTACAGGGTCCCTCCGAGAGACCCCCTCCCCCTTGTGTTATTCATATTACATCACAATAGTAATCAACAGTCTCTTGGACACACTGGTAAACAACAAATTCAGCATTCATATTTATTTCAGACATATTTAAAAGCATGCTTACAACAATTTGCTTTCAACTTCAGATAAACATCTGACAAACCACAGATGCCCGGATACCGGCCAAACTCGCTCTTGAGTTTCCACTAGTGCGTCTTGTTTTGCTGAAAAGGCTTGTTTGCTCTTCCTGTTGCATCATGCATCACCCAGGCGTACACATCTGAATAATGGTTTGAATAAAGTCATGTTACTCCACCCATGTCTCTGATCGACGAGCAGCGGCACGGCGGCACGGCGGCACGGCGCCAGCAGAGCCAGCTGGAGAGTATCAGTGCTGTTTACCACACAAGCCTCCTCCGCCAGAGAGATGAAGAGATTGGATTGTGCAACGCAGATCGGGCTTCGGGAGTGTAAGAGAATGATTGCGGCTGCAGACAGGCTACAGCAAAGCAGAATCTTCCCCAAGCAGAGCGACTCAGGGCCCCAGGGGTCAGGCCTGCCATGCTGCGCCTCAGGTGAAGACAACACCGTTTAACCAGCGACAGATGCACAACAGGTGAAGACAACGCCGTTTAACCAGCGACAGATGCACAACAGCACTTACATGACATTTGCTTGGTACAAAAACACTGCCCCAAAGGTCAAACATGAGGCCAGTTCAGGATGAGGTCTAACAGTTCTAACAGAAGATGAGATATTGGGATGAGATGAGGCGAGATAACTCAAGGGAAAGGGTCACAGATGAGTGGCGGATCCATGCCTAATACAGCCCCCAGAGTCCTGCATGATGTGTCCCCTGCTCACAGACACCCTCCAGCCCCCAGAGTCCTGCATGATGTGTCCCCTGCTGATAGACACCCTCCAGAGTCCTGCATGATGTGTCCCCTGCTCACAGACAGCCTCCAGCCCCCAGAGTCCTGCATGATGTGTCCCCTGCTCACAGACAGCCTTCAGCCCCCAGAGTCCTGCGTGATGTCCCCTACTGACAGACACCCTCCAGCAGATCAGAGCCAATGTTTCCTCGCCCGCCGATGTTCTAAATATTATAAAGGTCACCATGTCTGCATTTCCTGTTCCGCTTTCCCATGCGATGCTCCCGGAATATAACGATCCACGGGGACATTTCCCACAATTCTTCTTGCTTTATAACACATGGTGAGGACTAACTAACAAACTACACGTAAAAAAAGAAACTTGAAAGAAGACCAGAATATAGGACCCGGGGCCTCTTTTATAAAACTCATAGAGCGTAGATCCAAACACATTGCGTACTTAAGAATCTACGTACACACGGAAATATTCTGGTTTATGAAACCGTGCAATGCACACCTGTACGCAGTCGTGTCATTATAAATACCAACCTGCGGTGAATTGTTTGCGCGTGCACAAGCATCATACTCCTCCCAGTGTCTTGCCACAATCATCTATAAATGGTCAATGTAAAATGACTCATGAATATGCTAACGTTTATAACAAGCCTTAATTGGAAGATAATTTATAACAAGCCTTAATTGGATGATCATTTATAACAAGCCTTAATTGGATGATCATTTATAAGAAGCCTTAATTGCCTTAATTGGATGATCATTGAGGGAAAGATGGAGACATCAACTGCAGAAAGAAGTCGAAGTTTGCAGAGTGTGAGAAAGTCTAACATGAGAAGTACACCAAAGTACAAAATATTCTGAGTGAAATACGTTCAGCATTAAAGGTGAATTGTGTATGATTTAGTGGCATCTAGTGGCGAGCTTTCAGATTGCAACCAACTGAACACCCTGTCTTTTCCAAGCCAGTAGGATAAGCTACTTGTGGCTGTCAGTTTGCCATAATAACATGAACTGCTCTCTCTAGAGCCAGTGTTCTGTTTGTCCCTTCTGGGCTACTGTAGAAACATGGCAATGCAACATTGCAGACTCTGTGGAGGAGGACCCACTCCTGCATATGTAGATGTGAAGAGCTCATTCTAAGCCAACGAAAACACAACAATTAGTGATTATACTCAATTAAAAACATTTCTTCAAAATTGATCCCCCTGAATCCTACACCCTGAACTTTTAAAAGAACTTGTTAAATTGTCTGGTCTCATTATAGGCCGTGCATCATTCAGGGCACCAAGTATAACAGACCTTTTCATTCTGTTGACAACATGCACTTCTCACTTCGTAGACAAAAGAAACTCATTTTATAGAAGAAAAAAAATTGCAATCCTGATCAAATACTTTTGTATATAAGCCATGGGCAACGGGTCTATTCTTTGATATTCTCTGGCTTTTCTGCTGGCCTTGGAAGGAACTCTGTGTTACCTAGTTACAGTAAATGCTAGCCTTTGTGAGGGAACAGATGGGAGTGTCCTGTCTGTGCTTGAGAGGTGTGCATTTTAACGGTAAAAAAGCTCCACTACACACGACGTGTAGCATATTCCTACTTCATGTGCACCACCTGAGACAAATATCCAAAGCTACCCGATCTTCTCAAAACACTCCATGCCAAGAAACGCAGAACTGAATCGAATCAAACACCCAGGCCCTACTTGTCAACGGTGAGCCTGCTCAACCATAGCTGATGCACATGCAAATAGTTCACATCAAATCTGAACTCACAGCGTGTTGTCTTACATCAAGATTTCCTCCGACAAATATTTCACATCGGTTAGTTTGAACGGTGGTCGGTGAGGGAGGTGGCTCAGTCTCCACAGAAGCCAAAGGGTGCTTACTGGAGTACAGTTTAACCTGCCTGATGTGTCTCTGCTGGGGACAACAGCTGAGAGCGGAGGGAGTGTTGGGTAAGAAATGCCCCAAGCTGTTCCAGCATGTTCTCTGCCTCTGCCTCTGCCTCTGCCTCTGCCTCTGCCTCTGCCTCTGCCTCTGCCTCTGCCTCTGGCTGGGAGTGACAGCTCAGCTCGTGTTCGCTATCTCTGTGTCTCGCAGGACAAAAGCAGGTCAGTGAGAGCACAAACATGAGAGCCTGACTTTAGACACCGCGGAACTGGGGCCCCTTTTCCACTGCTGCAGACGCATGGGAACAAACAGCCTGCTCTATTTTTACCACTCCCTCTCTCTCTCTCACTCTCTCTCTCTCCCCCCCTCCCTCCCTCCCTCCCTCCCTCCCTCCCTTTCTCCCTTTCTCCCTTTCTCTCTCTCTCTCTCTCCCAGTCTGTTCCTTTCCAACAACTCAACCCTGTAGAGGAAAGGCCTCTGATTTTTACGGTGCTGTCCAGGAAACATCAGAGACAAGAGCGGCTCTGTGGCCTGGCTGTCACGCCCGTCACGCCCGTCACGCCAGGCAGCCAGGCGGGGTCTCCAGCAGGCCAGCTTCCTCTGAGCTACCGGGCCCCTTGATGTGGATTCTGCTGCCCACAACCTCCTCCGAGCAACGAGTAAGCTCCCGCTCGCGTAAGGGAGGGAGGGAGAGGGAGGGAGAGGGAGAGAGAGCGAGAGAGAAAGAGAGAGAGAAATGATGCCCACACGACCCCCCTCCTCTATCGTCCTCACCCCTCTCCTCTCCTCCTCTACCTTCTCACAGGCTGCACGGGAACTCAAGCGATTCCTCCAGCGCTGTACTGTTACAAGTTTAACCGGAGTGGGAAGGCGGACATGACGGCAGGGCAGGGAGAAGATAAATCTGCGTGCCGTAATAGCTTAGACCCGGGTTACAGCAGGGCATAGGTCTGTGGAGGACATGCTGATTATGACAGGCAAAGAGTGAGTGTGTGTGTGTGTGTGTGTGTGTGTGTGTGTGTGTGTGTGTGTGTGTGAGAGAGAATACACGTGGTACTTCTGAGACAGTCTGATTGACGGATAAGAAAAAAGTTGTCTCCATGCTGGATGACCTCTTACTGAGTATTTCGTCATAGGGTTTGGTGCGCATGCATGACCAACCTTCTCATCCACGAGAAAACCTCCTAATACTGGAAGTATGAGTCACCGCAAGCACGGTGGGTGACATCATTCTCACCCCCTGTAGTCAAACCTAAGACAGCCAACAGCATGCATATGCGCATGTTACGCTTACAACTATATTTAAGTTATACAGCATCAGGGATCAAGGCGACGAGGCAGGCAGGAGACTAGAGAGTTTCGAACATGCACATGCTACACCCTTATAATGCAACCCCTGTCGAGCAGAACAGCAGAGTAACAATGTTACCGACAGGAACGAGTAGGCTACTGTATGTTATTTTGTGCTCACACAAAGGAATCCACGTTTACATCGCTGCCCTGTTTGTAACGCTAACTGTGCTTCATATATAGACTAATCTGTCTAAGTAAAAACACATTTCAAAATAGAGGGACCTCCCAGTTCATATCCTAGCGGAGAATTTGGCGCTGAGCAAAATCAACGAGGGATGTCTGTCTCAACCTTGACCTCAACGTAGACGTACAGTGGGTCACAACCAATGCACAGCTGTTATTCTGAGTTCATGACAAGTTAAGACATGTTGTCATCTCACTTTACACTCCCAAAGCTTGCACAAACAGAAAAACAATAAACACTAAATGACCGCAAATAATGTGGCTGTTTATACCGATTTTAACGATTCTCTATTATGTCCTTCCTGTTACAATAACATTTCAGTACAACCATGATAACGGATATGGGGCATAACATTTTATCGTCACCAGCTACAGTAGCCACAACACAAAAGAAATGATAATCCGCTTCACAAATCCGAATAAATAACAGCATGCGTGGCTACAGCACTCTATAATGCAGACATGATGAAGCCAGATATCAAAAGAGGCAGGAATCCAAGTCTTCAATATCATATGGTGACGGTGTTGAATGCACGTAAGCATGGCACTGTGGAGACATGTTTACTGCACCGTTCAGATATGACTCTCACAAAACATTACAGAGCGCATAGGATATTTAGTGCAAGCGGGAAAGAAACTGCTAAGTAAACAAGCGTAGGCCTCATCAAAGTACTTGGCTGCTGATTTTTATTATTGAGCAACAGCGGAATTTCCAGGCCTGCAATTATGGGCCATCGTGTGACTGAGAGCCAACTATGGCAATCGCGAGTTATGCAATTGAATTGTGCAGAGGAGAGGGAAATGCATTTACCACACGGATCCGTAAGCCCCCGAGCCTACAGGCGACAGGTTCTGATACCGCTCCGGGACCTCCCATACTGTTTTGTTGAGCTCCTGTCGGTAGAAAGTGGGTCTATCCTTCTGGGACATTCCTGCCAAGTAGCACGACCCACGGCAACAAACAACCGCGTAGAAAACTTCTGTTCTCCTTTGATTTCTGGTTGGTTGTCTTCCAAAATTAAACGCAAACTACACGGCGAGTACAAAAGCAGGCCCGACGGTTAGAATGTGTCTCTGTGCATCAAAGCAATGCAATCGTGCAAGTCTAGCCTAATCTGGCGTGCAAACACAGAGCGCAAAGAAAAAAAATCTGTGAACAGTCCGACGTGTGGGATCAACTCATAAGGATTTTTCCCGATGCAGGTTTGTTCCGACCCGTCATGCGTCGTGCATAACGTCACAAATGAAACCAGTTCTCAAATCTCGCGTGGTTTGGTCTCGTGTATTTTCAATTCCTCTCCCAACAACCTGAGGCAGTGAACAGGAGATGTGGATTATTTTTAACACAATACGGGCATTTGAGGTAGATCGGCTATGTTTGACATGTTTGTTCCTCCTTACAAACGACAGGATTTACCCAACACTCTGTTATAGCCTTAAAATTGGAGGCCAGGTCATGTTTTGTGATAAAAAGAAGAAAAAACTTGCTTATGCTTATCAGGTATGCTTTGTATGGATTCGCGGCGGGGGGGGGGGGGGGGGGGGGGGGGGGGACTGAAAAAGGAGGATATGATTTGTGGACACCATTCTATTCTTGAGTATACGTTTGTTGGCACACTAGTTGTCTACGCAATTTAGTTTGTAACAAAACAGTTTTAGGATCAACTCAAAGATCTTGGTGTTCTATTTCCAGTAGGTATAACTACTGTAATGACCTCTTTATTGGTCTTCCCCAAAAGACCATTAAACAGCTGCAGCTCATTCAAAAGGCTGCTGCTGGAGTTTGAACCAGAACCAAGACAACAGCACATTACTCCACTTCTAAAATCTTTACATTGCCTTCCAGTTCATTACAGAATAGATTTTAAAGTGTTGTTACTAGTCTATAAAGGACTGAATGGTTTGGGCCCACAAATACATCTCTGATATGTTTACAAAAACTGACTGAGTAGGGCTCTGGACTCAGGTTGGCTAGTCCAAACCAAACGTGGTGAAGCAGCGTTTAGCTGTTATGCTGCATGCAACCGGAAGAAACTGACAGAAGATCTTAGATGCATAGATATATATAGGTCTATGCTTAGTTGTGCCCCAAATGTAGCCAATTTAAATCCAGGTTAAAAAAACATTTCTCTTTTCATGTGTCTATCATTGACCTCTTAAACATACACTCTATTCGTATTGCCCTTAAGTCTTTAATTATATTACTCATCTTCTAATTATAAATAAATGTGGTGGAAAAAGAGAGTAAAACTGGATAACCAATACTGAATACTTTCAGGTTCATCTGGCCGGTTCATAAACATAGCAAATGCGACCCCAAAACCAGTTCACCACCATATGCTCCTCTGTCATTTTACGGCCCCAAAATGACTAATTTCACCATGCAGATAGACAACAAACTTGTGCATGACATAATCAAATGATTCCCCCTGAAAAATGATTTTGCATTGAACAACCAGACATTTGAAAATGTTTTGCTTGGATTCACAGATCACAGGAGATCCTTGGTTGTTCAACAATAACCTGACTCGGACAGACACCTGACCTGACATTGCATAAGTGACCAGTATTTTAATCTTCGGAGTATAGCATGGATAGGTGACCGCCCTTGATTATTGTCTGTCTTATATAGCAGGAAAGTTTGCCCTCTAGTGGCGAAAGCCCGTTTCACACTTGCTGCGTTGCGGTACTGCTGTGTCTCGTTTGTGTATTTGTAGTGGCAGTAGAAGTTGCGGCGCTTCTACTGCCAGCCCTATCTCTTTTGACAGTCCAACTACCAGAAAGCCTATCATGAAAATATCCACATATTTAACATGCAAACATTTTGATGTGCTATTTTATGTTCTAAATGGGTGTTTGACAACCATTTAACCTGGGCTAGTGTCCTGCTAACATTAACCCGGGCTAGTCTTCTGCTAACATTAACCTGGGCTAGTCTCCTGCTAACATTAACCAATTAACCTGGGCTAGTCTCCTGCTAACATCAACCATTTAACCTGGGCTAGTATCCTGCTAACATTAACCATTTAACCTGGGCTAGTCTCCTGCTAACATTACCGTGGAAACAGTCCTCAAACGCACCGGTGAGGCCCTTGCACCCTGTAAACGTCCTGGTCAGACGTGGAGACTGACTCCTCTAGAGGCGATGATGTTATATTATGGGACATCGACACTCAAGCAGTGGTACAGACTGTCAATCACTTCAAAAGACATGTTATGGCCTAACCTGGTCTAAAAAGTGCTGTTTTTAAAATATGTTTTGATTGGGAAAAAACGGTACAATGATGTTCAGGGTTGAACTATATCTTTACTGTGCTTCACAATGTATGTACAAATATTACAATCCAACATCCATGTCTTTGTGGGGAAACAGCGGATCCATTGATGGATAATCTCGTACATGACCAGTGAGTCATAGGGGGATTCATAATTCAGATATCAGAAAGAAATTACAAAGCACAAGTTTACAGGTGCAAACTTACATGGAATGACAATGCAAGTGTTATAAAACGTCCCAATTTTAAGCCCTTCTGTCCGTCACAGCCATCTCTTGGTTCATGAGTAAAAAGTGAAGCAGGACAGAAACTATCAACTCATTTCAACATAAGCTTGGTGTGACACTTGACTGTCCACCTCCTCTCACCAGATAGCCACGATCACACCCTTCCAATTTACACTACTGGCAGATTTCTCGCACAAACTGTACTACATGTTGGCAATGGTGCTGCACTGGTAACAGTCACTAGTACTCCTGCACATGTTTGTGGACCAAACAGAGATACCGCTATCCCACAATCCCTCTGTGCGTTCCGTGCGATGGGACATCAGCCCTACTGGATGTGTATAATATACAGAACAGGACAGACTGAGCGGGTATGCTATGTACTCAAGTGAGATACCATATCATAAGGAGAGTGATAAAGTCAGTATTTACATGAATAGTCAAGTTTACTGTCTTGGACTGAATTTCTAGCTCTCCGTTCAACAGGCCAGAACCTTTGCCCTGATTGACAGTCCTCGGGTCAGGCTCTTTTCCGGTACTCATCATTAAAGGGGAATGAATGCTCAGACAAGAACCAACAGGAATGTGTGAACCTGAATGTGATATTTTTCTCCGTGTGGGGAGAGATTGGTTTCAGGAAAGACGTAAGCAGTACGAATCAAGGACTTCAGACGAATCAAGGTTTGGTGAGGAGGCTTTCCCCAAACTGGCCAGAAGGGGGCAATGTTTGCCTGACCCACCCCAACACCTCCTGGCCACTCGGGGTACAAAGTTCACAGAGTGTTTGCATTATGGGATGACTCCATCACTTCAGAAAGATCACGTAGAAAGCCATGGAAAGGCAGGACAATGCTACCGCCATGTGAAGTCGTGTCCCGATCACCGCCGCTGAGACAGGAGAAGAACAGATATATGTGAAACGTAAACACCTGTGTAGACATCAAAGCAGATATTTATCCAAAGCCACACACAATCAACACACAGCTGTCCAGTGGTGATTACACATCATACTTTTAGTTCTTTATTTCTTCTCTAGGAACATTGACCAATTAAATTCACCCTCTCCAATTGACCCCAAATGAGCACAGTGAGCCCACACACACTAGGAGCAGTGAGCACACACACACACACACACACACACACACACACTAGGAGCAGTGAGCACACACACACACACACACACTAGGAGCAGTGCGCTCACACACACACACACACACACTAGGAGCAGTGCGCGCACACACACACTAGAAGCAGTGAGCACACACACACACACACACACACACACACAAGCACTAGGAGCAGTGAGCACACACACACACACACTAGGAGCAGTGAGCGCACACACACACACAGTAGGAGCAGTGAGCACACACACACACACACACACACTAGGAGCAGTGAGCCCACACACACTAGGAGCAGTGAGCGCACACACACACACACACACTAGGAGCAGTGAGCACACACACACACACTAGGAGCAGTGAGCACACGTGCACACACACTAGGAGCAGTGAGCACACACACACACACTAGGAGCAGTGAGCACACACACACTAGGAGCAGTGGGCACACACACACACACTAGGAGCAGTGAGCACACACACACCCACACACACACACACACACTAGGAGCAGTGAGCACACACACATTAGGAGTGTCACCAGCCCACTTCTCTAACCTTTAGGCCACGGCTGCCCCAACATTACGCCCAATCATTCCACCAACCTTTATAAAAGACGCCCCACACCCCCTTCTTCTCTGACAGCAACCAGCTGTTGAGTCGAGGGACCTTTTTGAGGTATGCACACGTGCAGATCAAGAGGAGCCCAAACACCAGGATCCCGTCTAAAGAGTATACTGTGGAAGACAACATATTAAAGGTTACAAACTCATGTTAATCAAGGTTAACATATTGAAGACAACACATTGAAGGTTAAGCCTTCAAGTTAATTAACTTAAGCCTTCAAGTTAATTAACTTAAAGTCCATGTGGTATACTAGATGGGCTTCCGTGATTCATGAGAATCAGTTAACTGAGCAAGTATTCAGTATGAAAGCTGACAGCTAAAAAAATAAATTTCCTAGCTCTCAATCTTTGCGGAACCAGTTTGACAGCGGAGTTGGACAAATCAGCAGAGAAATAGGCCAGCCAACGCTGAGCCTACCTTAAAGTTGGCGAGTTCATTTTTAAAGAACTGATTATTAACTAATGATATATAACAGCCCTTATGGTATCCCAAGTCGCTATTACTATTAGCAACTCTCTTACCAGTCATTCAACAGCGTCACTGGGTAACTATTTATTTCGCTACGCTAACGATAGCTATGCTAGCTAGGAAGAAATTTGTTTTCACTCAGCAGCTGTTTGTCTGACGTTAGCTGCCTTGTCGTTTTCAAAACAGTGTTTTCTCATAAACAAGCTGATGTTCCTAACAAAACATCATATCATGATACAATTATCCAAAACTTATAATATAGTTAAAAACCAAATCTCCATAGCCCCCAAAAACATTCACACGGCCTTGCACATAGGCCACGTCTTCAAAAATCTGAAGCTAGTTAGTCTGCTTTGGTTAGCAAGCTAGCTAGCTTCCTAGCTTTATGACTTTATTGATTGAAGCAAACGAGCCGTGATGAGGATGAAAAATGAAGGCTCCGGCTTATACGACAATGAAAATGTTGAAACCGTATACATCCCCAACAACTCACCATTTGTCATATTCGCGATTTAGTGTTACTCTCTGATTCTAATGAATTACCCGTCAGTTTCAACCATCCATGCTATCCACCCCTTACGACTACAGATGTCGAGTGGGCAATCCACTGTCGAAAAGTGGATTGGGAAAGGACGGAACAAGGGTAAGTAGCAGATACCAGAACACAAAAGTCGATATTAAATTATTTCTTTTGTCAATATGTTGTTCACGCTGTCTTTTAGAATTTTAAATTAAACATTTTGATAGACAGCTTTCCCCCCAGGGCCATCAGGCTGCTAAATGGACATTGATACTCCACAGCCACTTTTGCACTTACATGCACTGTCACTGTCACTTTCATAGTACTGTTTGCACTACACTACATATACTGTCACTTTCAACCTACTGTTTGCACTAGCAGTAATACCTTATCAGAAAATTGCACTACCTGTAACTCCCTCACTGGGTTGTATGTAGGTTAGTATAGGTCAATAGGTTAGCATAGTTTATTATATGTGTATTATATGTTATATGTATATATGTTAGTATTATATGTAAAGGCTGCTTTATGTATATTTAGGATTATATGTATAGGTTGTTATATGTTTAGCACACCGTATTGTATATTTATCTTGTATATTTACTAAGGTTATTTAGGTTATTATATGTTTATTATGTGTAAATTATGTTCATAGTACTTGTGCAGAGTGTACGTCATGGTTTGTTATGTTATATTATGTGATGTTATGTTATGGTAGGTTTGGGCGGCGCCTTCAGTGCCCAGTCTGACCCTGTGTAATTTTGTGCATCTGACAAATAAAAGACTTGTAAGATTGTTTCCAGACTGTTTTTATGCAACCTTTTTTCAGATCAATACCATGTCAGGGAGAATTGAGTATAGTTCTTTATTCAGACTTCAGCAATTCATAATCTTGATCCTTTGGGTTTCAGATGGCTTAAGGGTGCATTTACCTTGCATTAGTGCATGGATCTGAAAAGTTTGGAACAACTATGCCACACCCCAGGCTTTTGCAAACAATAACTAAAGTGCAGGTAAACTCTCAAGTTAACTAAAAACTGTTTACACAGGACACAGACACACATATATCTACTGGTATTTCAACATGCCATTTGGTCAAGCATTATTTGAATACAATGCAAAAACCTGCACTTCAACACAATGCATTCCTCTACAGTTTCTATATAGGTCAATCATCACCTGGCACATCATGGCCATTCACTGTGTTATACCTCTGCAAAATACTGAGGATTGCAGTAACAGTAGTAGTAGTTGCAGTTGCAGTAGTAGTAGTTGTCGTAATAGTAGTAGTAGTAATAGTAATTGGAATAGACTTAGGTAATGTAGTAGTAGTAGTCATATAATAGTTATTGTAGTAGTAATAGAAGCAGCAGTTGTTGTAATGGTATCAGTTATTGCAGCTGAAATGGTAGTAGTAGTATTAGTAGCTGATTAAAACCCAGCAAACTGATGGCAGAGAGTAAACAGTCCTGGAAGAGTTTGTCTATTCTCTCTGTGTCTGCCTGTCTGTTTGTTTGTCTGACTGTCTGTCTCTCTCAACCTCACTGTCTGTCTGTCTGTCTTTCTCTCTCGCTCTCTTTCTGTCTGTCTGTCTGCCTGTCTGTGTCTGCGCGCCCTTTCTGCAGAGTGAAATCATAAGTCTGGCACAGCCTCCAGGCCTAGCTGTGTGTGGCTACCTGTCAGTCTCTCTCTCTCTCTCTCTCTCTCTCTCTCTCTCTCTCTCTCTCTCTCTCTCTGTCTGTCTGCCTGCCTGCCTGTCTGTGCTGCGCGGGCTGTGCCCCCTCTCTGCAGAGTGAAGACTGGCACAGCCTCCAGGTCTGGCTGTGTGTGGCCCCCTGCTCTTGGGTGCGTGTCTGGCTGTGTGTGGCCCCCTGCTCTTGGGTGCGTGTCTGGCTGTGTGTGGCCCCCTGCTCTTGGGTGAGTGTCAGGACTGCATGCTCCTCCAAGACCCCCAGCGCTGTCTGTCTGTTCCCTCCAACACAGCTGGCGGATGGCCTGCACAGGAGCAGCCCTGGTCGTGTGTGTGTGTGTGTGTGTGTGTGTGTGTGTGTGTGAGAGGCCATTGAGGCAATGATGGCATCTGTTTGCAGAGACTTCAGTTCAACTGATCCAGGGACAGGATTCCCATAATTACGGGGAACCAGAAAAAGAGGTCAATTTCAGGATGTCTGTTTGCATGGCAGGGTCCATGCCTTCCACATTTTCATTCTGAGTTTACAGTGTTAGATGACAGGAACAGGGTGTAATGCTGACGTCATGACAGGAACAGGATGTAATGCTGATGTCATGACAGGAACAGGGTGTAATGCTGACGTCATGACAGGAACAGGGTGTAATACTGACGTCATGACAGGAACAGGGTGTAATGCTGACGTCATGACAGGAACAGGGTGTAATACTGACGTCATGACAGGAACAGGGTGTAATTCTGACGAGGAGCCAGGCTGAGGAGAGTTGTGGTTGCGATGTCGGCTGTAATTAGTGCTGTGCAGTGTTTTGTCCTCGTCGTCGTCAGAAACCGGTTGCTCTTTTGTTCAGCTTGCAGAGTTTGCGGGTTGTCTCTGATTTGCTTCGTGTTCCCGTTGCGTGTGAGCTAGCAGGGTTTTGTTTGTCGTGCTTAGCTTGTAGACTTCTTTGGTGCAATTTTTGGAACCCTTAAATGTGTACAAAGTAATAATTTGCACTCAAACCAACAGTGAGAACACTGCCACCTTGTGGAACATACCATTACAAACTGTCTGTCCCAAGGCTGTCTGTGTGTTGTGTGTATGTGTTTGCACCTGTGTCTTTCTTTAGATCTAGAAAGTTCCCTGCCGGAGCATCCTCCATCCAGCCTTCTGATGGGGATTTTGGGGACCCCGCCTCCACCCCAACCCTTGTCCTTGCGCAGCTCCTCCTCCTCCTTCTCCCAGATGGTACACGAAGGAGCATCGGTGCATCTGTTTCATCCGTGACAGGTGGTTAGGGGAGTGTCTGTAAATGTTTACGGTAGCTTCCCCATAAGCTGTAATATGCAGACCCATACGTGTTTTATGCATTATGTAGGCCTGCTTCATAACTGCTGCTCACATCAGTTTCACTGCTATGTTGTAAATGACTCCTTAGACCAAATAAACACAAGAGTGCTGCTGCACATGCTCACAACTGCCCACAGCAGATATGAGGGGTAACTTCACAGAAGGATATAATATGCAGGGTAACTGCACAGGGGCAGTTTGGAGGGTATAGTATGTGGGGTAACTGCACAGAGGCAGTTTGGAGGGTATAGTATGTGGGGTAACTGCACAGGGGCAGTTAGGGGAGTATAGTATGTGGGGTAACTGCACAGGGGCAGTTAGGGGAGTATAGTATGTGGGGTAACTGCACAGGGGCAGTTGGGAGGGTATAGTATGTGGGGTAACTGCACAGGGTCAGTTGGGAGGGTATAGCATGTGGGGTAACTGTCAGTATAACTGCAAAGAGACAGCAGACATTACAGTGTTTTATGCAAAGCATAGAAAAAAACAGAGACGCAATCTCTTCAATGTCTAGCATTCAATAAGGTACCCCCTGCACCCAACAAATACACACACACGCACACACACACACTCAACATTGCTAGTCATAACCACAAGTCACCAATTTACTGTGTTGTGGCTGCAGCAACAAGTGAAGTCTTCGCTTAAACTGTCATAACATGAACACAGATTTTCCACCAGTGATCTCACACACACACGTGCTTACGCATGAACATATACACACTTATTTTGAGTAACCACACACACATATTTACATCTTCTTTAAATGTCATGGATCAAAAGTCCTTCCCTTCAAAAACACACACTCACACACACATATTCTCTCTCTCTCTCCTTTCCTTCCTTCTCATTGGCTGCATCTGTTCCCTCTCAGCTCCACCCTCTTGATTAAAGAGGAAAAAACACCATGAATATTCATCTGTGTTGATAAAACATTGCTCAATATTTCCAATGATGGCAGTCTTCATAGTGGTCAGGTCTGTGTGTTGTGCTGCAGTATCTTTCTTCACGTACTCCATATCAGTCTGAGTGGCTGCCAGTCTCTCAGTAACTGACCTCAGGTCAGCTGTCTGTGCTGCAGCTTCCTTCCTCAGATTCACCACTTCAGTTTCACTTGCAGCCAGTCTGGTCTTCACAACTGTCAGCTCTGTCTCTTGTGCTAAGTTGTCCTTGATCAGGTTCATCATTTCAGTCTTCACAACTGTCATCTCTGCCTCCTGTGCTAAATTCACCCTTTCCAGAGCCTCCACTTTAGTCTCACTGGCCACCAGTCTTTGCTTCACAGCTGTCATCTCTGCCTTTTGTGCTAAATTTACCCTTTCCAGAGCCTCCACTTTAGTCTCACTGGCCACCACTCTTTGTTTCACAGCATCATTTTCACCCTCTATTTTGTTCAGCAGATCTTTGGTGTTTTTAAGCTCATACTGAGTGAAGATCAGAGTCACTCCTTGCTTGTCCACCATGGCTCTGAGTTCCCTGAGGTCAGCGGAGACGTCCAGCTGGGCAGTGACTGCAGCAGCAGCAGCAGCAGCAGCAGCAGCCCCAGTGCTCTGGCTCTCTCTCAACCTATACATATAATACTAACATATATACATATAACATATAATACACATATAGTAACATATAATAAACTAAACTACAGACAAATGGGAGTAGCAGGTAGTGCAATAATTCTGATAAATATGTATTTGTCGTGTAAGAGGCAGTATGTAAGTGTAAGTACAAGCAGTAATTTGAAAGTGACAGTGTATGTAAGTGACGAGTGCAAAAGTGTCGATAGTGTGTCAATGTCCATTTAACAGCCTGATGGCCCTCGGGAAGAAACTGTTCTCCAGCCTGCGTGTGCGAGACCGGATACTACGGTACCGCCTTCCAGAAGGCAGCGGGGTGAAAAGTCTGAAGGCTGGATGATAGCAGTCCTTTAGGATCCTGCCAGTTTTCCTGAGGCATCGTGTGCGGTATGTGTCCTGCAGGGCTGGGAGCTCCCTACCGATGATGAACTCCGCAGTCCTGACCACACTACGTAGGGCCTTGCGGTCCTTGGCTGTGCAGCTCCCATACCACACTGTGATGCACCCAGTCAGGATGCTTTCTTCTGTACATCTGTAGAAATTGGTGAGGATGACTGAATCCATGGCAAACTTCTTCAGTCTCCTCAGGAAGAAGAGGCGCTTCCGGGCCGCTTTGACGACCTTGTCTGTGTGAGCAGACCAGGTGAGGTCGTTACTGATGTTGACCCAGAGGAACCTGAAGCAGCTGACCATTTCCACTGCAGAACCGTTGATATGCAGGGGTGCGTGCTCCTCCACCTGCCGTCTCCTAAAGTCCACAATCATCTCCTTTGTCTTGCTGATGTTGAGAGAAAGGCTATTATCCTGACACCATGTAGTCAGGGTAGCAACCTCCTCTCTGTAGGCTGACTCATCATTGCTTCTGTTCTATTCTGTTCATCTGAGGCTGCAATGTCTTACCAAAGAGGAGGGAAGTATCTAGAATCATATAGACTTAAAAAGGAAATGTTTAGAATTGGAGGTAGTAATAGTAGTAGCAGTTGCAGTAGTACTTTATGAGACTCCGTCTGTGAACAACCTCTTTTTTTGTGTTATTTAGTGATTATTTAAAGGGCTTTCATCACTTTCGGGGTGAACGGAGTCCAAGGACTGATATGGTATTTTTTCCAGGACATATTTAGTTATCAGTATAGTTACAGTGTTGTGGGAAAGTGCAAACCTGTCACCCATCATGTAGGGCAGGTAGTGCTTCATTGGGTGATTTTTTTGGAATTATATAAATATTGTTGATGGAAGGTCCAGAGAAACTAACTACATTTAGTAACTACATTTAATATAGACAGTTTGATTTAGATTAGACTAAATGTGTTTTTTTTCCTTTTTAAAAAAAAAAAAATCAATACCAATTTATTATCATTTCCTTACTCCAGCTCGGCAGGCTTGAGCATATTTGGCTCCAGAGCCGACAGGCTATGTGTGTGGAGCTTCTACCCCTGGGCTATGACTTCGACTTCGTCAACAGTGAATCCAAACTTTCTCTAGAAAGTTCTATGAATGCCCACACTTATCCAGCCTTCTTAAATCCCAAACTTGTCCCTGACCTGCATAAGAGCTCTCTGCCTAACAACCAAACAAAGTGACATTTTCACATAGATATACAATTAGCCTACCCTACAACCCATCCCCCTCCTCACTCTCTCTCTGTCAATGATCACAGTGTAAGCCCTTTCTTTCTCCTTCAGTCTCTTTTTATTATCAAGGCAAACACCTATCCCTCTGGAGTTATACAGACTGTACGCTTCCCAATCCTTCCTTCCTCCCTCCTTTTCTCATTACATGGGCAGTTTCTCGCTCTCTCTACGCCTCTAGTCTCTCGCTTTAGTGGAGCTAAAACAGGTGTGATATGATCAAACTCCTTGGTCCTGGTTATAAGTCTAGCTGCCGCATTTTGGACAACTTCAGGTTTGTTGTAATTATGTCTAACCTGGGCCTTAAAGCAGCATTCTTCTAACTTCACATTGAAACATTATCCTCTTGGACCAGCTACATGTATCATACAAATCATGGTCTTATCAACACGTGCATGTTGTATGCCTGCAGGGGACTGTTGCCAGGGGAGAGGTCGGAACTTCAGAAGGTTCTAGAACAGAGGAGTCTGGAGAGGCAGAGAGCAGGAGCTGCCAGTGTCCGACCTGGAGAAGGAGCTACGTAAGCAGAGGGAGAGGTTACTGACGGGACGCTCATCACAGGAATCACTTCAGTACAGACTAAACTGAGGGTGTCACAGGAGGCTAGTGCTAATGAATACCAAGATGCATACCAATACCCACAATGCATCAACATATCAGCATGTCTGAAGGTGTTCTTTCTGTCTGGCAATATGAGCTGGAGGAGACGAGACGCAGAGAGAACCAGCAGAACGTTCCAGAATTCGTGCGAGTGAGGGAGAACCTCTGACACACCCAGCTGTCAGGGCACTGAGACAACACACACACGCACACACACTGGCACAAGGTCATGACACAACACAATCAGGATTGCAGGACAGTACTCCTGATTGCTCCTGCTAACTCAAGAGTTTCTATTGTAATCATGCTGATGTCATTTTCATATAATTTTCTTTTGTGTAATCTATCTGTAAACTTTGTGAAAATCTTAATCACTTATTTTGCAATTCAAGGTTTGTTTGTTTGTTGGCGTCAGTTGTTGACTTCCAAACTCATGCTGTTCTTAACTGGATGCATAAATTAAATGTTTGTATATATATGAGCTATTGGATGTATGTGTTTTTAGACAGATCATAAGAATAAAGTTCACTTTTTTATTATGACTGACATGACTCATGAAACAATGTTATGACTACATAATAAAATGGCAAACACAGATACTTAACCAAAAAAACAAACATTTTAATAATCTGTAAAATATTCAAGGACACATTCGTACACAACCTTATCAGGCAACTGGTTACGCAGCTTTTGCATAATTCCATTTCAAAGACATACATCCCACAGAAATCAATGGACAGCTAAAGGTCAAAGAATCTGATCTGAACTGAGGTCTGTGTCAAACTCCTAAAGGTCATATATGCTCTAAAACCACTCCTATGTGTTTGCAGAATGACAGTATTAAAGTGATCAAGTGTCAATCTGTGTCAAGCTTGTGGTGACAGTGGGGGATGCTGTGTCAGGGTGTCTCATGACTTTATGTAGATTCCTTTGGTGAAGAACGAGGTTAGTGACGGGTATGTCTGGGGTGCTTATGCTCTCATACAGCAGGGCCCCACCATTCAGCCCTCTCATAGGCCCCACCATTCAGCCCTCTCATAGGCCCCACCATTCAGCCCTCTCATAGGCCCCACCATTCAGCCCTCTCATAGGCCCCGCCATTCAGCCCTCTCATAGGCCCCACCATTCAGCCCTCTCATAGGCCCCACCATTCAGCCCTCTCATAGGCCCCACCATTCAGCCCTCTCATAGGCCCCGCCATTCAGCCCTCTCATAGGCCCCGGGGCCCCACCATTCAGCCCTCTCATAGGCCCCGGGGCCCCACCATTCAGCCCTCTCATAGGCCCCAGGTCCAGCTTGTGCTTTTATTTCAGAGAGAAAGAAAAAGGAGTTCAAAACACAGTAGGCTAGTGTGCTTTTTAGAGCATGAAGGGTCTTTGTAAACACAACACTCACACACACACAGAGACATGACACATCTCACAGCAGACCTAAGGCAGGTGTGAAGGAGAGGGAGGTAAACGCCACCTCTTGTGAATCGGGGGGAGGGGGGGGTGTTCCCAGCACGAGGTTTAGCACGGACTTTGCTTTGACAGGTGTGTCTCTAAAGCCTGTTCTAGGAACATCCCCCCGGTGGGGAGGAAAAATGGGTGAACTCCCTCATCCTTAGGAAGGGGAAAGCCAAACCTCACAGACTAAACCCCACAGCAAAAATAATCATTCCAACTTTTTATACTGTTGGATGCTCATGGTTGATGATGGTGGTGATGATGATGATGCAGCACTGTGCTTTGGTAACCAGTAGTGATTTGCCTTTATATCTGAGAAGCAACATTTGGCCTGTCCTCCTCCCGACAACCACCAGGTGTCACCAACCCACACCAACCCTCTCAAGGGGCTCAGGGGGGTGATTATGGCTGTGCTATGAGTGTTCAAAGATCTTCCTGTATATTTAATCACACCATCAAACTCAGAGATCCACTGACCCCAAAGCCTCCCATGACATCTCCCACATTCAAGGGCAGCAGAGACACACACACACACACACACACACACACACACACCACTGCAGGATCAAGCCCACACGACCGGCACAAATAAATAAATAAATAACAAACACGACAACATGAACGAGTCGACACAGGGGTGAAGGGGGCGAGGTCAGGGGATGCCATCCTTGCGCTGGCAGCACTGTGAGGGTGGCACGCTCCAGTCAGGGGATGCCATCCTTGCGCTGGCAGCACTGTGAGGGTGGCACGCTCCAGTCGTAGATGTAGGACAGGCGCAGCTTGACCTCCTCCTTGCACAGATGCCCGTCCCTCTGCAGCGTCTGGTGCTTCTCCAGCATGTCCTCCAGGCTCTGCTTGTGCGTCACCAGGTACTTGTTGCTGCAGCCGCGCGACTTGTACTCGGTGTCGAAGCGCGGGTCGTGGACCCGCTTCACGTCCACGGGCGCGAGCCAGGCGCCTAGCGAAACGTCCTCGCTCTGCCACGTCTTCAGGAAGGCGACGTTGAGGCGCACGTAGTGCACCAGGTCGGCCGAGAGTACGTAGCCTCCGCCCAGTGCGTAGGGCAGGTAGTAGTCGCACAGCTCCCAGGCGCTCTCCCTCCACTTCCCCAACGTCTTGACCCGGCCGCGGCCCGAGAAGAAACCCCAGTACAGCCGCTCGGCGCCGGCGGGCTCACGCGCCTTCAGCTCCTCCTTCAGCAGGTCCAGCCGGGCGAACGTGTCATCGTCGGCCTTCAGCACGAAGCGGAAGTCCACGCTGCGGTCCAGCCAGGAGTACATGTGCAGCAGCTTGGCGGTGAGGTTGTCGTAGGAGTCGCGCAGCTCAGGCAGCAGCAGCAGGTCGCGGTGGCGCTTCTGCTCCGTGCCCAGGCTCTGCACCTCCTCGGGGGCCAGACCCTCCGTGCCCACCACGAACAGCGCCAGCACCTCCGGGTCCCGCTGGGACAGCCACGTGCTGCGGATGATGCTGCGGCGCTCCGTGTACTTGGGTCCCGTGGTGATGAGCACCACCAAAAAGGCGGACTGTTCTTTGACAGGAGGGGGGGCGTCCGGACGGTCGCCGGGAGGCTCGGCTCGAGGGGCCTGGCCGGGGGAGTCGGCCTGCTTTAAGGTCTCAGAGGTGCACTTCGCCAGGAACACCAGCACCACGGTGAAGAGGCACAGCGCCCCAATCACCAGGGCTGTCTTGTGTCGACACACCAGGCGAACCAGATTCATGATGATGTCTAAAAGAGAGGAGAGCCTGTTAAGCATCTCACTAACAGGACAGTGATGGATGTTGCAAGGGTTCAAAGACTAGCATCTTCCATCATGAACCATATAAAGCCTTTTTTTCTTCAGTTATAAGATACTGAAGTATTCAGCTACAACGGACATGATAGATCATCTTTAACGTCACCAACCTCTGAGAAAGGTCTCACTTGCCCTCAACTGCAGCAAACAAAACTATATGGACTTCACTGGACAGGATTTTGCATTTCCTATAAATAATTTCAAACTAGAGGAAATGGGAGCGCAATAGTAAAGGATGGCAGATACTGAGGCTAATTGGTTCACAATGACAAAATAAACTGCGTAACGACTTTTTATAAGGACGTTGTTTATTTACCTTCCATCAAACATGAAATCTCGCTGCACAATTTAAACTGCTTATTTCAGTTAGAGGTGTGCAGATATAGTTTTGCCGTGTGCCCACAGAAATTATATTTTTCCAAGTGTCAGTACCTGCAATGCTATTGCAGGAACATTAGCGTCACTACTGTACAAAATTAGCTTCTCGGCAATAGACACACGACACAGCTGCCTTGCCAGTTAGCTTTTGCAGCCGGAATACATATTACAAAATTGAATTAAAATGCAAACATCTAGTCACACGAAAAATAGGCGACAAACTCCGAGTCAACTTAATGTTAACTAATGAGCCTTTACAGCTAATGTTAATTAAGTAGCTTAGACAAATCTAGCTATGTTAGCTAGTCAGATTTGCTAACTAGTCTGGCTAACAGTCAAATGTGAGTAAATAGAAGGACAAGGATTTGCACTGTACCTGTTAGTGACAAACAACATTAACGTAAAATGTAACGTTACAACACGTTACATGGGTAGACGAGGTTTTATTGGGCATCCATGGAAAAATAAGCTAATGAAACTGCTATAGCTAGGTAGCTGGCTAAAGCTAGTTAATGAACACTAGCAAATTGCTAGTTCAGTTAGCCAGTGATTTCGCTAACCGTACCGTGAAACCACAATTCGTATTGCATAAATATCGCCACGCATTTTAAAGCTTTCTGCAAGTTTCTTCCCCCATGGCCATTCAAGCACTAAAACCGTGGGGTTGAAACGAAAGCCAGGTAAAGGACAGCAAAGAGGGGCTGCAACACGACTACGTTGCATTATCCTCACAGTCCAGACATATGAGGACAGGGCCTACATCGCTCCTCACTTGTACTGCATAGTGTACATCATTGTCCCACTCCCTGTCTGTTCGCTGCCAACAAACAGACATTTCTCTCCAGCGATGACGCAGGCAGTGTCCAGCAGGATTACAAGTGTTGTAGTTACATAGTGCGCCATCTCGTGGACGAACATGATGGTTGTAATTAGGGACTACCAGGAATCTAGATTGGTGAAAATGTGAATGACTCAACAATGATATTCGTTACGTTTACTTTATATTGTCTTCATATCAACATGTTGCTACGATACCATTGTTATGCACCTTGCGAGTTTGTGTACCTTATTATACGCAGGGCCCCTAAATAAACCCTCTTACTTGGACGGTTTGGCCAAAGGCATTTCTACAGTGATCTAATCATGGACAGCAACTCTAAGGCTAATGTCTTGGCTGAGGATTTCAACGTTTATTTTAAGGACAATCTTCAAAATCAGCTTTTGTAAGTGATGCATTTATTAATGGCAATTGTTAAAGTTGTTCCTGTCAATACACAGCTGCATGATGCGGCATTCCCCTATTCTAAACAGCCAGAAACAGAGTGAAAAGTTCTTGGCTCCTGCAACCCGTCTGCTGAAGAAGAAACAGGAGGAACATGACGTCAATAAAGCTTTGCGGGCTGTTAAATATGTGAGAACCATTAACTCTGATAGATCAGTCTTCAGAAAAGTGTTCATGTATTTTAGCTGAGAAGGGATTTTTTTTGTCATTGTTATTTATGGCATATCTGTATGACAAAAGTTCCCATACAGACCTGGTGAAAACCAACATAAAATGTCATGTACAGAGCCACGAACTTAATAATAACAACTTCTCCCCGTGGACCTGTAGGACTTTAATAACACTGTGGTCAACCAGCGTCTGAGAAAGGAAGAGATCAGAGGCAAGGAAAAAGATATCAAGACTCATTTAGCGAAATTTGATCAGTTTCTAAAGGTGTGTGTGCCCTACTGCAGGGCCTATCATAATTATATATCGATACGGACCATGACGACAACCGAAGTAAGGTACGCTCCACTACGCACAAATAAGGCCAGAATAATAGCCTAACCTTGGCGTTTACCTGTATCAACACAGGATTTACAGCGCAGGTATAGTGAATTAAAGCCAACAGCACATTGGCCTAAAAAGAAATAGATTCAACTGTTAACAACAGGATTTACAGAGCAGGTCACTTAATCAAAAGCCAACAGCGCAATAAAAGGATTTTTTTCTTTTTACCTGTATTAACAACAATATAGGATTTACAGCACAGGGACACTCCAAGCCAATAGCATGTTAATAATGTACACCACACTCAACCCGCAAATAAGAGTTTAGGCCACCTCTAAGTCTAGTCGACATGGTGGCTCTGGGAAGGCATGGGCCTGAGCTCTTGGGCCCCTGGGTCTGGGCCCGGTAGGCCCATGCGGTAAGACATCCCTGCTTATAGGAAAAGACAGTAAGGATATTCAGCCCATTCTCTGAGTATAATTGAGCTTTTGTCGGTGTGTTATTTTATACCTAAAACCTGCAGGAGGATATCCTTACCTGTTTAGACTTTTATATCTAATGTCCTAGTCTTTTCTCTTGATGTATTGTGTCTATTTCTTATTTGTACTATATTATTTCTGTGCATTTATTTATTATGACTGGGCAGCTGTTTGGTTAGGTTAGGTAGCTGGCTATGAATACTTGCATGTTACAGTGAGAGGGTTGCTGCTGTGGGATGTCCCCAACCAATAGCACAAGGAACTTAACATCTTTTTCTGTGTATAACAAAAATTTAAATTAAAAATAAAAACAAAAACTACGATTAAACATGGGTCATTTCTATCCTTATTAGTAAATCATTTGTGACTCCTGTGCTGCCATCAGGAGAATGAGATGAAGCGGGTTCGGGCCAAGAAGAAGGCGGAGCGCGAGCGCAAGCTGACCCAGCAGAAATCCGCCGAGCTGAGGACCCTCGAGGGCGAGCTCCTTGCCCTCACGCAGGAGAGAGAGAGGCTGGCCAGTCTGGCCGAGAAAAATGAGATCTACCCAGACTATCTGCTTAGAGTAGTGAAGCTGTGTAAGCAGGTAATGACTGGATGGGGAGGAGGCAGGCTGGGTACAGGTGAGTAGAGGGGGGGTCTGCCCACCACATGGGACCCCCAGGATATTGCAGTGTGTGTGTGTGTGCGTGCGTGCGTGCGTGCGTGCGTGCGTGCGTGTTTGTTTGCGTCTGTGTGTGTGTGGTGTGTGTGTGTGTGTGTGTGTGTGTGTGTGTGTGTGTGTGTGTGTGTGTGTGTGTGTGTGTGTGTGTGTGTGTGTGGTGGTGGTGTGTGTGTGTGTGGTGGTGTTCCCACATAGCTCCTGCACTGGAGGGGTCTGGGCTGGAGCTGGCACGGCTCTAGTCTAGGCCATATCTATCCAGTGTCAGGAGCTATATGAGGTTGCCACCTCACCTTTGACCACACAACCTGAGGGCTATCACACTAAGTAAGATTAGTGCATTGGGTGAAATCTGATTTAAAAACAAAAGTCTTGCTTTGTAAGACGTCTGCTACGACACATCAAACACATGGATCGCACATGAGTAGATGAATAAAGACATGGATCGCACTTGAGTAGATGAACAAAGACATGGATCGCACATGAGTAGATGAATAAAGACATGGATCGCACTTGAGTAGATGAACAAAGACATGGATCGCACTTGAGTAGATGAACAAAGACATGGATCGCACATGAGTAGATGAATAAAGACATGGATCGCACATGAGTAGATGAATAAAGTGGGAAGAGCAAACAGTTTCTTCTGATATGTCGTGAACGACAAGAGGCTTTAGGTAAGTTTTTTCTGAAGGACAGTCAATCAAAAGCACACACACATCCCAGGGACAGCCAGAGCAGGTGTGTATCGCCCCCACTGACTGACTCACGTAAACCGCTCGCGGTCCCATGGCAACACAAGGTGAAATGGTTCTGTTCTCTTTAGTGTTGTTTTCTTTTGCTCCTGCCGCCGTTCAGTTTGAGGAGCCTCGGCAGGTGATGGCGCGCTTCGACACGCTGGTTCAGACTCGCGAGGACCTGCTGCAGAGCTCAAGGGTGGGCGAGGCTTTGGTCAACAATGCCCTGGCCCAGCTTGCGCAGTACATAGAGCACACCAACGACAGGATCATCCACTACAACAACCAGCTGGCCAAGCTGCAAACCGAGCTTGATACCATCAGCAGCCAGGCCATGCTGTGGGTGAGTTCACCCACCTATAGGGGGCGCAAGAGCTCATTAACTTACCTGTTACACTGCTTATGATCTAACCTGTGCCCGACGGTCGCAGTGGCAGAATCTTTTGCCGTTCATTGCGAGGCTCGTGTTAACAGGTTAAATGCCCTTAAAAACTGTTACTGAGGAGAACCTATTCATTTGAATGTTTTCAAGACGGACTGATATCACCTCCTAATGTCATGACCAAGTGTGCTCCGTTGCCTGCTGTCCTTCCAGGCCCCTTTTTTTTTATAAGTTGAGATTTTTACTTGCTTTTCATTATGTGTGTGGCTACAGTTTCAGTGTGGGGATTATTTTTCACGTGTGAGGCTCAGCACAAATAGGCAGGGAGAAGATCTGTTGAGAGTCAGGGCTGGCAGCAACGCTGGCGGTGTGGACACACACACACACACATGCGCAAGCCGCAGAGGTTAAGCGAGGTTGCCATCACACACAGTTGAGGTTAGCTGTGTGGCTCAGGCATTAGGCTGCTCATTAAAGTGTAAGTTCACGGCCCCAGCTCTGATCTTAACTGCACCCACTGCATAATTCAAAAAGATGCTAAAAGGTGGGCAAGGGGCTGAGACAGGGAGTGGGGAGGGACTGAGAGTTTACTCCATTTGAATGTATATTATGACGTAGATCAGTCCCAAGCGGTTCTCTCTACGTCAGCATCGACTTTGTAAGGTTCAGTGTGAGTGTATGGGTCAGCAGTAGATGGCGCTTTGAGCCATTTTCAACCCATAAACCCATAAAGTTTTAATACAAATGCAAATGTAGTCAATATTACCACCAGCATTGATGTTTTATCGTCACAGTACAGTCATATTTTGAGGCTTCTTATTTAAAGACTAAACTGCTGCACATCTGATTCTGTTGGATTAGTCAACAAAACACAGCCTTCAGATTAGCAACGCTTTGGAATAAAGCATCTGCACAATGACCACATGACTGATCGCGATCCCCTCTGTCTGGTGTGTTCCCATTTGATTGGGTCAAAAACCTGCCCCCTAATCACATTAGTGTAACCCTGATCTGGTCAAGTTTACTTTCTGTAGCTGGCTTCTAGCTTCAAGACACGGCTAGCTTCTAGCTTCACTGGATTTAAAGGAGAGCGTGCTTCAGTGAGCACGTGCTGTGGGGTGACTTGGGAAGTGTTTGATACTCCGGGCTGCAGTGACCCATTCCACGGCTGTTTGGAGTATGGATCTAATGTGAGGCAGGTCTGCAAGTCCAGATCCAGAGCTGCTCCAGATCCAGCTGTGGTTCCTCACTCATGTCCTGTCTGCCCAACAGGACTCGAGATGGGCGCACATCCAAAACACAGCTGCCAAGAAGACCTTGCTGTTGGGCACCGTAAAGATTGCCACTCTGAACCTCTTCGTGGCCACGCTTGGCAAAGAGAAAGACCACCAGGGCGTTTCACCAGAGGACACCCTCCAGCAGCTCAGTAAGGTAGGACGCTACACCAGAACAATAGTATATGAACTAGGGTACTGGGTCAGGAACTCAGTAAGGTAGGACGCTACACCAGAACAATAGTATATAAACTAGAGTACTGGGTCAGGAACTCGGTAAGGTAGGACGCTACACCAGAACAATAGTATATAAACTAGAGTACTGGGTCAGGAACTCCCCTGCAGCAGAATGTTATTATGCAACAGTTAAGTAAGGTACTAAACTATACTATAACTCTGACACACTTAATAGACAAATCTACGCTAGAATAGCAGATACTGCAAAGTGCACTCAAGCACTGAATTACACCAGATCTCCAAACACTCAGCAGCAACATAGCTCAGTGTGGCACTACGTGAAGCAGAGTATTAGATGGGTGTAGAAAAGGGGTGACTGTGTTCAAACAGCGAGAGGGGCCACATCTCTGTGATTGTGATCGCTTGTAGAACATCAATACGGCTGAGTTTGAGTATCCTAGAATGTACATGTCAGTTTATAGAATGATGAGCATTGCCTTTAAAGGCCGTCTAAGTCCACACTTGTTGGACGCCATTTTTGTTCGTTCATTCATTCATTTGGCCAACTCGTGATGTGTAAATGTTTCCAGATTCAGTCGTTCCTGCTGAACCTGATCGGCATCATGGAGGTGGTCAGCAAACAGGACCACAAAGAGCTGCGGTGTTAGCGGAGAAGCAGAGGAGGGAGGTACTGGGGGTACCCCGAACCTTCACCCCTCGCTGCCTCTTCGGGCCAGAGTTCAGAGGTCATACTCATCTACACAGAGATATATTAAAACACATCGACATTTGTCTGGAAGTAAGCACAGCAGCCGGTAGAGTCATGTGTCGTTTATTGACCAAATGTGACTGCAATGTTCTACAGTTCTCACTAATATATCAGCCTCGAACAGGATAACATGGAGAGAGCGCGGAACCAAGGAATGTAGTACTGAGGCCTTCTCAGAGAGCAGTCCCAGGGTTCTGGCATGACTGGACCGTCATGGGGGTGTGGGAGGAGGTGATGGGAGGAACACTTGGGCTAACTCTACCAGTGAAGTTCTTTGGGTAACAAGATACAGAAAGGAACCAGATTAACGGTTAGACGAATGGGTTCCTATGGTACTTCATAAGACAGACACAAGGAACTCAGAAAGGAAAGAATCCATTGCTAACTAGAGCAGTTCATTTTCATACACCTACGCAAGGACCACAAAAAAATTATCACTTTGGGAGACTTTTTTCCAAATCAGTTGATATTTTGTTTGTTTTTCTCCAAACATGACACTAATCATAATAGTTAAGATCTGAACATTTCGACATTGCTAAACATTCCAAACCAACCAACCGACCATACATCTGTCAAAGCAGGCTCCACGACTAACATTCTATATTGCTCGTGTCTACCGTTCTCCTGCAGTTTATATGATTCAAGTAATTACACCACGAGTCGCAGTAAGCTCGTGCACAGAATCCTTCCACTTCTCTTCCCAATCCTCTCTGTTTTTTTTCTCTTTTTTTTCTTTTTCCTTCCGTTAACACTGTGAGCCTCGTTCAATGTCCAGTGAACACATTCACAGGCATTCAGAGCAGGGGAAACATAATTTAAGAGAAAATGAAATGAGAAATCTAGAAGGTAAATAAAAACATGGACACATAAAAACACCAGTGACACTACTAAGAGTAGAGAAAAAGAGCACGGCCACAGGAGAGACTGGAGATTAGTGTGAAGCCTGTTTAACTGTGAGCAGAGACCAGGAGCCATCTTGGCCTCTCTGGTTTCCTACGACAACACAGGGATAGTGTTTCTCTATTGCACGGGAAATAAAACCGTTTCAGTAAAACAATACACTTGTCAGCATTTAGAAGAGGATGTTCTATTACAATACCATGGATTTTCAAATAAAATCTAACTAAAAAAAAAATAACTAAAACAAATTCAGTGAAAATACAAATTGATAATGGCAAAATATAATAATTCTAAATACCAACGTCTTAAAAAGTTTCTTTTTTTTTCTAAAATTGTTAAATAGTATGTGTAAAACCAGTTAAAGCTGAACCAGGTCTGTTAAAAAAAAAAAAAAAAAGAAACGCAGCAGTTTCCTTGAAATCCTTACTGGTGTGCCAACGAGGTGATTTGAGTGGAAAGACGCGTTGGGGGTAGGGGTGGGGTTGGGCATGAGGGGATTGTGTGGTCTTGTGGTCTTATGTGCCCCCTCCTCGTCTCTCCCCCTCCCCCCCCCCCCTCAGCCTAAAAGCTCATAAGTAGGGATACTGCGTCAGTCTGCGCGGGCTCAGCTGGTACCCGCCGTAGGTGGCCTCGGCCCGCCCGGCCCCTCCGCCCGTGGTCACGTAGGGGTGCGTGGCGAAGCTCTGCTGGTACTGGGGGGGCAGCCCGTGCACCATCGCTCCCACGGAGTCCTTGACGAGGCCCTGGGGGTAGTGTGCGGTGCCCCCTGGTGCGCGGGAGGGCGAGGCGGTGCTGCTGTGCACCAGCAGCTGCTCCATGGCGTGGGAGGCGGACGCCAGTGCGGCAGACGCCGGGTACGTGTACAGGCTGGGCGCCACGCTGGTGAAGGGCACCGCCTCGGGGAGCCGGTAGTGGGGGTGCGCGTGGGACGAGGGGGCCCCCGCCGGGGGGTAGGTGTGCTGACGACGCAGGGAGCCGCCGCCCCCGGCGCCTCGCTCCTGGGATGAGGAGGACGAGGAGGAGGAAGAGGAGGACGAGACTAGAGTAGGCTGGTGGGGGTGAGAGCAAAGAGAAATAAAGTTAAACTGACAAGCCAGACCCCATTACTCTGCACCTAACAGAGATCATAATAAAATCACTGACTCAATATCAAGGACCAACATTTTGATTTATGCATTATTCAGAACACCATGCGAGATACACCATGTTTGGAAGTTTACACCCATCTAGCTGTCACTGTCCCTGAGGCCCAAGTGGAGTATCGGTAGGAAGGTGATTACCTGGCTGAGGTTCAGGGGCTGTGATCTGCTGGGCACCTGCAGATGGCGCTCTACACTCTCCCCTGAGCTGCAGGGCTGCCTTGTGGCGGCGCGCTTGGGCTTCATGTAGCCGCTCTGGGAGTGACCTGTAGGGGGCGACAGAGAAATAAGGCTGTGATGAGCAACACACAAACACACACACATGCACACGCACACTAACTGCTGTCTTTTGGCAGTATAGCTGACAGTGTCATGCTGTGAAAGCTGTTCTTTCATTTTTGCAGGGTGTTCCAGCCCGAAACACAAAACTACATAGTGCATATCCTGGATGGATATCTGTCCTTCACATGACCATATGCTATGAAAATGAATTTGAGGATGGTACCAAAACTAGTTAACATACCTCAAAATGTATCAAACTGTTGCATGGTGTTGCTTTAACTCTAACATATGCTATAGTAACTGGCGGTCCTATACACTAGTGTGTGTGACTGACCTGTCACTGATGCCCCTTTGGAGGTGGAGCCGTCGCCCTGCTGGGTCTTGACGGACGGTGCCACCACTGCCAGCGACTTGGACCCGCGGGTAGACGCCCCCCGCAGGAGGGCGTGCCGGGGGCGCGGGGTCAGGGGGCTGGCCGTGGACGAATCAGAGTCGTGCACCGTCACACAGCTGATGACGTTGGCGCGCTGGTTGGGCCCACAGCTGACAACAGAGATGGACACGGTGATGTACTCATGCAGCATCAAAACAAGATTAATCCATCCAGCAAAATTGCATTTACCATCTGTTACTGTTGTCTATGACAGAAAGCAAGACAGCTCTAGACATCTTCAAAGACATGGTAGAATGTATTAAATAGATTAGAATTACATGCCATGGTAGACTATATTAAAACCCCACTGAAACAGGCAAAAGTGAAGGCCTTTATCATAAAATAAGCAGTGGAGGTGGTAGAATAACTACAGGAAGTGACCTCACCTAGCTGGGTGGAACTTCCTTTCGTCCTCGTCCTCAGTGTCACTGTGGATGGTAATGACACTGACAGCAGGGCTGGGTGTGTCGGAGATGACGATTGGCTGGGAGAGTGCGGCGTTGTATGCTGGTGTGCCAATCAGAGGGCCGCTATAGAGAACACAGAAGCACTAGGTCACACACACACACACACCAATAAGCAGTCAAAGCTCATAGAGCATCCTAAAGTGCCTTAGTGGTCTTATAGTGCGTGTTATGTGCTTCTATATGCAGTCAGCTTATACAGCATCCTAAAATGCCTTAGTGGTCTTATAGTGTGTGTTATGTGCTTCTATATGCACCCCACCCTCTTAGGACATAAGAGAACACCCCTAACCAGGGAGAATAAATGGCAGTATTGTCCTGAGGTCCAACAGGAAGTGAAACACGTACCCGTTCCTGCTATCCTGGCGCCGCCCCCTGTTCCTCTTGCTCTTGCTCTCTTGTTGGGACCGCCCACCGTGGCCCCCACTTCTGCCCAGTGACTGCGTGGGGTCAAGGGTCAGGTGCCCCCCCAGGATGTGGGGGTTTTGCTGCAACACCCCGCTGTGCTGACCGCTGTGGGAGCCCCTGAGGAACACACACACACCACCAGTGAGTGAAACACACACACACACACACACACACACACAAATATGCTATAACCTAAATGAGTGACACACAGGCACATTACCAAGTGACTGAAGAATAAAATCCCATCATCCTCTTACATATATTACACACATAAGATTTCTTTGTCTCAGTGTGTCTTCATTCAGAGCTATTAAAACATTAGCGGCCTGTCAGCCTCACACACACACACACAATCAGCCTCTTTCCTCTGCGTCTCGGTTCTCATCTCACCTCCAGGCGTGTTGGGCCGAGGAGTCGGTCACCAGCGCCTCCAGGGAGGAGTCGACGGCCTGGTGCGCCCCGCTGTGGATGGCCATGCCCGGAACCTGCTGCCAGGCGGACGGAATGAGGATCTGCTGTGTGCCCGACGGCCAGGCCTGCTGTTGGGTCACACACACACACACACACACACACACACACCCACACACACACACACACACACACACACACACACACACACAAAACAGAAAGAAAAAAGGCGTTAGCTACACTGGCCACTTCCGTATCAGAGCCCTGTCTGGAGAGCACACCTGACGTGTGTAACCTCCACCGGACCTCCTAGTGTTAGGCCAGGAGGTGTGGAGGCCAGTCAAACCCATGCTGCTCCAGAGAGGCAGCGGTACCTCCGGCCCAGATAGCAGCTTAACCCAGCACCGACCCGGTCCCGATACCGCACGGACCTGGTGGTTGAGGGCTGATTCAACGATGAATGATCCAGTACGGATCTGGGGGGGGGGGGGTATTCCAAGTACGTGATTCAGTGACAAACTAAAGAGTAAGTAGTCAAGTCACCAAACCATGTACTTGTACTGGCGGATCAGGGCAGATTCAGCTGCTATGGGGGGGTGGTGGGTGGAGCGCCATGCACAGGAACGCTTGGGGCTTCAGCCAACATGCTCAAGAATGCAGCTCTGTATACACAGTTAACAACACGGGGGGTGGGATAGGGGTTGAATCAACATTCTCGTCAGTCACCAAAGGTCCACAATACGCAAACGCACAAGCAGAGGTTGTCTTTGTCCCTTCCCGCCGCTGACCTGAAACAATCTGGAGCATTAGAGACCATCCCTCAGGCTGAAGCCAAGCATGGCATGCAATACTACCCAATCAGCAGTGCCGAGACGAGCGGGGGGGTGGGGGGGGGGGGTAAGGGAAAGCAGACATCTACTGTCGAGTTGCCCTGTGAGGAAGAACCAATCACTGACGAGCTGAGAAAGAGGGGGCATGGTTGGGGGGCTCCCTGTTAAACCAGCAAAGCCTCAAGACCACGTCAGAGGACCTGTGGATAGACTGGCACCAGGACGGAGGGAGTTAAGGGGGGGCAGGGAGCGCAAGGGAAAAGAGGGAGAGAAAGGAAAGAAGGTAGCAGAGACAGAGAGATCTAGAGTGAAAGAGTGACGTCACTGCAGCCAAACCACGTCTCTTCCCCTGAGAACTGGAGAGAGAAGAAGAAGAAGAAGAAGAAGAAGAAGAAGAAGAAGAAGAAGAAGAAGAAGAAGAAGAAGAAGAAGAAGAAGAAGAAGAAGAAGAAGAAGAAGAAGAAGAAGAAGAAGAAGAAGAAGAAGAAGAAGAAGAAGAAGAAGAAGAAGAAGAAGAAGAAGAAGAAGAAGAAGAAGAAGAAGAAGAAGAAGGAGGAGGAGGAGGAGGAGGAGGAGGAGGAGGAGGAGGAGACATGGAGGAGGGAGAAGCTGCAAGCCAAGCACAGACGAGTCAGCGCATGCGTCCCATGCCTGCAGACCTGCACGGAGAGAGAGAGAGAGAACAGGGAGGGAGGAGGGGGCAGAGAGAGAACAAAAGGAAGAGATCTGAAAAAGAAAAAGAAGCAAAAGCAATGAAAATAGGAATAAAAAGAGAAAGAAGAACGAGATGAGAAGAGATAAAGGAGAGACTAGAGAAGAGATAAAGGAGAGACCAGACTGGAGGAGAACAAAATCTGAAGGAGAAGAGTGAGAAAATATAAAGAGAGAGGAGGAGGAGAAAGAGAGAGAGAGAGAGAGTGAAGGAGAGGGAGAAAGAGGAGAGAGTGAAAGAGAAAGAGAGGAGAAGGAGAGAGAAAGAGAAAGAGGGAGGAGAAAGTGAAAGAGAGAGAGAGGAGGAGGAGAGAGGGAGAGGAGGAGAGAGAGTGAAGGAGAGGGAGAGAGAGTGAAGGAGAGGGAGAGAGAGTGAAGGAGAGGGAGAGAGAGTGAAGGAGAGGGAGAGAGAGTGAAGGAGAGGGAGAGAGTGAAGGAGAGGGAGAGAGAGGCGTTTGTTGGTTAGGAGGGTGTTTGTATGCGCTGGGACGGGCGAGGCCGTTTACCAGCACGGTGGCCGTCTGCTCCAGGAGTGCAGGCCGCGCCCCCCCACAGCCCAGCGTCAGGGGCAGCGGGTACTGGGGCGCCACCCCGGCCGCGTGGGGGTGCAGGGTGGCCACCATCAGAGGCGTGCAGGAGCCCTGGGGGAGGGAGGCAGGGTCGCCGAGGGGGGAGAGGGCAAAGGTCACATGGAGGTCAGAGTGTGTCAGGATACAAAACAAACAACAACCCCCCCCCCCCCCCCCCACACACACACACACTTGTGAGCTCATCTCACCGGGAGCCCAAGCGGCAGATATGACCGAGGCGAAAGCTTTACAGACGCTTCTGGCATCCATGGCTAGTGACTGCAAAAAGGGCACGTTTTTCCAGAACACACACCCCAGAGGGACGGTCACAGGGAGCGAGGAGGCAGATAGACACACACACACACACACACACACACACACACACACACACACACACACACACACACACACACACACACACACACACACACACACACACACACACACTCCAGTTTACCTGCGTGAGCATGCTGGGCTGGAGCTGTAGAGGCTGGGAGGACTGGTTCTGCTGCACGAGGGGATTGGAGTTGTCCATCCTCAGGGGGTAACTGGAGCCCTTACTGGAAGACTGAAGCCCTTTAACGAAATACATAACCAGTTCATTAATAACAGTAAACTTCACTTAGGGAATACATAATCAGTTAATTAATAGTGGTAAGCTTCGCTTGCCATACCCATTTAAAGAGAATTTAATATTGTGGTAAGGAAATAGCCTTTTGTTAATGGCACTACCTATAGCTGGCATATGAACAGAGAGTAGGTCAGGCCCACACACGGAGCCCCTGGACCCAATGCTGAGGTGAGGGAGTTCTGTTTGGCTGATGATGGGGGCAGACGATGAGGCCTACCTTGTATGGTGGTGGGGGGGCAGACGATGAGGGTCTGCTGGAAGGGCTCTGGCTGGGTGCAGAGCTGGGTGGTGCGGGCCTGCATGGGCAGGCTGGGCTGGGCCAGGCCTGGGATGTTGATGGTGGCCTGCTGGTACAGTGCAGGCTGGTAGTTCAGAAGCGGCACAGCGCCCCCTGCTGACGGTACCTGGGACACACACAACGCAACAAGAAATCTGTTAGAAAAGAAAACATATATGGGCAGATGACAGAAAGGTCCTCCGTCCTTCTTCTGCGCCTGGAGATTAACGGAGAAAACTGATGAAGTATTTTGCAACTGATAACTCTAATGGAACTGATAAATGTTCAGACGTCGTGGTCATAGTCAGCTCAGTGGACTCCTCTTCACATCTCGGTCTTAAGAGATAGATCCTATGATCCTCTCATTATTTTTAGCTTTCTCTTAATCCTGCGAGTGGTCAAGTCTGAGAGCGCTTCCCTCCCTCGTACCTGGTTGTGCTGGTTGAGCTGGCTACTGAAGGTCACGGTTAGGTTCCCCGCGGCTCCTGGGACTGGGTTAGCAGCAAACAGGGTTTTCCCGCTGTCATAGGAGCTGCTCCTGCGCTTACAGATCTCCATGTTCTGGAAGCAGGACTTGACACTGGCGTTTAGGAGAGGAGAGGAGAGCAAGAGATTAGGCACTTCCCTACACCTGACCAGTCAGCACACGCATTTTGTACATAATTAAATCATCCAATAAAAATGACTCATCGAATCTATAAATGAATACAATTGAAGTTAATTTTCCAATCTAATAGTTACACAAGCCAACGGACTCAATGACTTACCCGCACACCGAAATAAATCAATAAACAAATAAAGGATAATGAGGACAGCAATCAGCATGTCCGCATACCACAGTAAGAATCTGATAAGTACACTAAGTAAGTAAGTAAGTACGTGCATACACCTCATACCACAGTAAGAATCGGATAAGTATACCAAGTAAGTACATACGTACGTACACACACACACCTCATACCACAGTAAGAATGAGATAAGGACACCAAACCAAAGTGCAGACAACAGCGAACCTGTCTGCTACCAACAGACTTAAGTCTGAAACAGCAGACCTCCAGTATTCAGTGAGGTAAATGCGCTGGTCAGGGGGGGGGGGGGGGGGGGGGGACTCACTGGGAGCTGTGTGGGAAGTCCAGGAGGGGGCTCATGGTGACGAAGGGGTGCGCCAGGGTCTTGGAGGGGGTGATTCTCTTATCGGCGTCCAGCCGCAACATCCTCTTGAGGAGGTCGATGAACTCCCGCCGGTCCGCCTTCTCCGCCAGCATGTCTGTGCCCTCTAGGTGAGTGGACAGGTTGACCTGGATGTGCGGGGCAGAGACGATGTGGATGTTAATCAGGTCGACACCGGACGGGTTATTATTAAAAGACATGGAAACGAGAGCCGTCGTCTTTAAGAGGCTGGGCTATCAGTGGCGTGTGATGTGAAGAGTAGAAATGGGGACTCAACTTTTACTTTGACCTGCATCATGTCATCGAGGCAGTTAAAAATATACTTCCGAGCCTCTTTTGACTTGATGCCCATCTCAGCCTCATGCTCCAGGGGGGTCTGTGCGGACACACACGAGAGAATGACACTAGTGAGTCACAGTGCAGTGAACACACACTACCTGGATAACTGACAGTACACCCAATCATCCATATCAACACACAACGTTATGCAGCGCCATCAGAAAGTATCTGAAAACATACTTTAATTTGGAACATATCTGCAATAGTTTTAACAAATTTATTTTCACAGTATCATCAATGGGCTGAAGAGAACCTGGAGAAACTGTAGATTATTAAAATACAAGAACTCATCACAGAGTACAGAGACTAATGTAACAGCTTACTCTGGGAGAATCGCCCAAAACCACACTTTTAATACGACTGTTGCGGAAATCAATCAAAATGGCTGAAATGTACATTTCCTGATCCATTCCCTCACAGCTGCCAACACTGACCTTCAACCTCCAGAGCGGGTAGCTGGAGTCTGGACCCCTGTTAAAGAACCGGCTGGTCTTGGTTCCAGCACTCAAGAGATACTCCGCTGGTAGACCTTGTGTCTGAGATATGTACCGAATCTGAAAGACAGCCAGTCAATTCATAGCGGATGAGTAAAGGTACAAACAATATTTAGATAGTATTATTACATGTTACATTAAAGTAAGGAGCATCATCAGGTGTAACAGCTTAGTAGTAACAAGTATATGTATGAATCGACACCTACACACCATATGTAATGAAGGTAAATAAGCCCACATGTGTGCATGAGATTCATACAGTATAATGTAAATTGTGTGAAATGGTACAGAGGATGCTGGGTAAGCCAGGGCAGGGCAGGAGAGGTTAGGGGGACCCACCTGATCGTACTCTGAAGCGCCGGGGTAGAGAGGCCATCCCAGGAAGAGCTCGGCGATGACGCAGCCCAGCGACCACATGTCGATGGCCTCGCAGAAGGGCAAGCCCAGGATGATCTCTGGAGCCCTGAGGGAGGAAAACACGTCAGTGACTGCCGATCCACCAGTGACTCTCTCAAAGAGTCTAATGTTCACCTGAGCACATCTACCGGTCATCATAAAAATAACATAAAAAAAAAAAAAAAAAAAAAAAAAAGTTTCTGGTATTTGTTCAACATTTTTGGAGAACTAGAAAATGTACTAGTGTACTGCACTAAAGAGCACAGATACAGAGTTCCTGAAACTCAAACCGGTTCCTTCAGTTGTGGGGTAAACTTTAAACAGCTTGCGTCACCACCACCACCACCACCACCACCACCTGTGAACCTGCCCTGGCGCCGACTCACCTGTAGTAGCGTGACTGCAGGTACGTAGAGCAGACGGCCTTGGACACGTGGCTGGCCGACCCGAAGTCAATGACTTTGACCCGGTACGGCTGGCGGATGGGATCCACCAGCATGATGTTCTCGGGCTTTAGGTCGGCGTGGATGAGGCCCAGGCTCTTGAGCTTCATGAGGGCGGTGGCCACCTGCTGTAGCACGGGCCGGATGTGGCGCAGAGGCAACGGGCTGAACTTGCTGTGCTTCAGGAAGTCGTACAGGTTCTGCTCCAGCATCTCAAACACCAGGCATGTGTGGCCCTTGTGCTGGAAGCACTCGTACGAGCGGACGAAGTTAAATTCATCCGCGTTCTCGGCACTCAGACACTTCAGAATGCTCACCTGCACAGACGGGAAATAAAACAAGACTGTAATGAGAGCAACCCATCACCCACTAATAAGAAAATGTGGGCACAGGTGTTCATTCCAGCCCAGGAGAGGTACGCCTGACTCATCAATAATGTCATTTGTGCTTCAGCTGGGTAAACCAAGTCATGGCGTCATCCCCCTCAAGACAAGGCCTATGCTAATATGAATTACTTCATTTGAAACAAGTTGAACACCTCATGTGACATTTTGAAGCACAAAACCCCCTTCTCAAGGGTGCATCACATATACATACAGCTTGCCCACGCGACCCCTGGGTGAGTCACGGGCCGAGAGGGGTGTTTAGGGAGGTGCTGTGGTTTGCTCGTTCTCATCACACCTACCTCTATCTGGCCTTGGCGTGCGTACGAGGGGTGGTTTTTGAGGATCTTGATGGCTACGATCTCGTTGGTGCCGCGCTTCCAGCACTTGGCGACCTGGCCGAAGGTTCCCCGCCCCAGAAACTCCAGCACCTCGTAGCTACTGGAGACGGAGCAGAGGATCTCGTGCTGCACCAGCTGGTAGTCCCCCTCGCCGTTTGAGCTGCTGCTCTTGGTGGTGGGGGCAGAGTTGGCGATGGACTGGCCCGTGTTGCCCCCACCCCCGGCGGCGCGGGCGGAGAAGGCGGGCGCAGAGAGCTCCTCCAGGATCTGCACGCTGCCACTCCCACTGCCACCTCCGCTCGACGAGTCCACTTCCTCGTTCTTCCGCTTCAGGCCGTACCGCTGCCCCCGGCTGGAGTGGGAGTCGCCGTGGTGACTGCTGCTGCTGCTGTTGTTGTTGTTATTGGTGGTGTTGTTGTTATTGTTGTTGCTGTTGTGGGAGGCGCGAGGGAGGCTGCCGGTGCTGTCGGCCGCCCGCACCACCACCTGTCCCCGGGCAGCCCCGGCAGGGGGGAACACGAGACCAGAGGCGGTGAAGGGCAGGGCGGCCGCCGGGGTGAAGCCGTAGGCCTGACCGACAGAGCCGTAGGGCTCTGCAGCCACCTCCCACGCACAGCTCTCCACCTTCATCTTCTTCACCCGACAGAAAGCACTGGAGGACACAGACGGAGGAGAGAACACCTGCAGCTGGGAGGCCATGCCTAAACCTGCACAATGGGGAGATGATCGTGAGGATATTGTACGTGGAAAGTAAAACCAATTGAGGATGGTGGTGAAATAATACCATAAACATCGGCTATACAATCATCAATGCACCATGACAGTGATAATGTATAAACGATCCAATGTAGTTACTAGATTTGAAAAACATGCACAAGACAGATATAAAAACAAAATCGACATCCAATCTACATTCTTCATTAAAGCACACCAGCATATGTAGCTGATACGTATGTACACGGCAGAGTTCCAATTGTTCACCCTTTAATGTATTTATGGGACCAATATAAAGCAGGAATATATGCTGGACTTTATACAGTACTAGATTAGTCTTTATACAGTACTAGATTAGACTCCGTTCGAAATACAGCGCATTCAATGGCGTCGTGGGCCTCAGAGGATTCGCGTATGACAGTTCGCATTTTAACATTGCGCCAGAGATTTCTGTTGCCTTAAGAATTAATGGGTGGTTCGATTATGATTTCGCGAAGGAAACAGCGGAAAAATACTAGTTGAGATGAGGAAACTCTCAGCTTGCTGGTCGGGTTTTGTAAGAGATACAGTAACGCTAGGCAGCTAATGTTTTCCAGCGCAGTGGCTCCACCCTGCTGGTGGAAAACAACGATAGCCGGCTAAAGCGACTCAGGGTTACGTTACTGACATTGAGTAATTTCATCATGTCGTATTACAGAACGACAAATCAAAACATAAAAATCAGAAAATATGTGATGCAAAAAATCAAGTTGAAGTGACTACAGTCTTGCTATCGGTAATTCCATCATATTTCATGACGGTAAAGTAAGGCTTTGGTTACAACACTGGCCTGGATCGAAATTTTCCAGACTACAACGACATACCCCAGAGACGTGCGCCATCCGTTACTAAACATTATAACTGTGTGAATACAAAGCGTTCACAAAACCTACTTCTTGTGGTGGTGCAATTAGTTTTATAGGTAGCTAGGATAGCGTGAGATGATGTGTTACTTTACGACAGATAATTACCATCGCAGGTTAGCTAGCTAGCAACATAAGCAGAGGACAGCCCATGGAATCCAAAGCCATAGAAAGGAATTTTCAACATAGTATGTGACTATATTTAACATTACGAAGCTTTTTGCAAAACACAATATCATGTAGTAGGCAAATATATATGTGTTCATACCTTTCTCCAAGATGCGCAGTTAACGTATCTGTCGACAGATCAATCCGAAGATTAAATCCCACTGAGTTAGAAGGTTAGGCCTTCATTGTTAGGCTAGATCCCACGACAACCAACCGGCCCACGACAAAAACAGCTCAATGGGCTATTATTTAGCCGAAGACACACCATTAATGTCTTATAAAACGACAGCTGCTCCTCTACACATTCCAAATAGTTCGTTCTCTCAAGCTGTACTCCGTTTTACCGATGGAAACATTTCTTTTACTATTTCTTTTGAGAGTCGTTAAGCCTCCTTCCACCGGAACAGCAGAGGTCTCGGCATCAGCTGCTTAAGAGCGACTTCCTGAACTGGAGCCGAACGCGCGTGCGCACTGCCCCCTCCCCCACCGAACACGTTTTTGAGCAGGAGCTGAGATTCAGCGTTACGCAACCTGCGGACAGCAAATCCGTGATAGGAAAAAAACAACTCTTATCGTTTATAAACTGCCTATGTTCAAGCAGACTGACGTAAGAGAGTAATTCATGACGATCATAATGAGCACTGATCTAAACTGGAATCATTACCAGAAATGTTCTATCCGATGATGGAAAAGGGATGACGTTATAACATTAACATATTATAGATATGGTATTTGTGATGTTCACTTGTGGCACTAGTATGTGTGAGATTGGACTTATTTTTTCTCCAAACGTTCTGCAAACAGGATATTTTATTTAAAATGACTATGAAAACAGACATTTTGCAAATTCACAGAAATGTTGGTGAAATTTGAGTATTAGCCGTATGTCATTGATTCAATCATAATTAGAATCTTCACCGTGCCTTTGTTAAATGGAAAATATCTTTTTCACTGTCAAGAAAAAATACAATAGTACAATAAAATGTTCCGCATTTACAATACAGCATATTCGGATAAATCATAAATAAAAGTGAACTAATATCAATTATAATACAAAATGAACAAGACAAATACACTGTATGATCCCAAAGTGAGTCATACTCAGAACTTCTATAGAGAGCGCAGTCAGTTAAGCCAATTGGAGATCTAATTCTATTGGTCACTAATCCTCTGCCAAGGACACACTGCTGACAGGCTCATGGGTGGGAGGAAGACAGCCAGGGCCACTCGGAAATCTTCATGTTTAGTTTGTCTGTTGTGGTTTGACATGCCCACACAGCCTAACATTGCCAGGTAGCCGTGTCCGTTGGGTGGCCAGTTTACAGTTCTTCCCAGTCGCTTTGGTACACTTCTGGAATCATCCTTAACATTTTCAAAACAGTAAATGTATTTCTCAAAACAAGTCAACAGCCACACACAATGTATTACCGGTGAAAAGCCCATAACTTGCTAAAAATCCTCTCAACATTGTTTTTTCTGTCAAACATGTCAGTGCCGTCATCCGAATTAAAAGTTTTTGTGTCATCGTTTATGAACAAGATAGTCAAAATACTGTCATGAAGTCAATGTAATAGTGAACTATAGTAGTATTTTCCTTATTTCCAAATGTTCATCTTACTGTCCATCTCTTTTACTAACAATGACTGATCCTTGTAACTTGTCTCCAGACTAACTGAACATTACGTTGTATAAATTGAATGTTATACATGTCACTAATTTTGATTCCAAGTGGTTGAATGCTGTAAGAATGTAGTAAAAGGATGCAGAACATTAATCGGAGAAACCAGACAGCACTCTCATTTCCAACCTGCTGAGAGAACAGGAAGCTCTTACTGCATGTCACCAACATTCCCTATGAACCGAGTCATTCTACAGCTGTGAGTGACGAGACTGATGATCAGAGACTTTCCCCCGTAATTAAAAAAAGAACCCCTGTATTGCAATGAAGAAAAGAATAAATAGAACTAACAGTAATCAACATTTTTGGAGGCCCACAAACCATTCCTAGATGGGGTTTGTGTAGCAAAAGTCTTCATAGGCCCAAATGACTTCATACAGTAATTTAGCATGTTGGTCCTTACAAAACCTTTGACCCTCTAAGGGATGAGATCACTGTAGATAATTCCCAGGAGGGTGAGATCACTGTAGATGATTCCCAGGAGGGTAAGACTTTGTGTGTTGTTGGACCAATGGTGAAATATCACTGAACAGGACTGACTTGTTTTCTGCCATAGTGGCACATGCTGTTACAGTATGTTTTCCTCATGCTGGCCTGGCACATCCACTCTGGCTCTCTGACCTATGACCTTTTGGACGCATTTCCTGCATTTGGACATACTGAAAGTAATCCATCAAGGTTCTACAAAATTTTTTTTTTAAAAAATAAAAAAAGAACACAGTGTCAACGACACTGATGAAATATATGCTTGACGAACAACAGTAAATGGTTTAACCATCTTGCATGTCATGGCTAGATGTTTTGGGGGATATGACCATTCAGCAGAGAAGGTGCAAAATACATTTTGATCAACATGACATATGCATGACAATTGCTAATGTAGGTAACTACAGACAATTTGACAAACTAATTTGCATTAATGTTAGTCAAAGCATTTGCAATTTGTTCAAAACAATGACAAATTGCGGTTATCATGTGCACAGGTGACTAGATGATGTGGAGGTTGAACAAGAGAATTTCAATTCTGATCTGAGAAATGGACCAAAGCGGGAAAAAAACAAAAAAAATGTAAACTCCTCATTCCTCATTCACTGTAAGGCTAAATAAACACGGCTGTTTGAAACCGAAATATAATTTATTGTAATAGCCGCCCCCAGCACACTCACTTCCATCACTATCACCCCCCAATCCTTCAAAGAGCTGCAACAGTCATTTAGAAAGTATTCAACAGTTCCTTGGATTTCCATTTCAGGAATATACTAAACTCATAACTTAAGCCGCCTGGTGGTTTACAAGCTTCATGGTATAGACCTTGTGTTTAGTGCGGTGTTGTTGCATTGTGTTGTTTATTCACGGTTTTATTACACATTGATGTACTTTTTATTCACCAGTTTGTAATTCCAAGGTGAATTTGCATATTTTAGGACAAAAAAGGCTATTCTACCCTAGTCTAATCTATTCTACCCTAGTCTAATCTATTCTACCCTAGACTAATCTATTCTACTCTGTCCTATTATGAAGGAAAGGAGGGGAACGTCCTGTGTGAACGAGTTACAAGAGGACTGTACTGTTCACAAAATGTTGAAAGTCATTTATACAGATACATGGGCGTCAGGTCTGGGCAGAGTACAGAGCAGAGTATACTTGTCATGGAGCAGAAATCCTGCTCTTGATACATATTTGACAGAGCTGTACAGTCTGTCCACTAAGCCATACAAGATTAAATACCCCAGGAATCTTAAGACTGTTGCAAAGACAGCTCTGCTACTTTCAGCCTCGTGAGTAAGGCTTTCTGATTCTGATTATTCTAGGACAAGTGTTTAATTTCATCAGGTTAACAGAAGCGGTCTGTTTTACAGAACTCAAATAGGAAAGAGAGAGAGAGTCAGGCAGTGTTACCATGATCCATCTGGAGCAGAACAGAACAGAAGAGTGAGTACAGGGAGATATGCAGTTGAGCGTCTGTGTGTGTGTGTGTGTGTGTGTGTGTGTTTCTTAACATGGGCCAGTGAGCTGGGAGCCCTGTCACTAGGCCTTTTCCTCCTACCCATGAGCCTCTGCCTGGGCGTGTCTGCTTCTCCGCACAGCCAGGCCAATCACAGGAGGGAACGAGACTCGTTCCTGCCACCACACCCCACCCTACCACACCCCACCCTACCCCACCCTTCCCACCCTTCCCACCCTTCCCTCCCTTCCCTCACACTCACTCACTCGCTCCCTCCCTCCCTCCCCTCTGTGGTTCAGACGGGGCAGCAGGTTTGCCATCTTTGTGCTTGTGGTTGGGAGAATGGGAGCCCGCTGTCTCGTCTCATCTCATCCCATCTCACTGTCTGTCTCGTCTCGTCTCATCTTGCCATGTCTTTTCTAGTAGCCCACTGGGAGAATGCGAGCCCACTGTCTCGTCTCATCTCACTGTCTGTCTCATCTTGCCATGTCTTTTCTAGTAGCCCACTGGGCTGCCTCACCCCCCGGGCCACTCATTCCTGGGCTATGCTCCGCAGCACGTACTTCACCGTGTACGCAAACGCAGCGAAGCCCACGATCACAAACAGGTTTGCCAGCGCTCCGCCCAGTAGTCCATGGTTGCGGTTGGCCTGGAGACCGCCGGCGGGGGCCGCAGCCACACCTGGTGCCAGGGGGGCGTGGCCATTCAGGACCGGTGCCCCGTAGTGGGCGTGATGCCCGTCGCCGTCGGGTACGACATCGGGCAGAGGCAGAGCCTGGGGTCGTGAGTTCAGCTCCTCCTGAGCCTTCTGTTTCTGCTTGATCTCCTGGAAATGAGACACAATCACAAATTACACTAGAAACTCGCTTCACAAAAAAAGCCATATGACACTGAACGCAAGGGACATGTATAGTCTTTCTTTGTCCACAGTTGCCTATATTGCTAGGTGACCAGATGACACTTATTGTAATGAATAATTTCCAGTAAGATTCAATGCGTGAGCAAAGGAATTCATTCCTTTGAAGCAGCAGTAAGGAGTTTTGGTCGAAAACTAGCAATCTAACATGCAAAAACACCAGCACAGTTGACACTGATGAAAGGCTTGCTAGCATGCTAACTCATGTAACCAGCAAAACCGTGCTTTTGAATTTAATTTTTTTTTTTACATATTCGCAGAGTGGTCCGACAAGGGCACCTATGGAACTGCACAGTGAGAAGCCCAAGCGGCTAGCTGGAACAGCAGGTGTGTTTATCTGCCCTTCACATGACCGTAAACCATGACATTTAATTTGAAGATGAAACCAGGACGAGTTGCTTATAAAACATGCTTCAAAAAGTGGGAAATCGTTGCATACTGTCACAGAATGATCAAACAAATGCATCATGGAGTCCTCCCATGCGTTGGCTACCTCCTCTTCAGTATTTGACACAGAACAAAGCATTGCTATGAATGGATTTGTCTTTTGTGTAGTAATCTTCTTCAATGGGGCAGATGATCTAGCGTGCACACATCCTAATCACATCCGTATACACATTATTTTTTTGGCTAAGTATTTAACTCTGGCCATGAAATTGGTCAGTTCATCAGATCAGGGTTCATCGCTGGTGGGGACAGACTAATCTAACATGATCATTCTGACCCGTTTCTAATCTTTTGGAGTGGCTAGTCTCCTTACCCATGAGTTTGTTGTGCAATGCAGAGGAGCTTACCTCAACCGCTGTTGGAAACAGTTCACAAAACACTTTGTCCTTAAGGTTGAACGCCAGGCTTTGGGCAGAGAGCTGTCGTTTCTGTGGTTAAAACAATATAAATGTTACCAAATTAATGAACTCCCAGGCAGGAAAACAACTGTAATTAATAATAAACTTCCTGTGTTCAGTCATGTTAAAGACTATGTGACGAACATAATTCTGAGTGGTTTATATTTTTTTAAACATTTCCAGAAGTATGCAAAGTAGAATATGCATAATTAAAAAACATTGAATCATTAATTCAATCATAATTAATCAGTAATTTTCAATAAAAATGCATTTGAGAGCGGTCACTGCAACGCGGTCTCTCTCTGCACTATCCAGCGTACCGTGTAGTCTGATGTTTCAATGCTGCCGAGGGTGGGGCCTTTCTCCACCATGAAACTCAACAGGCCTGTCAGGATGGTGGAGACGGACCACGCAGGGTTCCAGGTGTCTGGGTGGAAGTCGGTGATGGAGAGGCATAACCTGAACAAACATACAAACAAACCAACAAACATACAAACAAACAAACAAATGAATGAATGAACAAATCTGCTTCAACAAGCCCAGGAGAGAGAAAAACAAATGTACTCGTCACAGACAAATTCATGTTGGATCATAATGACTAGTGACAAATCAGATATCAACTTTTGATAAAAGATGGTTCATCTTTTTTTTAAGACGAGCGAAATCCATGGCTCTAGTGCACCATCAACAAAGACAAAATGTCAACATGTGACCATTAACCATCCTCAACACATCTCCAATTGCTATCGTTGCACAACTACACATTTTGCCTGCCCCTTCCAACATTTATTCTACCTCCTCAATTAATGCATAAATTACATGCGATGTACAACAGAAATTCCTAAAAAAAAATAACGAAGACAGGGTTAAAATTGCAATGTAAACGCAATTAATTGGATTCCCAGAGAGCACAATTAAAGACAACATATCCATGTGCACACAGTGCTATTCACATGCTATGCAATTAGTGGCAAATATAACCAAGCATGGATGTTGAGATATCATAATTAACGGGATTATTACCGTGTGTTGCACTTAAACCTCCCGTTTGGTGTGATCATATAAATGCTCGGAGGCTTGAAGGGGAACTCCCGAGGGAATATTAATTTTCCATGGTAATAGCCACCTACAAGAGACACAACACAACTATGTCAACACATTATAGGAGTACCCATCTAGCAGCACCACGCTTGCCTTTTCTGAAGACTATTCTGCTACTCCATTACTTCCTCTAAAGCCGATATATGCAATAAAACATTCTAACCCATACTAAAATACATGTCATGAATTAGGGTGTGAATTAAACTATTGTCGCAGTGTAAGGTTATAAAACATGTTATCCCCACCTTCATATGGAGTTTTCTCAGGGCCTCGAACTACATAATGCCTAGAAGGAAAGACACATCAGTGAGGGGTACAAAAGAATGCATAGAACACAGTTTCGATACGACTCTTGATTGCTTCATAACATATTAGCTATAGCCTATTGTATCACCATGACTGGTCCATAATATATTGGTTCAGACAACATCCACATCAAGTCATTTAAAAATTATTATAATATAAGCCTACTGGTTACCCATTAAAACATGATGGCAACCCCTTCTACAGAACTGCGACAATTAGAACCACAGAGTTTGGAGAACAAATTGTACCATTCTAGAATGTTGGAGGGTAGAGGTTCTGCACAGATGTAAGGCACGGGGTCTTTCTTGATTCTGAGGTAATCCTGTTTCAGTCGCTGCGTTGCTGTGGTGGGCGCCCTCTTGCTGGCATTGCCGTTCATCTAGGGCAGAGGTAAAGACACTAGCATGAGGTTTGTACCAAAGGGGACTGAATAAATACAACGCATGTGTTCATCTGTGTTGACCCGGCGAAGCAGAGAATGTGGGTCATGGGTCTCAAATCTACAGTGCACTGATTACATCTCAGGCGTAATCTTTTACCCTCCTGCTTCAACGTTAAATCTGTGACAGGTTCGCTCCCGATGGACCAAATTACATGGAACTGGACAGACACTCAACAACAGCAACGGCTCACAAACACCGGGTCACTTTAAGTCACTGGTTTGGCTTTGCTTGTGCCAAATTTAAGATAAATACACGGAAAAATGTAACTGGTATTACCACTGAGTTCAATCTTTTTTTTTGCCACCGTTCAGTTCACATCACATCACGGTATCCTCGGAATGTGTAAGGTGAAAAAAAAGTTGAAAAGGAACTGTGTTCTTGCTCCATACACTTTCGAGTACAGGCCAAACAAGCCTATGGACTCAATTATAACAACAGATCACGTCTCCCCAAGCAACACAGTCTGTAAGGTTACAGCATGTGAATCACACAAACCCTGATTCTTCTTACACCATATTTCAAATCATTCAGGCATCCACCATTTAGGACAGAACGACGTGGTGTGGATAAGTTACACCTTACATTTCTAGAACAAACGCAGTGTTGTTAAGAGCGCAGGAATAAAAACGACGTGTTTATGCATAGGTACCTAGCGATAGCTAACGTTAGTTACGCTTACATACAGCTTCCTTACAGAAGAAATACTTCACCAAATGTCTTAACAGTGCTGTTCATCTTAGCTACGACACAACCAGCTAGCTAAATAACTCATTGTTTTTGTCCGATAGTAAGCTGGATTAACCGAGGTCGTTATATCGCACATTTAGCTAAAGCTACTGTTGACAATCTGGCTGATGTGCTTGCTAACGTTAGTCGAAATGGCCATCATGCTAACACTAGCTAGCTATACAACTGGCTAAGGTAAGTCAACTGGAGAGGGTCATTAAGTTAACGCTTAATTTATTTTACCATTCATTTAAAGTCCTTCTCCTATATACTACATGAAAACAACATTACACTACCGTACTCAAATAGAAGAATGTAAGCGTTTCAATGTAAAAGCAAATTTGTTGTTACCTTAAAACCAAACGACACCGCGATAATGTTGGCTAGCTATCCTAGTAAGCTATAGAGTCGCTAGCTCTGTCGCCGACTTTCTCAGCTAATGTTAGCCAGGATAGTTAGCTTGAGAGCTGTCTATATATACACTAATCAGTTAGCTGCCAAGGTTTAAAATCACCGAGCTGTCTCAGAATGACCAGAACCCCAACCAATTCTGCACAGCTAGAAGGACCTAAATATGTCTACATTGACAGTAGGCTGTCATATTTATATCAACCAAGCAGTAAACATCAGCCATCACGAGTTTGGAGCAGCTTCACAGTACATTTCAGTTGGGAGGCTAGTTTAGCTAGCGAACGTTACTTGATGCCGCTACAGTTATCTTAAATGCCTTTACTTCATTGTTAATTTGACGTGTAACCAATATATTTGGATTTAAGCAAAGTTACTGTGATAAATTACCTTTACAGATTCCAGAAGAAGTCTGTCGATGGCTAGACAAAGCGCCAGACTATATCAAATCCGTGATACAAACAAATGTGGAGCCGACACCACACAGCAATCAACTGGCTTCCCACTGTATTTCTATTACGTTTCCTCACAGCTAGGGGGAGATGTTCTTACAACAATAGCAACTGTAAGTAGACGATGGGTTGACTCAAAAACGATCCGCATACGGATGTAAATCTAGAATGTTGATTGGTTAAGATGAGTTACCAGGCAGGAACTGGCTATTAGCAGGACCTCTATTTTTTCGCTGAGCTACAACGTCGTTTGCCTGACTTTTAAACGATCGTTTTATTTTTTTATTTTAATTATGTGAAGTTATAAGTTTTAATACTCAACTGTTTTGTTAACCGAATTTTTACGAAGTCATACGGCTAAACAAACAACCGACTTGTTCACCGAACTTTTCAACCGTGGAAAATACATAGCAAGCAAGCTAACGTAGCTAAACGATGCGTTAGCTTAGCCTGGTAGTCAACCTGTTGACATCCTATCTTGGTCGCATCGGGTTTAATTCATTAATAAACACGTCTCTTACCTTGAACGTCTACTCCTCATGTCACGAAGTTGCTACACTAACTGTATGTAACACTATGCACAAATGCAAAATATATCCAAGACAATATAGCATATCAATGCAGCAACCTAGAAATGCTAAGCCCCCTGAACTCCTATGCATACTACAGGTTATTGAAATCAGTTTCCGAGAATGGCAAACAACAAATATGTTTGCGAAGAAAAGAGCAACCTTCCTCGCAATTTGTTTGTAATGTTAGTTACAACCAGTCAACAGTTTTACAGAGGTATAGAAAACATTGGTGATAGAAACTAGGTTCTAAAAAAGGTTCCCAATTAACGTCTTTGAAACCAATCTATTTATTTAGTGACATAATCTTGACAGTGTCACATAACTGCTCTGAACTTTGACTGACAGCTGAGTACTTACACATTACAGCCATCAGTAGAGCTAGCATAAATACATTTTCCAAACCAAGTGCAGTAATTACACTAGGGTGCCAGATGTATATGCACACACATGATAAACAACATCTGAACGAATTTTAATACAATTCAATAGCAAACATTGAAAAAACTATGACAGTGTATGTTTTTTTTTTTTATTTGATGCAAGACATTCAGTGTCGGGTGATTGCAGGGAGATAGGTGCCTGTCTTCAGGTGCAGTGTCTTGTATGCTGTGGTCAGTCTAAATTAATTGAGTCTTGATGTGTTCCATTCAGTTAGACCTGTGGAAATATACTGCAAAGCATTATACTTGTTTTAAAAACATGATTACTAACACCATTCAAAACCAAGACCTGTTTAGTTGAAAGCCCACTCACCACGTCAAGGTACAGGTTATGGGTGGGGTGTTAGTGAGACAGGGACAAGACAAGACAAGACAAGGTGTAGGAGCCATTTCTATCCACCTTTTAGTTAGGTTTATTTAATGTTACTTATTTTAGCCACTTGGGCGAGTATTGCACTGGGTGTGGCTCGTCACAGGAAATTGGGTATATCTACAGGTGTGATTACTCAATTAGGGAAAGGTGTGGATGGCGGGGAACACACGCCGTCCACACTGAGGCTTATAGGATAGCCTCCACACAAGGTTAATGAAAAGAAAAGGATGCTTAGATACTTTTAAATAACAAATGTGTATAACAGACATATGTGACAGACATACAAACTTCACAGGGACATACATAGAACATGGTATACATATAACATACATTTAAAGGGGAAAATGGAGAGAGAACCAAACTTACCTGTCCCCTTACAAAAAACAGTAAATACAACCTGTGACGCACGTCTAACCCCAGGTGTGCGCTGACAGATAGCACGCCGCACTTGGGAACCGTAAAGGACTTCCTACAAGCGCAACGCACGCACTGCTCGCTGACCACACCTGTAAGACAGTAAAAACAAGGCACATCTTTCTAACCCCAGGTGTGCGCTAACCACACCTGTAAGACAAAGTCTAACCCATGTGACCGGTGACAGAAGCAAGGCATGTCTAACTCCAAGTGACTGGCATTGACTAGGGAACGCCAGCAGCAGGGCACAACTTTACCTTATCTAACCGAACCTGTAAAGCTACAGTACAACGCATTTAACCCCAGGTGTCCGCTGACCGAACCTATAAAGCTACAGTACAACGCATTTAACCCCAGGTGTCCGCTGACCAAACCTGTAAAGCTTTATTTCAACGCAGACCAACGAGACGGGGCAGTAGCACCACGCCATCTGGGCTTAATGCCATTGATACAGCTTAAAGTTCTTTCCGTAACACAACTATGTGCTGTCCCAGTCACGACACCACAACGTGTATGCGTCTGTGGTAAGGGCGTGGAACACGGCTTTGTCCTGTGAAAACAAAAAAACCCAGAGTAAACTTCTACAAAACAATAACAGATACTGGTAAGTTGTCAGACTAGAGAGAAAATAGAAACTACTTACAGTGGAACGTTGTTTGTGATCTGCAGCAATCACTGCAACGCACGTATTCACAATCTACAAGAAAGAAAAAGAAATTTGATGACAACATGATAGGAAAAAAGTAAAAATAAAAATGTATTTCTAAGTTTTACTTACATCATCGGTCAGCCAGTTGAACTCTGGGCCTGCCAGACTGTCTAAGTCGCGAAACGTGGCACGACAACTTCCAATGTGTGATCAACATCTGCACCTTTTAGGAAAAAGGAACATAAAACACATTCAACACTCTACATTGAACTTGACATGACAGTACATATGTGGAGATGTATAAATGAAGAAATACCTACATTCAGCACCTACAGCTTCCATCGAGATGTCGCACAATACACTCAATTCCTGGACATCAGAAGCGATGCCGACATCTTTGGGCGTGTCTGTTCGACGAACATATGGCTTTCAAATGGCGAACATTCAACCTGTCAACCAATCTGGACACTCTTTTGGCTGTCATGGACTCCACCTTAAACGGTCCAGCCCAACGTTCCTCTGCAGCGTCTCTTCACTGTTCGCGATCTCAAAGTCATCTACCTTTGGATCGGCGCTGCTGCCGTGATGAACCCGATAAATTGCAAAATATGGGCTCACCTTTGTGGAACGCTGCTTCGAGGTGTTTATCGAATAAACAGCGTGTTGCAGATAGACGTCCCAGTCATTCTGCTCCTCATTACAGTACTTTGCAAGATGGCGCTTAATGTTCTGGTTTGAGCGCTCATCTTGCCCATTGCTCTGCGGGTGGTAGGCTGAAGTTACAGCATGCTCTATCCAAAGGTTTTAAAAAGAGCTTTGTTACAGTCATTAACAAACTCTCTTCCCATATCAGTGATAATCTTTTTGACACCACCCTGTGCCAAAACAGTTTGTGTCACCATAAGTCCTACCCCTGGACCGTTCTTGCCTCTCAGAGGCCTAGCCATGACCCACTTGGAGAACAAATCAGTAAAACTTATGATATGGATGTAACCCTTGGATGTCGTTTTGAGCGGCCCAATTAAATCAACTCCCATGACCTGCCCGGGACCCTGGACCTTAATAGGGTGTAGAGTAGGTGCTACAGTCTTAATTCTGTCATGCCTCTGACATGGCTCACAGGAACCAACCCAATCCTCTACATCCTTTTTCAAAGTCAGCCAATAAAAATGCTGCACTGCCTTCTGTGCAGTCTTCTGTACACCAGGGTGCTCTCCAGTGGCTGCACTGTCATGGCACTCATACAGTACCCTGTCCCTCTCCTCAGGGGTACGTACAACCAGACGTCTCTTACCTGAATTAACATAGTACAACATACCCATATCTAACACATACTGCTTTGCTGCTCTACCGACAGAAGACATCTGTATCCTACTACTTCCTAGTTGGTGGGAACCATTTGCAAGGTAATAAAATATAGCGTCCAGACGTGCAAAACTCTCCATCTCTCAAGGATGTCTAAATATAACACAATATGTCACTTACACTTCACAAACACACAAAACACAACGTAGCACACTGTCACAAACGAGAAGAGGGAGAGAGAACATGACAGCATTAGTTTGATGAACACATAGAAAGTCTGTAAATGTACATGTACATAAAAAACATGAGATTTAAATCCCTGATCGCTGCATTTAACTTGCTTAAATGTCATCCATAAAGTTTTGGCGCGCAGCGCAACCTAGCGCTTTATTTTCCCTCAGTCACTGCCCACAACTGTTTGACAGCAGGCTATGCTACAATGTACAATGTCATTAACACATCGTGAAAAAGAGCAAAAACATCGAAACTATTGCAATAGCACCGGGAGATTTAAATCCCTGATCGCTGCATTTAACGTGACTGATTCGTGCCAAATGCGCACTGACCAGAAGCGTTTGACAGCAGGCTATGCTACTGTGGGCTAACATTACTTGTAAGAAAAATGTCACGAAATTAAAAGTGAAGGTCCTCTATTTAATAGCATGGTAACTAAGCATATAGCACTACTAAAGGGAAGGCTCGCTGTTGGCGACTTGTAACATTACCTGAGGTTATTTGTAATGCAAGTAAATCAACTTACCTTAGCTGGATGGGGATGTGTAATCTGCTGATGAAGTTTAGGTAACTTCAACAGAGGCTTTTGTCTTCAAAAAGGATCTTTTGTCTTCAGGTCTTGAAGTTTTCAAGTCTTCCAAACTTAGTCAGCTTGCATAAATTACTGTCATTTAAGCTAACCAATGAACTATTTTTTACAAAAACCTATCGATTGTGTATGTATGTGTGTTTGTAAGAGTGCTAGCTTGAGCTAACCAAACACAGTACAGTAGCTATCTAGTTAGCTATCGTAGCCATGTCAGCCTATGTAAGATACTGTAATTTTAGCTAACCAATTAAATAACTTTCACACAAAAAACCCATCGATTATGTGTGTTTGTGATGTGTAACATATATCCTTTATCAATCACTCTCAGTTTATGTTATTTAACGCTACAGATTACACCTAACACACGTGTAATTCAGTTGCTATTAATGTTGAACAGCAACGTTAAACGTGACACCACATTAAATGTCAGGCAAACGACGTTGCAGCTCAGCGGGAAAAGTAGAGGTCCTGGTATTAGCCAATCAAATAAATGGTGTTTTCCGTTCCTGCCTGGTAACTCATCTTAACCAATCAACATTCTAGAATTACATCCGTATGCGGATCGTTTTTGAGTCAACCCATCGTCTACTTACAGCAACAATTAGCAGGCCACTTACATCGGTTTGTGAAGTGATGTCAAATTATTTATACATCTTAAGTCATTACAAAAGTGCCTGTGCAGATTTGGGAACTGTTATTGACAGAATATAATCTTATACAAGTGGATTTTTGTGTCACGTATCTAAATGAAAAGCACCCAGGAGTTCAGGTTTCAGTCCTTGTCTCAGACAGCCAGCTTGACATACACGTCAGAGAGACTGGCTCGCTACCAAATTCCAGTTTGACCTCTTTCTTGCTGTTCACAGAAGAGGAGCAGAAGTGTTCAGGCAGTCTGATCTTGAAGTTTCTCATGTTCACTTACAAGTAGCGGCTCTTCTGTTCTCAAACTTGATCTTTCCTGAACTTGCAAGGAGGTGACGTACACACATATCTGGGGCACTACCTAGTGCCTTGTTCCTGCAGGGTTTTAGCTAGAATCTAAATCTACATCTCAACAAACTATACTGGCTGGTGTGTTTCAGCCTTCGCCAGCGTGAGCCCCCCCTTGAATCTTTCCAGTTTGGCCCTGTGGTTTTATATAGGCTGAGTTGAACTGCTCTGCCTGACACATTAAGCAATTCACATGTATAAGTAACCTGGTGAACTGAAACATTTCCTACCAGTATATCAGTACGTGTTTTATCCTTTACTTTTGTGGGTCCAATCATGTTTGGAAGGATGTCATATCATTTAAATGTAATTTACACATGGATAACTACAGAACTAAATTGGGGTGTTTTGCAGTAGTTTCCCTGGTAACAGTAACTCAGGCAGAAATAGCTATGCTTATATCAAAGATATCACGTCAGCAACCAAACAGTCTCTATCATCTATATTTAGACTGAGGTGGGAACTAATGCTTTCCTTAGTTTTTTTTTAAGTTTCAGAGTTGAGAATACCACTGCCTCACATGCTTGTATGCTACTGCATACAATTTATTTTATTTACTTACCAAAATCAAGGATCAAACCTAGAAAGGATGTGTTCTGTTCACCTCTTGTGTTATTCTTGACACTTTTCCAATATAGCCAGTATGGGCTTGTGGAAGAGAGCTTTGTGCAGTACCCAGTAAATAGCTTTATCTCAGTGGGTCACAGTTATAGCCTTTTGCTTGCATTCTTGTATGTTTCATTATATCATACTAGGCTGGTGTCTTACATCAGACAGATGCATTTCATGTAATAATGGAAAATCTTTTTACATTTTCATGTGTATAAATTCAGCAGGCCCAGCTTTGCAAAGAACAGGAATGTATTTGTGAAGACCACTAGAGGGCGCAGGCACATTCTTCAACTGTCCTCATGAAGACATTTAGGAACAATCACATAAGTGACGCACATAGACTCCAGTGCAGTAGTTAAATCATATGGACATTCACAGATATACCACCTCTGTTTGTGGATGGTAAATATACCTGTCTGTAGTAAATAGCAAGCACAATCATGTCAAATACAGGTGTGACTGAAACACGGCCTCTGTTTCTCAATTTTATCCAAGGTTTCTCATCATTAGACATTTAGTATGATGTTTAAGAAAAAGTAACACGTTTAAATGCAATATAACACAACCTATATGTGTAATACATAAATCCTATGCAATAGGTCATCTTAAATCTTTGCATGTACAATACTAAAACGTTGTGTGCATCACTGGGAGAAGAAATACTACAGAAATACTAATAGCGAAGTTTACTACGACCGTTACTGCTACATAGGGAAATTATCAAGTGAAGGTCCTTATCTGTTTGCTTGAGCACACACATATCTAACACACATCTCATGATCTGTGAGAGAAAAATGTAGGTCAGACTAAGAAAGACAGCCCTCTGTTCAGACTCTCCTGTGTGCACCTACGTCTCTCAGACTACAGCTATTTAAAACAGTCACCCACATGTCCCAAGCCGCTAGTCAGTTCTTCAAGTAAGAACGGGATGGACACTGAAAGGTGTAGTTGTTTGGGTCGTCTCCATGCCAACATTCCTCAAAGGTAATAAAGGTGTCCCAGCATGGAGGTTGCTGACTGGTGCAGTCCGGAACGAGAGGCAGACTCCTTCTGTTCAGCTTTTGGGGGAGGGGAGGCGCCACATCCGAAAACTCCCGAGAGATGTCAGGCCGCAAGGAGACACCTGCAGCAGGGACATCAGTGGTCAATCCCAGTCTTATACTCTTATAGTAGTCTGACGCCACAGGAAGAGTTTAGACTGGATAGACTTTGAGGAAAGAACAGCGTGTGCATGTAGTGACTACATCAGGAGGGGGAAACCTCTCTTTAAAGCCTTTCAGTTTTATATATTCACTTACGTGTTATTTGGGCTCATTTATAGCTGTGACTAAAGCCCCAGCACATGGTTATTAAGGTGAGGTACATATCCCAACTGAATTGTTTATTTTTATCCTTGTGTTGACACATACAATTGTCTAAAGCTGACTGAATGATTGTAGGCCTATTAAAGCAAAGGGAACCCTTTAGCACCATGGGGAAATCACCACACCAGCAGAATCCCACTCCCAATCCCAATCCCACACCAAAACCAAATCCCAACACCAACAAGGAAATGCCACTCACTCGGTCTCGGAAATCCCTCTTGCTTACTTTTGGAGAGACAGGACTTCTTGTGTCAGCTGTATAAAACAACGAGAGTAAGAGTGAACACCATCATCCCCCTATCCCTCAAACAGAGCTGGGTCACCTCTCCTTTGTGGGGACTGTGGCGAGTGACTGCATGTTGTATTACACAAACTAACCATGACACAGAGTGGCCACACATACTTGAGGGAAGCAACTGAACACATTTTGCTTTTTAAAATGTCTCATCAGATTTCAAATTAAATTAGGAGGAATGCTGGAAGAGGAATATGTCAACAAATGTATACATGTACGTAAGTGTTCAGGCCTTTCAAGACAAGTGTTCAAGGCTCAGGCCTTGGGTTCTGTAAAACACTTTGAGACAATGTCTATGTAAAAACATGTGTGTGACCTGTAAAGATATTTGCAAGTGAGTTTCATCATGTGTCCCTTTAAAAACCAGCAATGACAAGCACTTGAGTGTTGTGTCTTCTTGAGATAAATCACTCCCACGCCCACCACCATGACATAGTACAGCAGAGCGCAAAGATGATACAGAAGCATAAACCCAAAGCCCATTGGAGAGAGATAGTGAGACCCTGGCCACCCCTGCAGTGTGAGATAGTGAAACCCTGACCACCCCTGCAGTGTGAGAAGTAGTGCAGTCCACAATGGCCTCCACCAGAAACTATTCTCAGATCAAGGACAGTCTGTAATCAACACCAGAATCAGGATGACAGAAAAGAAGCAGAGACAAGGGGAGAGGAGTTTTTTTTTTTCTTCTTTCTTTTTATTTGTATTCTTTGTTCTCTTTCTCAGCGTCTCCAGGACTGGAGGAAAGATTTGTAGAAGTTTTCAGTTGAGTGTGAATTAAACACGTGTAAGACGTCTCCAAATCCAGACCACCATCATAACAAGCATAAGACAGACTGTGCAGACAGCTTAAGGAGAATGCGGAACAGTTAATAGCTGAGCAGTTAAAAAGAAGACAGAGGTTTGGTCATATTTACAACACGTTAATGGAAGCTTGCTTCCCACCCACAGACCCAAAGACACAACACATACCACTTCTGCTGGTCCTCTACAGTAACTGCGTGCTCACTGTCAGGGGAAGATACTGTAACTCTTCAGTCATGCCTCTCTTCAGGCACTGGTCATTACAGGCACTGCAGACAGCACAGATCTGCCCAATCTCAACCACATAAGGGCCAGAGTGCTTCAACAGTCGCTTTTTGGGACATGTTTACATTTTGAATGGCTACTGACCCTAAAGAACCACACAGATTTAAGAAAGGCCGAATTATGTTGGGATTTTTTTGTAGGAGTTATCAGGAGTGTTTGTCAATTGAATTAAAATGTTATATTTTTGAAAATATAAAAAAAAATAGAAGTTAGTTTAATTCACTGTCTCTAAAATGAACAATATCTTCCACTGGATGTGTTAATACTTACAACAACAGAGGCGTTTCCACATGAGAATGTTTTTTTTTTTACCATCATCAAACACCATCTATAGCCTTATGCCACTCTCCCTATGACCGGTCTTTCTGCTAAGCTTTCACTTGATATAGAGTAAATGAGCCGAAGTCTGAAGTCAACACTAACAGTCAACTACAAATTAACTGGAATCATGGCAAAGGGAGTCGTGCAGTTTCACAGGATGGTACGTTTGCGTGTCTGATAAATGGTCATGCTTACAAAACCGTCAGCTAGCACAACAGCCGAGAGGGGTAAGTTCGCTATCAGCTCAAACAGAACATTCATGTCTGTTCAGAGAACGCCATGCTAAATGATATAGTTGAAGTTACGCTGTGGTAAAACAGACGCTGATATTTGGATTTGCGCGACAGCTGATGTGCATGGAAAATTAGACAGCCTCTGACAATGATAATCTTAAAGCATACCCAACATACCGAGTGTTCAGTATGAAAGATATCACTAGGAGAAAACCTGACAGTGTTGAGTATTATAACAGGGTAGATCCACCCATGCAATGCAAGGAAATACTGAGAAAAGTACGTCCAATTCATATCAAAACACCAAATGCCATCAGGCATATGCATTCAGGGGACATAAAAATATAGGTCAATATGTGAACCGCATAATCCCTATCTCTATAAATAAATGACACCATCTCTAATGTTTATCGTCTCTAATTGGAACTCTAGTGCTGTGTTTTCCGTTGAGGAAAACTCTGCTGGAACAGTCTACTGTGTGCATGAGCTGTCAAAGCAAGGCCAAACAGAAAATATATCTATTAAATGCAAAGCATTATTCGATACGGTAAGGAAAAAACAAACAAAATCACAGGAACACAGCTGTTCTGCACATGTCAGTGATCATTGCACGAGTCCTCTGGGTAGAAAAAACTAAACAAATATAAATAAAAACAAGACGCAATGACACAAATCATTTTTCTAACCACACAGAAATGAAATGATAAAAAAATAATACCAATAAAATACCGTACGAAGGAAAAGTGCACACAGTTGCATTTAAAAAAAAAAAATGACGTCTCCACGTTTTAGCATTTCATTTAGAAATGACAGCATCCTCCCAGCCTGCTGTCTATCTCTCTCTCTCTCTCTCTCTCTCTCTCTCTCTCTCTCCAGTTCCTGAGCACTCATGCAGCCTTCAGATTGGCTACTGAGGGCTCTCCCAGTGCTTCCTGAAGACCTGCCACAGCCACTCAGATGCTCTGGTTTACGACGCGAGGATTCCGGACCCTCATGACAACACATCAATAGACGCCACTGGACATCATGCCACTACGAACAGCTATACACAGTTATAACAGCTATACACAGTTATAACAGCTATACACAGTTATAACAGCTTCACAGGTTTTCAACATCCCCACCCACTGGGCGAGGGTTACTTTGAGTCTTTTCTTTTGGCGGTGGAGGGGGGGGGGGGTTCTTCCACTATGACCGCAGGAGTGTGTGTGTGTGTGTGTGT
>NC_045156.1:14216704-14236704 GCF_900700415.2 Clupea harengus | reverse complement strand
TAAAAGAGAGGGCGATATGGAAAGATAGATAGACAGAGTGCTGTTAGATTAATAAAGTCTATGATATGATAGAATGTGACAGAATCCCTCTTTCCTAGTCTGACTCAGCATATGTGTTCAGTGACTCAGCATATGTGTTCAGTGACTCTGACTCTGCATATGTGTTCAGTGACTCAGCATATGTGTTCAGTGACTCTGACTCTGCATATGTGTTCAGTGACTCAGCATGTGTTTAGTGACTCTGCATGTAAGTGCTGGGCTTTTGGTATGGTATGACTGTACTCACTCCTGTTACAGCGTAGATGAGCGCGCTCTTGCCGTCGTCCTCCTCGCTGACGGTGTTGACGTCAGCCCTGTGTGCGAGCGCTTCGGCCATGACAGGAAGGTTCCGCGCCAGCGAGGCCTTCAGCAACAGCGCCCCCGGGTGGAGATCACGGGCATCCTCAGGGTCCGACGCCTCCGTCTCCACCTCCACCTCCGCCTCAGTCTCGGCCTCGCCGCTCGACTCCTCCGAGTCCTCACACTCTGGGGGACGGAGATCATGCAGAAGCAGGAGGGGAGGGGGAGAGGATGGTTGACATTTGAATTCAGGTGTTTTGGTAGAAAATGGAGAGACTGTAAAGTTTCAAAAATAGAAATATGAATTGGAAAGAGGAAAATTAATAGTTTTTGAATTAATAGAATTCAGTATATAATTCAAACCCAAACTAATGAAAATAATTAAATGCAAGTCTGGATGATAAATATCACTATAGTTACTTTAAGATCACTGTATAACCTTCATAATATACAGGTGCATCTCAATAAATTAGAATATCGTCAAAAAGTTGATTTATTTCAGTAATTCGATTCAAAAAGTGAAATTTTGGGTTTTCATTAGCTATCAGTTATAATCATCACAATTAAAAGAAATAAACACTTGAAATATATCAGTCTGTGTGAAATGAATCTATATAATATATGAGTTTCACTTTTTGAACTTTTTGATGATATTCTAATTTATTGAGATGCACCTGTACATTATTTTGGGTCTAGAGGCAGCCTTCCTGTGCACTGAAACGGGTGTTCCTTATTGAAAGTGGCCGTCTCCACTCACCTTCCTCGGTGACGCTGTCCACCACGGAGCCGAACACCAGGATGTCGGTGCTGCCGTCGGTGCTGCCCCCCAGCCCGCTGTCACTGCTTAGACCTGTGGGGCCAACGAGCGCCAAGCCAGGGACACGTCAATCACACACCGCTTAGAAAACACCACAATACACCAGATAACAAATACCCCCACTGACTGCCATTACCAAATACCCCCTCTGACTGTCATTACCAAATACCCCCTCTGACTCTTATTACCAAATATACCCCCACTGACTGCCATTACAAACTACCACTACCAAATACCCCCTCTGACTGCCATTACCAACTACCCCCACTGACTGTCATATTATAACGTTACATCCCTCACACACCGCTTAGCAAACACCAACACACTCAACTAGGACAGATAACTTATGCCATAACACAAACATACAAATTAATATCTCAAGCCAGTCATCTCATGCTAAATAAATCATGGCAGTCGTATTATAATGAATAATGTATGGCAGTCACACAGCAATAAAGAGCTTTCCCAATTTCAACTTAAGGAAAATAATATGAAATACCAGAAAGTCCTGATGCTATCCAACCACAAAAACACTCAGAGTTATGTGCTGAGTTATTCCGCTGTTTTGGTTTGTCCCTGAGCAACACAAGGCTATGCATCATGCTTCAGACTCCCAGAGCTCATCCCTATCTATAGGCTCCATCATGCCTCAGACTCCCAGAGCTCATCCCTATCTATAGGCTCCATCATGCCTCAGACTCCCAGAACTCATCCCTATCTATAGGCTCCATATGTGGCTGTCAGACTCCCAGCGCTCATCCCTATCTGAAGGCTCCATGTGTGGCTGTGAGACTCCCAGAGATCATCTCTATCTGTAGGCTCCATCATGCCTCAGACTCCCAGAGATCATCTCTATCTGTAGGCTCCATCATGCCTCAGACTCCCAGAGATCATCCCTATCTATAGGCTCCATATGTGGCTGTCAGACTCCCAGAGATCATCCCTATCTATAGGCTCCATCATGCCTCAGACTCCCAGAACTCATCCCTATCTGTGGGCTCCATGTGTGGCTGTCAGACTCCCAGAGATCATCCCTATCTATAGGCTCCATCATGCCTCACACTCCCAGCGCTCATCCCCATCTATAGGCTCCATATGTGGCTGTCAGATTTACTTGCTGCTCAGTTTCCTGCATTTGAATAGTTTATTTGTCCGGGTGCATTTGCTGCAGTCCACTGAGGAACACTAAAGCTATGGAGCGGATTGTTATCTCTGGGTCACATGTTTGGCTGTCTGGTGTGCTGGGGGATGAAGCTAGGGCAGTACAGGAGACCGTCTCTAAGAGCTGTACAGGAGACAGGCACCGTCTCTAGGGAGACAGGCACCGTCTCTAGGGCTGTACAGGAGACAGGCACCGTCTCTAGGGCTGTACAGGAGACAGGCACTGTCTCTAAGGCTGTACAGGAGACAGGCACCGTCTCTAGGGCCGTACAGGAGACAGGCACCGTCTCTAGGGAGACAGGCACCGTCTCTAAGGCTGTACAGGAGACAGGCACCGTCTCTAGGGCTGTACAGGAGACAGGCACCGTCTCTAGGGCTGTACAGGAGACAGGCACCGTCTCTAGGGCTGTACAGGAGACAGGCACCGTCTCTAGGGCTGTACAGGAGACAGGCACCGTCTCTAGGGCCGTACAGGAGACAGGCGCCGTCTCTCAGCCACAGGTGGGCCAGATCTGGGCCGCGCTGGGAGACTTACTGCGGGGGCCGGCTCCGTTGTCGAAGTAGGAGAAGAGAGAGTCCAGCTCATCGGGGCAGAAGAGAGAATCTCTGCGAAACTTGGCCGCCGCGGCTGGAGGAGGAGACACACACACACACACCAGAGGATTTAATTGACACACACACGGAGAGCACGAAATAACCAAACTTAATCATTTCACACTCACATTCTTTACAGTGGTATAACCGCATTTAACATGCATATAAGCAAGATATGGGAGCATTTAATGATTAAAAACTCACACAAGAGAGACACTGCTACTTTTAATGATTTAAAGCTTTTAATGGGTGGTGTGACTGCATTTAAGCATTAAATATTCTTTTGCATAACAGAGGTATAGATGTGCTTAATGATTTAAACACATTTGAGCGAGATATGAACACGTTTAATAATTCAATATTCACACAAAAGGAATAAGTGCCTTTAATAAATTAACAGTTGTAAAGGGAGGTTTGAAGGTATAACATTTTTAATATTAACGCAGAAAGATATAACCATGATTCATTATTTAATATTCCCATACGACTGAGATTAATTATTTTATGTTCAATGAGAGATATGACTGTACACCTAACATTCTTATACTCGATAGGGTACACTTCTTCCAGTCTAGAATGTAATTTAGTAAGGTCAATGATCAAAGGTCAGGGGTTGGCGTTAAGGGTTGGTACCTGTGGAGAGGTTGCCAGGCGAGGCGCTGCCAGGTTCATGGCGGTATTTCCGGCGTGTTTTCGGTGCTCGGATGGAGCTGTTGTGTCTGCGGCACTTTTTGGCGTTCCAGTGAAGCGACTTCCTGTCGGCCTCGACGAGGGCCTCAGAGCTGCACATCTTCTTCAGGAACTTCCTCTCCACGTACTTGGCCTTGATCCAGGCCTCCTTCTCCTGCCTACAGGAACCAAACACACCCAGTCAGCACATCACGAGAACCACGTATGGAGAACTAAAGAGTTACATGTTCCATCCAAAAGACCTTTAGTACATCTAAAAGCACATTACCAGAACCACGTATGGAGAACTAAAGAGTTATATGTTCCATCTAAAGGCACATGACCAGTGTAAGACACGTCTCCCTCTGCCCAGTAGCACCAGCACCATAGAGCGACCCACACAGCCACTGGATTAAGTGACTTTAGCTCATCCAGAGGCCTTGGATGCACTGATGACAGGTGCGTCAGTGGGAGGGATTCCTCAACAGCACTGAGAGTGAGATGTCACACTGCGTTGTGTTGTTTGTTGTTCACTTCAGACAACTCAACTTAAAGTGATTGTGAAGTCACTCGTTTTACACGGCCTAATCCTGCACCAAACACGTCCAATTAGCTGTTTTTGTGGGATCAGTCTCTGACGCATCAGCGGTGGGCAGAAACCGAGAGCTGCCTCTCCACGGCAGATACCCAGACCACAAACACAAACACACACACACACACACACACACACAGCACATACCAGCACATACCAGCACTAACTAAGTTACGCCTTGGGAACATTGGTGCGACAAGCAGTCCTCTTCTGTAACAGGGACGGCAGGGACCAACCACGAGACAAACTCTTAAAAGCCTAACTGAAGCACCCCTCTGGAGCCTCTGGGAAAAGGGCCTAACTCAAGCACCCCTCTGGAGCCTCTGGGAAAAGGGCAGAATCTTGATTCCATCTCCGCCATCGTTAGCGCTGACTTATCTAATAGCCCACAATGGCCTCTTGCCAAACTGAACTAGACATTTCACCACAGCATGGAATTATCCACCTGTTAGCGGTAGCAGTTAGCAGCACACACAGCAAATGTCTTTTCAGCCACAGTGGAGGTCTCTAGAATCATAATGGAGGTTACTCATACCGTCCATCTTATGATCTAGAATCATAATGGCTGCCGCTGATATTGTCCCTGTAAAGCATGTTGAACCATGAATTAACCATTATGAGCTGTACTAGGGGTTGCTGTGACTACCATTGACATACCAGCGCATGAGTTCCAATGATGGCTACTATGACTACCAACTGCTGTGATTAACATCCAAGTAACATCCCTCAGCCATAAAGATGGCTACTTTCACATTAATTAACATTAATATAGTAGCTCATGAGCTATATCGAAGGCCACTTTGAATATCATCCATAAACCTCTCTAGAGCCTAAATGGGGGCTGCTTTGAGTACAATCCATATACCAGTTTTAGAGTCGTAATGGAGGATGCTGATCCATACACCAGCTCTAGAGCCGTAATGGAGGATGCTGATCCATATACCAGATCACGAGCCGTAATGGAGGATGCTGATCCATATACCAGATCTAGAGCCGTAATGGAGGATGCTGAATCATATACCAGCTCTAGAGCTGTAATGGAGGATGCCGCTCCATATCCAGATCACAAGCTGTAATGGAGGATGCTGAGAGAGTGGATGTAGCAGCTGTCTCAGTCTCACCGTGAGCTGGACGGACCAGGCTTCTTCAGACCTCTCTCCTCGCACGCTCCCTCATAGATGTGGTTGATGACGCCGTTACCCAGCTCACACATCAGCTACACAGGGGAAACACACACACACAGAGACACACACAGACACACACACACACACACACACACACACACACACACATACAACACATCATTACAAAGGGATCTATTTGCCTCCATGCAGTAGTATGTCTATAATGTGGAACATGTTTTGAGCATATCTTTCATACATATTCATATGTTGCAGTGCATCATGATGAAGGTTTAATGTGTGCTATCAACTGCATACTTGGACATGACTGAGGGCATGAGGGTACTTCAGTGGCGGGAGCTGCCTATAATTACACATTAAACCTCCATCATGTTCCTGAGGTTTGTGTGTGTGTGTTTGGGAGAGGGAAAGAGAGTGTGTGTGTGTGTGTTTAGCACCTATTTATGCCTGAGCACTCGATGCACAGCAGCACGCCCGTGAGTGTGTGTGTGTGTGTGTGTGTGTGTGTGTGTGTGTGTGTGTTTAACCTCCATCATGTGTGTGTGTGTGTGTGTGTGTGTTTGACCTCCATCATGCTCCTGAGGGGTACAGAGGCCCTTTAACTCACCTTGAGGAGCTCAGGCTCCCATGAATCCAGTGTGAGAGAGCGCACCTTAGAGCAGTGGACCCCCAAACTCCTGCACAGGACACACACACACACACACACACACACACACACACACACACACACACACACACACACACACAGAGACACAGCCAGGAGATATGATACACATTAGATGACAGCACACACTTGTTTGCACATTGCACACTTGTTTGTATTGTGTGCTCAGTATTTGTACATGAACTCATGGCATAAGTGTCCTTAGAAATGCCACTGTATCCGTCTCTTAATGGTTCTGGAACTGCTAAATACTACTGCTACAACATGAGGTACTACTACTACTGCTACAACATGAGGTACTAATACTACTGCTACAACATGAGGTACTACTACTACTGCTACAACATGAGGTACTAATACTACTGCTACAACATGAGGTACTAATACTACTGCTACAACATGAGGTACTACTACTACTGCTACAACATGAGGTACTAATACTACTGCTACAACATGAGGTACTACTACTACTGCTACAACTCTTACAATTACTAACACTACTGCTAATAGACTTACTACAACATGAGGAACTACTACTACTGCTACAACTCTTACAATTACTAATACTACTAATGATAGACTAATAACAACATGAGGTACTAATACTATTGCAACAACTCTTACAATTACTAACACTACTGCTACAACTCTTACAATAACTAACACTACTGCTGATAGACTTACTAAGACTGATACTACTTCCTCTAGTGCTTCCACTACAACTAATAGTAATGGTAGCACTAGCGCTGCTATGAGATAAACTAATAGTAAATAGCAATAGCGCTGCTATGAGATAAACTAATAGTAATGTTAGCAATAGCGCTGCTATGAGATAAACTAATAGTAATTGTAGCAATAGTGCTGCTATGAGATAAACTAATAGTAATGTTAGCAATAGCGCTGCTATGAGATAAACTAATAGTAATTGTAGCAATAGCGCTGCTATGAGATAAACTAATAGTAATGTTAGCAATAGCGCTGCTATGAGATAAACTAATAGTAATTGTAGCAATAGCGCTGCTATGAGATAAACTAATAGTAATGTTAGCAATAGCGCTGCTATGAGATAAACTAATAGTAATTGTAGCAATAGCGCTGCTATGAGATAAACTAATAGTAATTGTAACAATAGCACTGCTATGAGATAATGTGGGCTGAAGGGGGGGGTGGTGTTTGTGATCCTCTGTATGATCTAATCTGGGTGAGCGGACATACCTATCAGTGTGTTGGAGCAGATTGGGAAGATTTAATCCCATTACCCGTCTACTGCCTTTAATCTCTACAGGGGCTGAAAGGGCTAAACACGCTTTAAGCGTGACGTGTGTGTGTGTGTGTGGGTGGGTTTGTGTTTGTATGTGTGTGTGTGTGTGTGTGTGTGTGATTGAGAGAGAGTATGTATGTCTGTGTGTGTGTATGCAGGAGTGAGTGTGTGTGTGTGTGTGTGTGTGGTGCATATGTTGCACACAGTGAGTTTAGATAAGGTCGGACCATTGTTCTTTTTGAGCCCCTGAATCCCATTTGATGCCAGAGGGCCAGGTGTCTAACAGATGCCAGACGAGTGTGTGTGTGTGTGTGTGTGTGTGTGTGTGTGTGTGTGTGTGTGTGTTTGTATGTGTGTGCGTGACAGACACACTCAATACACTGTGAACTATTATGGGCAGTCAGGTGTGTATTTGTGTAAGAATGTGCTCAATTTGACATCATGTGTTTGTGTGTGTGTGTTTGAGAGAGAGAAAGAGAGTAAGTGTGTGTGTGTGTGTTTGGGTGAGAGAGAGAGAGAGAGAGAGAGAGAGAGGGAGAAAGAGTGTGAGTGTGTGAGAGAGAGACAAAGAGAGCGAGAGAGAGAGAGAAAGAGAGAGAGAGAGTGTGTGTGTGTGTGTTTGGGAGAAGGAAAGAGAGTGTGTGTGTGTGTGTTTAGCACCTATTTATGCCTGAGCACTCGATGCACAGCAGCACGCCCATGAGTGTGTGTGTGTGTGTGTGAGTGTGTGTGTGTGTGTGTGTGTGTGTGTGTGTGTGTGTGTGTGTGTGTGTGTTTCATACCTGTGTATGCCTGAGCACTCGATGCACAGCAGAACGCCCATGTTGATGCTGGCCCAGCGTGGGTCAGCCTGGCCGCAGTCGGCACACAGCTCGTTGCCCGGCAACGACTGCACGCGCTGCAGGATGGTCTCGACCCCCCTGATGCTGCGCTCGCGGGACTCGCTCGCCGACTCGATGCTGCTGGTCGACGGGGAGGCAGTGCGGTCCAGTCGCTATGGAGACAGAGAGATAGAGGCTGGATCAGTTAGAGGACCACACGACGACCTATAGTCCATGATCCTGAAATAAGCATGGGTCACAGCTTAACATGACTGTCAAAGCCATAGCTGTAGATTTTATATGGATATCTACAATAATATAGTATATAAAGTAAGAATAAGACTGAATATAAAGAAGCTTATAACATAATTAATGAAAACATTTTAATTCTATTCTACAACACTCTACATCTGATTGCTTAAGTAGTGACTAATTATAGTATAAATTGGCTAATGAGTTCTTATCTCTACCTCTGCTTTTCCACTAATGACTTGTAATAGTTTAATTGTTGGTGCCTGCTGTTCAGGCCATCACAGGGTCAGCACAGGGAGGTGTGTGTGTAAGCAGCTGACGTGACCGTAGCTATCCTAGAGGTAGATGTGTATTGTGTATTGATGTGATTGTATAGATGTGTACTTATGTAGAAGTGTGTTATGGCCATGGATAAGTTTGGATGTGGTGGACTGTTGTTATTGGCCGTGGGTAAGGTTGGATGTGGTGGACTGTTGTGATTGGCCGTGGGTAAGGTTGGATGTGGTGGACTGTTGTGATTGGCCGTGGATAAGGTTGGATGTGGTGGACTGTCGTGACTGACTTGGTTGTGGCGTGTTTTAGATGTGTCCTGGAAGAAGATGTGACAGAGACACCCACTTCACTGGGATTAGTAGTTATTTATTTGAATACTATGTGGCTGGCTGTCATGGAGAGCTGTGACTGACTGAATGCGCTGTCTTCTATCTATATATTGGAGAGATGTAGGACTGTGACTAATGGTCAGAATGCCCTGTGTTCTATCTATATATTGGAGAGATGTAGGACTGTGACTAATGGTCAGAATGCGCTGTCTTCTATCTATATATTGGAGAGATGTAGGACTGTGACTAATGGTCAGAAGACTGTGGTATGGTACAGCTGTGTGTGGGGGAGGGATATGGTTTGCTGTCTTATAGTGACTGTGACTGAAATAGTGTGATGTGGTTTGCTGTCATGGAATGAGTGATATTGACTGTGATCTTGTATTGAAGTTGTGTTGTGTGTATGGCGAGGAGGTCTGATCTCGATGTAGCAGTTGTGTGTGTCTGTGTGTGTGTGTGTGTGTGTGTGTGTGTGTTGTGTGTATGGCGAGGAGGTCTGACCTCGATGTAGCAGTTGTCGGCGATCTCTCTGTAGGCGGAGACGATGCTGGCCTGCACCGCCTGGATCCAAGCCTGTCTCAGCTTCTCCGACTCGGCCTGCAGCATACAACTCCTACAGGGGGAGAGGAGGGTTAGAAACACAAGCTAATACACACACACACACACACACACACACACACACACACTCATCCCCCTACCACAAAGATATGCGCCCCCCCCCCCCCCCACACACGCACACATTCACCCACATACACAGACACACACACTCATCCATCAACCACACAGAGACACACACACACACACTCACCCAAACACACACACACGCACGCACAGACACAACCACCCATCCACCCACACATGCGCACACACAGACACACACACACACACCCATCCATGCACACACTCTCACACATACACACGCACTTACGTACACTCTCACACATACACACGCACAGAGGGCAGTGCTTACTTAGTTGGGGACACGACCTCGAAGCAGAACCTCCTCTCACTGTCTTCACAGGGCTTCACTGAGCACAGCCTGAGGTCCTCCACCACCACAGTCAACGCATCCTGCAGCACAGAGATACGGGTTATGAGCCTTACACACACACACACACACACACACACACACACACACACACACACACACACACACACACACACACACACACACACACACACACACACACACACACACACACACACACACACACACACACACACACACACACACACACACACACACACCCCATTAGGATGTGAGCCTAACACACATACCCCATTACAGACACGACTCCAATATGAGCCTTACACACACACACACACACACACACACACACACACACACACACACACTCCAAATCACATTTATACAGCAGTCCTGCCATAGAATACAGGATTTCTGAAACTGATGTGTTTACTGTGACTGCCTATACTACAATGCCAACAAACATGACCTTGTGTTTAAAATGTGCAAATGTTCATCACATCAGCACGATTAGGGATTCAAGAGAGGGATTCAATGTTCTTCCTGTTCTCTTGGATTGAGTTTCTATGAAACATTAATCTGCTGGCTTAGGCCCGGTTCTGGCCTGGTTGTGGCCTGGTTCTGACCCAGCTGTGGTGTCGATTCTGGCTAGATCCGCTCCAGGCTGAGCATCTCCCTGGCATGCTACTGATACTTGCCTTTAGTTTCTTCTGATACACCAGTTGGCTGTTCTGTATTGAAAACCACCGCCTGGAAAGAGAGAAACATCATCATATAATGATTACATTACATACACACAGACAGAAGAGACAGTGCAGGGAATGTTGTTGACATCACTCGGCTATCGTCAGGGAAACGGCAGTAGCCCAGTGGCCTGGGTTGAGTTAAGGTATATTAGATATACTGTGCTGATGCAAGGATTCTAAAAATGGTCTCCATGCCAGGGAACATCTGATCTGTTCAATTACTGACTACAGAGGGAGCATTGATTGTCATGCTGGAATGGGATACAAACGTAAACAAATGCATGGCACACATGAACGCACACACAGACACACACACAGACACACACACACACACAGACACATACAGACACACACACACAGACACAGACACAGACACAGACACAGACACAGACACACACACACACACAGACACACAGACACAGACACACAGTCCTTCATGAGAGTGCAATGATTTGGATCACCAAACTCCATTCGAAGATGTGATCCATGCTAAAGCTAAAGCTAGCTGTGCTGAGAGAGGGTCTCCTCACCTGTTCCACGTCTTGAAGGCGTTGCTGGCCCTCTTGAACAGATACCCCTCCATCACCACGCCGTTAGGGGCATCCACGTTGAATTCCACCTTGGAGTCGTCATACGAGAAATCCTGCAGGAGGCACAAACATACTTGCTGTCAGTCCTGAGCCTCGGGCCGGTTGATTTATCAGAGCAAACCACAGCAAACCAACCACTCAGGGATCACCAAACACATGCTGCACTGTCCCCAGAGCCAGTAGAACCGGTGTTCCTGTTCCTCTCCGGTAGAACCGGTGTTCCTGTTCCTCAACCAGTAGAACAAGGTGCTAATAACTTCCCAGTGCAGTGAGCCAGCCAATCAACTGCTTGCATGTTTCAAATACAGTGGCGCCAGTAGTCATGATGTCAGGGACTACGCAACACCAAAAGGTCAAAATGTTGCATCTTTCAAGGCCTTTTATGTCATTACAACTCATGAGGCATCTCACTCCAGGTAAGATCTAGCCAAGGCCAGGGCTGGATTTGATCACTAGATTTCTCAAGCCAACAGGTCATCTCTGCAACTTTGTAACACACAAACATAACAAATGTAAAAGGCGCTGCCTCACCATCTCAGGACTGTCCCTGACAGTATCCTCAGACATGGGAGACTCATGGTATCAGAAGCTGGGTTTCCATCCAACTTTCTAATGCACATTTTGACCATTGGAATAAGAAATCCTGACTGGTAACACGTATTTGTATACTGTACAAATATACTGTTGTATACACACATATCGTCTACTGTAAACAAGTATTTGTTGTGATTTTTACCAGGTGTTTCCGTTAAAGATGCCCTGACAACCGTGTGTTTGGATCTCACATCTGTTCACAACTCCCTTGATTAGGAGCCCGTTTTGAAACGCACACTGATTCGCATCACACACTGATGTAAACGCACACTGATTTGCATTTAGTTTAGCCGAATTTTCACAAATGCCCATAAAAGATGCAAATGGGTTGGATGGAAACCCAGTTAATGACGCCTCATGTAGCCACTGACTCTGTACTAGTCCTATGCCAAGCCGCTAGAACACGTTCCCCTCTGAAGCTAATGGAACCGGAGGTCTCTCAGAAGAGCTCTGGCTCAGCGCTGGAAAATGACACATGAAATCAAGCATGACATCATCGGATCTCACTGAAAGCTGAAGCATGGCAGCATCTTGGGTGAAAGTCAGGTGACTCATGGGTGAAATGCAGATGAAGATGAATATCATATCTCCACACAGGGACATGTGGCAGCCTAATCTTCACATCAAGATGTCAACAAATCCAAAATAAATCTTGAAACCTCTAAAACTATCATATAGTATAAACATATGATGGACTTTATGTGTATATAAAAGCAATATAAGTACTATATTTTAAGATATTTCAATAGCCAGTGCAAACAGTATTGGTTCTACACTTAAATTAAAGAAACTAAACCCTAGCAGCTTATACTAGGCTGATATTTTAGAGTTTGAACTAAAGAAGGGAAGGACTTGAATAGAAATAAATTAACTTACTGTGTCCAATGTATTAACTGGCAAGGGAAATAATAATACAAAAATAGTGTTTTTGTTTTTGGAAAATGCCTCTACACCTTTAAGACTTATGTCACTCTGAGGCCATGATCAAAATACTACATTTCCCAGTATTCCTGTTTTATTTATCCATATAATTTCTGTGCATGTTTGTCAGACTTGCTTACATTTTAGGAGCATAATAAAGTGCAAAAAAGACTGAGTTAGTCTGCATACAAGCAAAGAGGCTATTGAGAAACATGAGTTTATCTTTGTACTGTTCCTGCAGAAGTACATCCTTATCGTAAATCTACAAAACAGTTCTAGTTTGTTCATAACCAAACATACAATATTGACACTTAAAGAGCATAACGGTGTTAAAGATAACTGCTTCTAAAACAAGTTACTAGATCGAAAATCTCCGTATTTCGATTGACATTCTAAAGTACTCTACTCAACTTAGAGAAATAAAACTTTCTCTAAACTCACCAGGTGGTAATCCAATCTTCCGAATATCTTCATTTTTAAAAAGTTAGTATGCAGACGCATTGAGTTTTCAAAATAGTCTACTACTGTGAAAGAAAACGCGAAAGCGCATCAAAACGTCTTCTGTTCCTCAAAATTCCACTGTCAGTTCGACGGCAGCGACTGACTTCAAAAACAGCGCGAATACAGTCCCACGGTAAAACCTCTGGCTCGTGCTGCGTGATCCTCCGCCGCCACCTGCTTACCGCCTTGTGTCGCGCGGGACACGCGCAACAGAGCTTATACGCGCGATTAGCATACAGCTGTCGCCTCGTGCGCAACAGCTCTCTTGTGTGCGGACATGACCTGCGCCTCAGCACACACCGCAAACATTTATTTCACACACACAGGAGCTGCCCAGCACCCACTGCCCGCGTCGCGAATTTACGAGCGCCCCCGTGCCCGGTGTCAGTCCCCTTCCCCGAAGCATAGTCCCCGCCCGCACAGGCTCCACGGGGGAAGTTCACTGATGGAGTGGCCGGCGTCCATCTGTCTGACAGTCGACAAAACCATTCCTGCTTAATCAAGCAGACATTACGGCCCTGGACGCCCCCCCCCCCAATACATGTGCAACCAGTTCTAAAGTCTGACAGAGAACAATGGCACCTTCACATCCAGAACCATGGGAGATCAGTTTTACAAATTCGCTATAGATTCTGTTAGCACAAGGGAATGAAATTAGAAGAGAGAACGTTTGAGAGTGACCTTTTGAAACAGCTTGCAACTGTGTCTGAGAATATTGGCCTGGAAGTTTCTCATCATTTTAACTGTTAAGGCAAACTAGAATATGTGTCATGCCAAACCTGTGATATGTTAACTTTTTTGAATAATATTCTACACATAGATAGGTTCAGAAGACAGAAGATGGACTAGAATCATAGTCTACATGGGAAAGGTTACTCTCCTTTCAATGTTTAAAAACTTGCGCACAGACAGACGCACATAAAGTAAACATAGATAAGTGTATACACAAACACACACACGCGCGCGCGCACACACACGCACACCCCCACACACAGCTGCTGGGCCACACTGAACATACCATAACTCTGTGAAAGAATGGCGGGGAAAGTCCCAAGGGTGCCACAATGAAGTTACGCCTGCATAAAGGACTCTGTATGTGTGTGTGTGTGTGTGTGTGTGTGTGTGTGTGTGTGTGTGTGTGTGTGTAGCAGATGCTCTGCAGGGCTGGTGTGTGTGTGGTGTCTGAAACAGCTGGGACGATCGTAGATCAGCCACCCCACATGAGAGTGAATAAACGCGGGACAGAATGAGAAAGAGAAAGAAGGAGAGGGAGGGATATTGAGAGAAGTAAAGACACAAACAGGATGAGAAGGAGAGAGGGAGAAAATTGAGAGTGAAAAAAAAAGAGAAAGAGTGGGAGTGAAAAAGAGCCTCTCCTGCTGTAGTGGGGCACAGTGCCATCAGAATCAGAATCAGAATCAGAATAGTATTTATTGCCAAGTAGGTTTACACCTACCTGGAACTTGTTCTGGTGTATAGGTGCATACAGTGAACATCTCACCCCTCACTGCCCTCTCCAGTGCCATCTCACCCCTCACTGCCCTCTCTCTGCCCTCTCCTGTGCCATCTCACTGCCCTCGCTGCCCTCTCCAGTGCCATCTCACCCCTCACTGCCATCTCACCCCTCACTGCCCTCTCCAGTGCCAGAGACTGCCCTCTCTGATACAACTACTGATTACCTGTTCAAAATTTTATTCAGTAACCTAATCCAAGTACCACAATTAGTGCTGTCAGTTAAACACGTTATTAACAGCATTAACGCAAACCCATTTTAACGCCGTCATCTTTTTTTTAGATTAACGTTCTTTTTGGCCTCACAAACTGTGTAGTAGGCTAACGTTACGGTTTGAGTGAATGGTGAGCGCGATACGGCGAAATGGATGATAAAAAACTTTTGAATGGAAAGTTTACTTTTAAAAGTTGTGTTGTGCAAAAGAAGCGAGCTTCACTTTTGTCTGAAAATGTCAACAGGCAGCTGGCTGAAAGCAAAGAAGTAGTAGGCTTACCTTTTATTGGTAACCTAACTGTTACGGTTCATTGTTTCTGAAATAAGAGGCCTGACTGCCATGTTCCCAGCAAACTTGAAAAAAAGAAAATATTAAGCCATGGTTTAACTGCACTATAGGCTGAGTCCTTGTTTACCTGAAATGTGCACTTTATAATTTTATTTTGTACCGCCCTGTTTGGCAATGTTGGTTTTCAATAAAATAAAACATTTGCATAAAGCAAGCCAATCCACTTTTCCATGTTGATAAGGGCATTACAATAAAAATAAAATTATGGAAAAAAATAAATACATGAAGGGAGATTTAGAATAGATACAAATTTGCGATTAATCGCGATTAATTTTGAGTTAACTATGACATAAATGCGATTAATCGCGATTAAATATTTTTATCGTTTGACAGCACTAATCACAATATTAAAGTAATGTAACTTGATTACTTTCCGTTACTTTTGGATTTCCTCAATGCCAAAAACATCGGTCCAACCTTGAAGACAAAGACATGTACTGCTAGAGTCATAAACTGTGCAACTCAATGGTCACATGCATTTCATGAAGTGGTTGTGCTATCCACAAACCCCTCCTAAAAGGGCACACACCAGCTTTTTCCTATGACATACTTTCTGCATTCTGCATTCACACAAATAACATAGGGTGTGGGTGTTCTACTTATTACTGAGGAAATGAACTTGAACTACAAATATCAAAATGTACTATATTGTCAAAGCTATGTGTTAGACAACAAACTGAACTCAATACTAAATATGTAAAGCTCTTTATGTGCCACTGTATTAATTGGAATATCAGGATATACTTTTTGGGCCCAAATGCAGCATTTCACAGAGATATTTTACTAGTGAATCACACATCATTTGTGACAACACAGAAGAAAGTATGTACCATTAAAAATAAAAATAAACCGGTCATCCCCCACTTTTCTTAGCCGTAGGCTAGTTGAACACTCTCTCACTGATAAAATTTTTTACAAAAAAAATACCTTGCATAACTTTACACTTTTTGCCCAATCCCCTTTGCAATATAGCGTGGGCCTGCTGGACGGAAATGTAAACTAGCTCAGTTTGTTGCCCTGAAGGGAAATGGGCATGAGGGCCGTGTGGTTGTGGTTTGATGTGTGCATATATGTCACGCCAGCGCTGAACTTGCATCATCATAAGATGGCTTTCACTTAAGCGTATTCTGCAAGTCAACAGCACCAATTAAACTTAGAAAAGAAAATGCCTTTCCGACTTTCAGCTTTGAGGACAAAATAGTGTCGATATTTCCAGCCAGGGAAAGCATTTTTTGAACTCGAGGTCATCAAATGGACTTGTAGTTTTCTCTGTTGTCTTCTCGTGACGTGTTGTAAAGTGCGCATGTGGATGATAGTATAATGTTCTGCATTTTAAAATCTATTTGTAATCCTGTTAATAATCCCAATTTTTGCTAAAAGTATCTGTAATCTAATTACGTCTTTTTTTTTTACTGTAACGGAATACAGTTACCTGTTTTTTGTATCCTAATTACCTAACGCCGTTCCATGTATTCCGTTACATCCGGTTCCCCTGGAAACAACACAAGAGTCCCGCAGCCCTAATGCACGGATCCGTGGCGACATTTTTATGAACTTCCCATTTATAGTACCGCAACATTCTCCCTTGCCTTGAATCTTTAGGAAAAATCTTTAGCACATCCTGTCCACCCCTTAAAATTCCCCATATTCCACAAATAAACTCCAAAAAAGTTCGGAAACGTTATTTCGGTCGATTATTCCTCCCCTTTAATAATACCAATTGGTATTGTATTTTATGGAAAGCCCTCCCTTACAGCCCAAGATAGGGGTGCAGTGACCCCCTGTCCAACCCCCCCCCCCCCTCCACACACACACACACACACACACACACACACACACCACTTACAGGGGGGCGGGCTGAACAGTTAATCTCCAGGAAGGGGTCAGCTGATTACCGTGGCGATGGGCAGCTGATTACCGTGGCGATGGGCAGCTTTGAGGAAGCAGACGGGACTGGGACTCTTGCTGATCAGCGGACTGGACTGGACTGGACTGGACTGGACACCTAAGCTACTAATGGGCTTTCGCTAGTGACTCTCTCTCCCACTGTCTGTCTGTCTGTCTATCTGTCTGACTCTCTCTCCCACTGTCTGTCTGTCTGTCTGTCTGTCTGTCTGTCTGTCTCTCTCTCCCACTGTGTCTGTCAGTCTGTCTGTCTGTCTGTCTGACTCTCTCTCTCCCACTGTCTGTCTGTCTGTCTGTCTGTCTGTCTGTCTGTCTGACTCTCTCTCCCACTGTCTGTCTGTCTGTCTGTCTGACTCTCTCCCACTGTCTGTCTGTCTGTCTGTCTGACTCTCTCTCCCACTGTATGTCTGTCTGTCTGTCTGTCTGTCTGACTCTCTCTCCCACTGTCTGTCTGTCTGTCTGTCTGTCTGTCTGTATGTCTCTCTCTCCCACTGTCTGTCTGTCTGTCAGTCTGTCTGTCTGTCTGACTCTCTCTCCCACTGTCTGTCTGTCTGTCTGTCTGACTCTCTGTCCCACTGTCTGTCTGTCTGTCTGTCTGTCTGTCTGTCTGTCTGACTCTCTCTCCCACTGTCTGTCTGTCTGTCTGTCTGACTCTCTCTCCCACTGTCTGTCTGTCTGTCTGTCTGACTCTCTCTCCCACTGTCTGTCTGTCTGTCTGATTCTCTCTCCCACGGTCTGTCTGTCTGTCTCTCTCTCTCCTACTGTCTGTCTGTCTGTCTGTCTGTCTGACTCTCTCTCCCACTGTCTGTCTGTCTGTCTGTCTGTCTGTCTGTCTGTCTGTCTGTCTGACTCTCTCTCCCACTGTCTGTCTGTCTGTCTGTCTGACTCTCTCTTCCACTGTCTGTCTGTCTGTCTGATTCTCTCTCCCACGGTCTGTCTGTCTGTCTGTCTGTCTGTCTCTCCCACTGTCTGTCTGTCTGTCTGTCTGTCTAGCTTCACTTTTCACTAAGTCCACCAGTCTCTCTACTCTCTTCTCCATTTGTCTTTGTCCAACTCTCTGCCTCTGTCTCATAGTGTCTGTGTAAAGCGTTTGAAATGCTTCTCATCCACGGACACGTGCTGTGTTCAGTCTCCGCACGGTAGGGATGATGCAAATTTCATTATCCACACCGTCCGTATTGACTGTCCGTGCTGCAGCTAAATGTTGTGTCCGTAGAGAGATGTCCATATGGACTGCGCATGTGTGTACCTGAGCACGCAGTAGTTTGAACGCGCTCAGTACAATAAGGTTGTAGGGGCACACGCTCAGCTTGTCCGTATTAGCTTGTCCGCAACAGCACTTAAACAAGTATACTTGGGTCATACCGATGCTCATGTCCGTATCTGTATTGCACAAAGCCGTGTCTGCAGAAGTGCACCTTAGCCTTTAGTCTCTATCTGCCTTTGTGTTCCTCTGTCTGACAATGTCTTTAGAGGATTTCATCAAATCACCTCAAAACTATAAATTATGAAAACTCAAAATGTTTACATGTCATTGATGAGGATTGATTCAATTACTTGAAAGGTAAAAAAAATGTGTGTAAAACCTCATAGGCCACCAAGCCAGAGTGGATGTGTCAGGCCAGCATGAGGGAGAATCCAGTAACAGTGTGACACTATATCACACAACAGTGTGCTCAGTTGGTGGAATCAAAGAATGCTAATTATTGTTGTAATATTGTGCAACCTATATCTATTTTACTCTGTGCTTTATCCAATGGCAAATGTGTGTGTGTGTGTGTGTGTGTGTGTGTGTGTGTGTGTGTGTGTGGTGTGTGTGTGTGAGTGCCATGCTGAGTGGGTGTGAAAATAACCCATCATGAATGGAGTTCCACATGTCAGAGACAGTTGGTGGCCCTAATTCACTTCTGATGGCTTTTGGCGCTCCACCTTTCCCTCTCTTTCTCTCACTCTTTTCCAATCTCTCTCTCTCTCTCTGTTTCTGTCCCCCTTTCCCTCTCTCTCTCTGTCCCTCTGTGCACCTTGTCTCTGCCATCTGCCGTGTTTATCTCCGTGGCAACAACAGAGGCTGGCTGGCACGGCGCCCCCCCCCACCCCATCCCACCAACCAGGCCCCGGCCAACCCAGGGCACCTAATCCCGCCCACCTGCTCCGCCCTTGGCTGCCCACGCCGGCTGGCCCGCTCATCCTTCACCTCAGACTCCTCACCGCACACTCATACACACACACACACACACACACACACACACACACACACCAAAAACTGTCACCTTTTTGGCTTGTGACGTGTGTGTTTGTTTGTGTCTGTGTCTTTGTTTGTGTTTGTGTTTGAGATTGTGTGTGTGTGTTTGTGTTTGTGTTTGTTTCATCTTTTACGCTATTGACCCATTTAAAAGACGGGCTCTCACTGCAGGGGCTCTCAGGCAGGGCACTGGGCTTTGGGCTTTGGGCTTTGGGCTTTGGGTTCTGGGCTTTGGGTCAGTCTCTGTAGCCAGGGCACTGGGCTTTGGGCTTTGGGTTCTGGGCTTTGGGTCAGTCTCTGTAGCCAGGGCATTGGGCTTTGGGCTTTGGATCGGGTCTCTGCAGGCAGGGTGTTGGGCTTTGGGTCAGTCTCCGTAGGCAGCAGAGCAGCTGGATGGGCAGCAGGGTGGGCAGGACGCTTCCACTGATGCTGTGTGGCATTTTATGGAGTACAGTTACATCACTTTTCATCAGAGGCAAGAACCCAGAATCCACTGCTGCCCAAACTGGGTATTCCTTAATGTT
>NC_045156.1:14209204-14211704 GCF_900700415.2 Clupea harengus | reverse complement strand
TGGGCCAGAACTGTTCTAGAATAAGATCCAGTCAGGGTCAACCTCTCGAGGCGGTCCCAACGTCAGTGTGGATACAACACATCATCATCATCTATGCACCTATTTATAGCTCAAAAGGACACTGAGGAGAGAGAGGGAGAGGAGAGAGGGAGAAGAGAGAGGGAGAGAGAGAGAGAGAGAGAGAGAGAGAGATAGAGAGAGATGACAATGGAAACCTATTGGAGGTGAAGCCAAAATGAAAGCAGGGGAACCTCAGAGTGTGACATGATGAGAAGGGCCCTGATGACAACCAACTGAGGGAAAGGTAAGAGAGGAGAAGAGAGAAGAGGAGAGAAGAGAGGAGAAGGTAAGGGAGGAGAGGAGGGGAGGGGAGGGGAGGGGCAGAGAGGAGAGAGGCGATGAGAAGAGAGGACAGCATTGAGGAGAAAAAAGGAGATGAGAAGTGAGGAGAGGATAGAGGAGAAAAAAGGAGGTGAGAGAAGAGAAGAGAAGTGTCTCACCCTTTTTTGAATGATGGCGTGCTTGTGTTCCATCTCTCTTTTCTCCACGGCAGAATCAATGACCAGCTGATCCAACTGCAACACGTGCAAAGAGCGCGCACACACACACACACACGCACACACACACACACACACAGTGTCAACAAATGGATGTCATATGCAACATTTGGAGCCCTGTCTCTCTCTCTCACACACACACATACTCACACGCACAGACACATAAACACACACAGACACACAGATAGACACACACACACACACACACACACAAATTAAAGCCAGCTCTCACATCTCCTGGCATTGTGTGTGTGATGTGGCAGTGAGATTATGTGGGATAAGTAGGAGGCCCAGCTCCAGCAGGGAGACTAACCTATTTCTGTGTGTGTGTGTGTGTGTGTGTGTGTGTGTGTATGTGTGTGTGTGTTCTCACCGTCTGGTAGTATGGCACTGAAAACACATCAGGAGAAAACACAGCCTGTCTCTCTCAATCAGTGTGTTTCATTTAAAGGTAACACACACACACACACACACACACACACACACACACACACACACACACACACACACACACACTGGTGAGCTGTACTGACCTCTGCTGCTAGTTTCTTCATGTAAGGGTCGATCTGGTCCAGCAGGTTGTAGCCCTGCTGAAAGAGTGCGTACTGGGCATGCATGAAGGACAGCATCTGCAGAGGGGAGAGCAGAGAGGACAGCACTTCACTCTTCACTTACTCTTCACTTACTCTTCACTTACTCTTGTGTGTGTGTGTGTGTGTGTGTGTGTGTGTGTGTGTGTGTGTGTGGAGTATTGGAGTGCTGAGAATGTTGCAAAACTCAGCAGGACTTTAACTTCCTGCCGCCACCTGGAGCTTCCTGCTCGGCTGGAGTATCAGAACCGTGGAGAAGAGAGGCAAGAGAGAGGCTGGGACTGGAGATCACACTCACCGCATCTAAGATCTCAAACTTCTTCTTCGCTTGGAGGACATTGATCTGAAAGACAGAGAGTAGATGAGGAAATGAACAGTGCAAAAAAAAAAGGAAAAAAAGTTTTGGCCTGTTAGTCCGATTCCACCACAGAGACGGTCAGGAATTGCTGACATACAAAATGTTCAAAGGATCAGAAAGTAGTTACCATTGTATTGCCACACAGTCTAAAGTAAAAACAGGTAATAAAATACAATTTAAGATTGTTGTCATCGATTGCATTACGAATCTCAAAGGGGATGTTACAGTAATGTCACTCAAGGTCACGTCCTAAACTAAAGATCCAAGGCCTAAGTGAATATTGTGGATGCCTGAGCACATCACTACAGCCCTCCTGTGATTAATGTCAGACAAGCACTAGCGCCTCTAGTGGATGTATCGCACATTGCATGCTCAGGCAGGTGCCCTCTGTGCATTAGATGCCTGTGGCAGCAGCATCAGTCTAATGACCACAGGAGAGGAACCAGAGGCCATTTAATCAAGCCTCCGCAGTCCGGAGACACAGCCGCCCACACACACACACACACACACACACACACACACACACACACACACACACACACGCTACACACACGCTACACACACACACACACACACACACACACACACATGCGCACTACATACACACGCAGGGAACATACATGCATATTTACTCATGGACACACACTCATAATAAACACACACACACACACACACACATAGGCTTGCACAAACATGCATAAAAGGATCAACACACACACACACACACACACATAGACAGACACACCACAGAATCATTAGGAACAGTCCAATGCACACACAAACACGTACACACACACATACATGGAGCATGCAGACAGAGCACATACAGATATACTAACATAGACATGATAGAGACATGCACTACAAAGAGAACACAGCCAGACAAATATAAAAGGACACACACACACACACAAACACAAACACATATAAGCACACCCACATAAACACACATGAACACACACACATAAACACACACACTCACACACACACACACA
>NC_045156.1:14191704-14194204 GCF_900700415.2 Clupea harengus | reverse complement strand
ACACACACACACACAGCCAGGCACACACACACACACAGCCAGGCCCACTAGTTCATGTAAATCATTTTGGGGATGGAGAAAAGTGCTGCAATCACTGCAATCGTTCATTCCCATGAAGCACAGCCCTCACTCATCTGGGTGCCGTCACTACCAGGACTACACACACACACACACACACACACACACACACACACACACACACACACACACACACACACACACACACACACTCATACACCCTCAGCCCTCACTCATCTGGGTACACACACTCAGAGATCAGAAACACACACTCAGAGATCAGAAACACACACTCAGGCACACACACTCAGACACACACACTCAGTGATCAGAAACACACACTCATCCACCCTCAGCCTTCACTCATCTGGGTGCCGTCACTACCAGGACTACACACACACACACACACACACACACACACACACACACACACACACACTCAGAGATCAGAAACACACACTCAGAGATCAGAAACACACACTCAGAGATCAGACACACACACTCAGAGATCAGAAACACACACTCAGGCACACACACACACACACACACACACACATACCAGTTGACCTCATGAACTATTAGTGCTTGCATGTGAGACTCTACAAGGGGCTTCCTTTGCTGTCATATCAAATATTTACTGATAACCTGGAGTCAAATCTGTAACGTCTGGCCATGTGTATGTGTGTGTGTTTGTGTGTATGTGTGTGTGCCATCGATGTCATATGAAATATTTACTGATAACCTGGAGTCAAATCTGTGATGTCTGGCCATGTGTATGTGTGCGTGTGTGTGTGTGTTTGTGTGTGTGTGTGTGTTTGTGTGTGTGCCATCGACGTCATATCAAATATTTACTGATAACCTGGAGTCAAATCTGTAACGTCTGGCCATGTGTATGTGTGTGTGTTTGTGTGTGTGTGTGTGTGTGTGTGTGTGTTTGTGTGTGTGTGTGTGTTTGTGTGTGTGCCATCGATGTCATATGAAATATTTACTGATAACCTGGAGTCAAATCTGTGACGTCTGGCCATGTGTATGTGTGCGTGTGTGTGTGTGTTTGTGTGTGTGTGTGTTTGTGTGTGTGCCATCGATGTCATATCAAATATTTACTGATAATCTGGAGCCAAATCTGTGACGTCTGGCCATGTGTATGTGTGCGTGTGTGTGTGTGTTTGTGTGTGTGTGTGTTTGTGTGTGTGCCATCGATGTCATATCAAATATTTACTGATAATCTGGAGCCAAATCTGTGAAGTCTGGCCATGTGCTTTTCATTTCCTTCTATTGGGTCGGGGTGTGTATGTCTTCATGTGGAAGAGTGAATAGTGTGAGTGTGTGTGTGAGTGTGTGTGTGAGTGTGTGTGTGAGTGTGTGAGTGTGTGTGAGTGTGAGTGTGTGTGTGTGTAAGTGTGTGTGTGTGTGTGAGTGTGAGTGTGTGTGTGTGTAAGTGTGTGTGTGTGTAAGTGAGTGAGTAAGTGAGTGAGAGAGAGATAGAGAGAGAGAGCGAGAGAGATAGGAAAAGGGAGGAAGTGGGTATGTATACATGTGAGTGTGTACATATATAGGTGTTTGTGGGTATATATTAGTGCTGTCAGTTTAACGCGTTATTAACGGCGTTAACGCAAACCCATTTTAACGCCGTTAATTTTTTTATCGCGCGATTAACGCGATTTTATTTTTGTAATTTAATTTTTTTTTTTTTTTTTTTAGATTAACGTTCTTTTTGGCCTCGCAAACTGTGTAGTAGGCTAACGTTACAGTTTGAGTGAATGGTGAGCGCGATACGGCGAAATGGATGATAAAAAACTTCTGAATGGAAAGTTTACTTTTAAAAGTTGTGTTGTGCAAAAGAAGCGAGCTTCACTGTTGTCTGAAAATGTCAACAGGCAGCTGGCTGAAAGCAAAGAAGTAGTAGGCTTACCTTTTATTGGTAACCTAACTGTTACGGTTCATTGTTTCTGAAATAAGAGGCCTGACTGTTATGTTCCCAGCAAACTTGAAAAAAAGAAAATATTAAGCCATGGTTTAACTGCACTATAGGGTCCTTGTTTACCTGAAATGTGCACTTTATAATTTTATTTTGTACCGCCCTGTTTGGCAATGTTGGTTTTCAATAAAATAAAACATTTGCATAAAGCAAGCCAATCCACTTTTCTATGTTGATAAGGGTATTGAAATAAAAAATAAAATGATGGAAAAAATAAATAAACGAAGGGACATTTAGAATAGATAAAAATTTGCGATTAATCGCTATTAATTTTGAGTTAACTATGACATAAATGCGATTAATCGCGATTAAATATTTTAATCGTTTGACAGCACTAGTATATATATATATATACAGTATATATTATATAAGCCTGTGAGTATGTGCATGCTGGTGTGTGTGTGTGTGTGTGTGTGTGTGTGTGTGTGTGTGTGTGTGTGTGTGAAGGGAGGCTTGAGAGGAGCAGATGTGTCTGGACTAAATCAAGCCCATTAATCCGTGAGG
>NC_045156.1:14156704-14164204 GCF_900700415.2 Clupea harengus | reverse complement strand
AGCAGAGGTAACCGCCAAAGAGTGATTGGGATCATTCAGCACACATGGGCGTCATGAATCACTTGATGCATCTGATGTGCGCCTAAGAAAACATTCCTCCGGCATTGTGCATGACCGGAAAAACACCCTCCCTCCCTCTCTCTCTCCCTCTCTCTCTCCCTCCCTCTCTCCCTCCCTCTCTCCCTCTCTCTTTCCCTCTCTCTTTCCCTCTCTCCCTCCCTCCCTCTCTCCCTCCCTCCCTCTCTCCCTCTCTCCCTCCCGAGCGGGCGAACGAGACAGACTGCTCTCTCATTGTACCTACAGAACGAGCGCTGCTGAAAGAAGGATTAGTGCGACAACCATGGGTTCATTCTCCTCAATGGAACTACTGTCTCCCCACTGGCTTAAGACGCTACAGAGAGATGGTGAGAAAGTCAACGCCGGGATTATCATCAGCTAAACCCATTCTTCTCCAGGGAGGCAACAGTGTCAAGGATCTGTGCGGGCGTGTGCGCGCACACACACACACACACGTGCATGCACACACACACACATAAGTATGCGCGCGTGTACGCTAGCCTTATCACAGAAAGCCGAATGTCAGAAGGGCAAGGAGGAGGCACTAGCGTTGGTTGTGTTATCTTATACTGGCTGTGTTACTTTGTGTTAGTTTACAGGTCACAATCACATATCACAGTGTTGTTTGCCCTGGACACAAGCACACTACTCTTATCACAGCAGAATGGATGGGCTGAGTGTAGGTTAATGGTGTGAGAGTCAGATGTTGCCTCCTTAGAGAGGGATGTTTCTTTTCTTTTCTCCACCTCACCTCTAGGTGCGAGAGAACAGAAAGAGAATAGCAAGACAACAGCCAGAGAACAGACATAGAACAGCCAGAGAACAGCCATAGAACAGCCAGAGAACAGACATAGAACAGCCAGAGAACAGCCATAGAACAGCCAGAGAACAGCCATAGAACAGCCAGAGATCAGCCATAGAACAGCCAGAGAACAGACATAGAACAGCCAGAGAACAGCCATAGAACAGCCAGAGAACAGCCATAGAACAGCCAGAGAACAGACATAGAACAGCCAGAGAACAGACATAGAACAGCCAGAGAACAGCCATAGAACAGCCAGAGAACAGCCATAGAACAGCAAGCTCTGGGCAAATCGGGCACAATACGAGACAATACAACGGCTGATATTCAGACAGTAAAGAATAACAACGTCCTGGCACTGCAACCGAACCCAAACACGTCGACTTAGAACAATGTCCCCTCTCCTCTCTGTGTATATCTGGACTGTAAACACACCAGGGCAAAACAGATGGGAAAAAGCTTATAGGAGTACACACACACATTAATAGCTTATAGGAGTACACACACACATTAATAGCTGGAAGTCCTACTGGTATTTGGTGTGTTACGTTGTGTTGGTGTTGAGCTTCTAATGGTGTTCTTCTGGAGTTGTTTGTGTTAGTTTGTGTTCTCAAAAATATGTGCACTGAACGACACCCCACTGGAGACTCAGGTCCATGCCTCTGTCTGTGTCTCACGCGCATGAGAGCGCTGCTTAGAGAAATAACCACATGACAGAGAGTGCCGGCAGTAGCTGCGTGGCTACGGGAGGTACATACTCTTTATGTATCAGTTTGAGTTCACTGCGTTTGACCTAAACCATAAACTCAATGGTGTGCACTGATCAAAACCCGCGCTGCCGATTCAGAGTGAGCCTGTTCCTCGGGTTGATGCCTCTATCTGTGTCTCCTGTGTATCAGAAACTGCATGAAGAAACTCTGATAAACAAACAGTGCAGGCCCTTACCCCGGAGCAGACTCGGCTCCCTGAGGACGGACAGAAGCATCATATCCAGTTTGACTCGGGGAGTCCCGCGTCAGCGACACCACCGCGTCTCGGGGCACTTTGAAGTCCTGGCGTGGTGTTTTGACGCTTTGGACATGAAAGACTGTCGCCTGGTGTTCACAGTAGGGGGGCAAAAAGCCACGGTGTGTCATAACTTCAAACGACAGCGAAAGCATTCTGGGCTGAGTAGAGGCGCTTCAATTTGATTCGCTCTCAAGTTCCTCTCCACTTTGAGAACTTTGAGTTCTTTGCAAGTAGAGCTGGGAGGAAGGACAGGTCAGCGACTCGTAGTGAGGGGTTGAAAGATGATGGCAAATCAAGATATTGTTGAAGTGGAGTATATCTGATTTAGATCAGTGTCTAAATTGATTGATTGATTGATTGATTGATCAGTGGATCTGAGCTTGTTCTGGCCCAGGCGTGGCACTGATGCACTGGGTCCTTAACCGGTCCTTAATCACTGGGTCCTTAGCCGGTCCAATACATCGGGCCCATATCTGCTTCTTCCTTTGCAGCCTGGACTTGAACAGCGCTGACAGGTAGCTGCTATCCAGAGCGGTCCCGACCCATGCCAACCCATGCCATCACATGCCAACCCATGCCAACCCATGCCAACCCATGCCAAATGCACATAACAGATCTGGGACTGAGCTGATCTGGTCTCGTTCTGGAGTAGTCCATGTGATCCATGTGATTATGACTATATTGGGTCCAGTCTGATACGTTTGTGTGTATCAGCAAGCAAGCAAGCTTTGCCTGGTAGACTCTAGAACACACACACACACACACACACACACACACACACACACACACACACACACACACACACACACACACACACACACACACACACACACACACACACACACACACACACACACACACACACACACACACACACACAAGTTTGATCTGGCCTCCGGTCACTGCCCCATGTGATATCCTTTCTCTGATCTTCAGCTGAACCTGAGCTGATTAGAAACACGGTGAAAAGCTGAATATTGGCGAGAGTGGGCGAGAGTGGGCGAGAGGGTCCAAGGTAAGTCCATTACTCTATGCACAACACGAACCCTATGGAGGGGAATAATAAATCCCAGGAGGATTAAAGGAGAAACACTTTTGGATTCATCTGCAGCGCGTTAAGCTGCTGTCCAAACACTGAAACCCAGAATGCAAACATAATCCTCTGAGAAGTCATTTCATTGTGCCCGAGACAGACAACACTGTGCCCGACACGGACAACACTGTGCCCGACACTGACAACACTGTGCCCGAGACAGACAACACTGTGCCCGACACGGACAACACTGTGCCCAACACCGACAACACTGTGCCCGACACTGACAACACTGTGCCCGACACTGACAACACTGTGCCCGACACTGACAAAACTGAGCGCCGTTACACAGGAGGCCTCTGAACACAGACAACACTGAGCATCATTGCACAGGGGGCCTCTGAACACGCGTTCCGCTGGAGCACATCTACTCCGGCCCTCCAGTCAGACAGCACATAACGAGAGCGCCACGAGGCTGTGATTTAGCTGTGAATGCAGAGCATGAGTGGGTTCACTCCCATCCACTCTATGTGGAGTATGACACCTTGGTCTGTGACTCAGCAACCATGGGCGTCTCATCCACGCAACTGACCCCAAAAGCCTGTTGCCATGGCAGCAGGGTATGACAAGCTCTGCTGGAGGAATGTTCTAATTCTGGAGCTGAGCGTTAGCCGTTAGCATTCCACGGCTAGCGGCGATGATGGGGCTTGGGGGGGCGCTAGTGATCGCTACCAGGAACGATAAAAGGTGATGCGTGAGTCGAGAGGAGAGATTAAATCTCCGTGACGCACCTAATGAAATTGATGTTGGATTCTGCTTTTAGAAACCAGGGCAGCAATTTGGGGCGTGAAATGGGGAAGAAAACTGGATTTGTAGCTCATCAGAGGGACGGGTGGCATGGGTGGCACGTGCAGTGCTGCTTCCTCCCGCCGCCCGCTGAGGATTACTGGCATCTCGTTATTCCTCTCAGCGAGATACAATTACGCTTAATCCACTCATTAACCAAATGCAAACACTGGCATTATCCCCAGTGTATGGCCAACATATGAACTGGCTGGCCGACACAGGAAGCGTATCGTGTTTGACAGCCCCTCTCCCCCACCTCCGTCACCCCACGCATTCCCTGCACACCCTCCTGTCGGGGCTCAGATTAAGGCAGAACATCCATTGGAAACATATACACACACTCACACACACATATGAAACATATGGCTCTGGCTCAAGGTCACGGCCCTTTTGGTTCACCCTGGGGGAGAGAGAAAGTGGCGGCAGCTTCCTGTAACCGAGGTAACAGGAACAGAAAGCACAGTTATGCTTGTTATGACAGGGTGGCTCCGCGGGGCTGTCCTGACATGTAGAATCTTCCACTGTGTTCCACAGATAAAAAGAGCCGCCCCAATCACACACACACACACACACACACACACACACACACACACACACACACACATGGGTCTCACACAATCCATGACAAGCAGGATCTGTCTCCCTGGTGCTGGAGAGCAAAATAAAGCTGCTCAAAAGCTTTCTCTCAGCACGCCAGGTAGAGTTAAGGAAACTCAATTCCCCTTTCCCCCCAAAAGAAGCTTGTGCATTCAGGATTTCCTCCCAGATAAACTGACCACAAGGCTTCAATTAATGGGTGAAAAAGCTGTCAAAGAAGTCCTGAGAGAACTGTGATTCCACGGCGAACAACACTGCCAGCAAACAAAAGGCAAAAGAATGCAAGAGCACAATCCTCAAGGAAGCCCTTGGCAGCATGTTCCCTGACATACAATACAAGTACGTGTGTGTGTGTGTGTGTGTGTGTGTGTGTGTGTGTGTGTGTGTGTGTGTCTGATTCCCTGACATAGAATACAAGAGCCAAAACAACCATCTGGGGATAATCTTTAAACAACACCACAGAGCAACCTGATCCTTTCTTCAGCTTTCACCGTAAACCTGCCTTGAGAGGGGAAGTGTGGGGGGGACAGCAGGCCTGAGAGGGGAAGTGTGGGGGGGACAGCAGGCCTCCTGGCTCGGGGCTTATGTGACAAGGGCTCAGGTTACCGTGATTTGTGGAGGTAAAAACTAATATGCGTACAAGTTTGATTTTTACTGTAGTGGGGGAGGGGTGGCGAGAATGTATTGTATGTGTTACGAAGGGTTATGAAGGGTCACGAAGAGTTACGAAGGGTTATGAAGGGTTACGAAGAGTTACGAAGCCAGATGGGATGTTATACTGTGCTGGGTCTGTTCCAAACTCATCTGTAGTCGATCTGTTCTGATCCGTCCTCGATCTGTTCTGATCCAACCCACATCTACAGCCCTGATCTTCATCCAATTACATCTATTGTTCCAGAGTGAACTAGCGCGGTCCAAATTGGCCAAAAATGACATTCGATTATTCCTTCTAAAACAATATGTAGGTTCGATCCAGTCGATTGGGCTGTGAACTCTCTGGAATGCTCTGCTGTGGTGCTGCTTTTTTCACAATCGAAAATTAGAGTTAATTTTCACAATCGAATGCTTGCTTCTTTTTTTATTTACTTTTTTTACAATTTAATCGAATGTTGAATATTCGTTGACAGACCTATAGGGCGAATCTCTATCGAGGAACAAGGTCCTGCTAAGAAATGAGAATCATGTACGGACAAATAGAATGTAGTCTTACACTAAGACATCATGTTACTCCACAATTCAGAGGATGTATGGGTTTAAGTTCTGCTTTACACCACTAAGATTAGGCTCCTTTGTGCATGGTGTTTTTCTCCTGTAAGTCCTTATTGTTTCCTCCAACAGTCTGGCCCTTAGGGGAAATGACATGACGCATGCTGAACCGCATTTTGGGTGCAGACTGAGAAAGCCTGTAATATTACCAGCACTGCCACATTTCACAACTCTGCAGATCTCCCCCCGGCACCATGTCCACTGGCTCAATCGTGACAACAACCCCTGCTCTACTTTCAGCCGCCTTCAGGGTTTCAGTTTTGGCCCGACCTCTGACCTCTGACCTCTGACCTCTCTGCACCTCTCAGCGCCTGGCTGTACAACAAAGGCTACACCTACTGTAAACAACTGCTAGAGTGTGTGTGTGTGTGTGTGTGTGTGTGTGTGTTTGTGTGTGTGTGTGTTTGTGTGTGTGTGTGTGTATGTATGTGTGTGCGTGCGTGTGTGTGTGTGTATGTATATTTGTGAGAGGTTATGTGTTGAACAGAAAGCATTCAGGTTCCGGTGACAATGAGCCATGATGAGAGACACCCACAGAGACAGACCATCGTCCGTCTGTCATCGAGGGACACGACGCCGTCCCGTCCGCCCTGACAGGCTTGCCGAGCGGCTTCTCTGATACGCCTGAGCTGAAACCAAACATGATGTAATCCATAACCCCGTCTGCGGGCGTGTTCCCTGACGTGTCACAGGTTCAGGCCTGTAGATGAGACAGGGCAGGAACCGCACCCGAGCTAACGACACCGGCTGAAGATGGGAGAGTGTGGGAGCACAGGATCATGTCTTTATGTCCAAGGTATGAATGACGTGTTGCGAAACAGCGTCCCAAAAACATCCTCATAAATGAAACAGCAGCCAGGTCTCTATCACATCCACACTAATGAAACAGCATCACGTCCTCCAGCAGGATAAGTCAGCAGTCCAACACATCCACAAGACAGCACTTCCACGTTAACTAAAGCAGCAGTCCAACATGCCCACATGTCCACTTCCACGTTAACTAAAACAGCAATCAAACATGACTATATTATCACCCCCCAGTCCAACATGACTATATTATCGACCCCCAGTCCAACATGACTATATTACTGAACCCCAGTCCAACATGACTATATTATCGACCCCCAGTCCAACATGACTATATTATCGACCCCCAGTCCAACATGACTATATTATCGACCCACAGTCCAACATGACTATATTACTGACCCCCAGTCCAACATGACTATATTATCGACCCCCAGTCCAACATGACTATATTACTGACCCCCAGTCCAACATGACTATATTACTGACCCCCAGTCCAACATGACTATATTATCGACCCCCAGCTGTGCTTCTGTCCTGGGTTTGTAGAGCAGAGGGGACAGTAGAGTCTCTTTCATTCTTAAACAGGCAGCTTGAGTTTCATTTTCAATCAGTCACCATAAACCTCAGCTATAGCAAGCTCACAAATACGCAGCGTTATTTTATTACAACATTATTTATGACAATAACTGCCACTCTGGTCCAGCAGTGATAGGTGAAACTGACTAAAACAAACAAACTAAACCTATTGAAAGCTATATCTTATCTATTGTAAGTAATATGCTCCTCAGGCCGTCCCTGGGCAGATGATATACGCTCATATCGAGTTCACATTTCCTCTCCCTGACTCCTTGTCATCATATTACTGACTGGACAGGTGCCCAGACCGGTTCTGAAGCTGATGGCCCTCTGGCCCAGACCCGGCCTGGGCCCGGTCCAGTATCAGCACCTCTCCCTGGCGTGTGTGACAGACAGGCCTCTGGAGTTCATTCGCGGAGAAAAGGAAGCCTGGACGTAAATCACCCGCTCTCAGCACTTCCTGTCCTGCCCAGCGAGTCTCTGGCCGCACGGACAGGACCGCTGC
>NC_045156.1:14134204-14151704 GCF_900700415.2 Clupea harengus | reverse complement strand
CACAAATGACAACACGTGCAAGCATATTGTTACATTTGTGAGGCTGTGACAGAGGACTCTGTCACTGACAAACTGACGCCACCAAACCTTTCCCTTCTGTTGTGAGCTGTGAGTTTCTGTTGTATATTTCTGTCACGCTGGTTGTTGCCGAGGTAGTAAACACCCATGGGCGAGGTTTTTTAGCTTGGGTGGAATCAAACATGATCTGTGTTGATCCAGTTAATTTACTTACTTCCATGGCGGTCGTACGATGTGTTCACGTTTTTGCCTGGCAACCCAGGGTGTCGAAATGCTACTGGAGAAATGGGCAGTTGGCGGAATCACACAAGCCAAAACACAAACAAACATTACACTTTTCCACATTGCGTTTAAAAGGACAATAAACTGGCTGTAGCCTTGTTGTCGTAAAAGTATTGTGATATAATAGCAATGTATATATTGGCCCATTCATATTCTATTCAGTATAGGTAATATGGGCTAGCATTCTACATTAGCTGATTTATGTCAAATACAATTTAATGGTAAAATTAAGCCAATGGTTTATGGTTTCTCAAATTGTGCTTTGATATGCTTACCATACCATGAATTGCTAGCATCATACAGCTAGGTATGTAGCCTCAGAGTTAGCTTGGAAATCGGAAATGTTTTTCAACAATTGCATGCGTGATGCGTAATGATTACTGAAACAGTAATGTGTTAATTAGAGTCAATTAGAAGAGTTAAGCGCCTACATGTATGAATGGCCTGTTAGGCGAACGCTAACTGTCAGAAAAGGTATTTTTTAGATGATGCCTTATTTGAAAATGAGGCGGAGTAATCTTCTCCGTGAAACGTCACCAGAAGCGCGGAACATGTGTGACAGGAAGAGTGCTGTATCAAGCTTCTGAAAGTCTGCTGGTTCCTTTGAAAATGTCCTCTCTCTGAGGCATATTGCAGGCTATATATTAATATAGCTGTGGTCAGCCTTCGTATCGACGAGAAACCAGTTGTTTGAGTAGCAGTTCTTAGAGTTCTTGTCGTTTCAGTCTGACATTATAGTGATAGCGAGAACAAGCACGCACCGGTGTAATGAGACTGTGGTTCACCTTGTTGTTTGTTTTGAATGGAGGTTTTTATATTTCGTCGGCATGACCATCTTTATACTGTAGCTTGCAGATTAAATGAAGCGAGTCAGTCTCACTTGTTACGGTAGACTATTGTAATTTGTAATCTCTGTGGATGTAACACTGTAGCGTTATGGCACCATGTGGAAACTGACGACCTCTATGCTGCAGTAGCTATAAAGGACGAATGGGTCGACAGATTAGCCACTGTCAAACCAGACATGATGCTACAAAGCCCCACCCGCTATCTGATCTTTTTTCAGTACATTGGGACAAAGTACAGGTAGTTTATATATTTCGTGTGTAATTTACTATTAGGTGAGCCCAGGTGAAGTTGTAACACGCGGACAGTTGTAAATTGCTTAATTTGTCAGCTCGTGCTTAACGTAATGCGACGAAACTCGTGTGATGGCATCCGCAGAGGGCAGATGTGGGGCACATTTGTAACTTTTAAGTATTGTGCTGGAGTTGATTCGCAGAATTGATTCGATTTGGCAGTAACAGGTGGTTGTGATCCAGTGATTTCCTAAATAGATGCTAGTATAATTATTAGCTGCATACAATGTGTTATATTCCTATTATTTTATCAAATATTTGGAGAGGTCGTCTCAGGGGGAAACTAACATGCATTAAAATCGGTTGCAACCAGCAAGTTAAAGTAAACTAGCGAAAAATGTGATACCCTTGGTTTGTAAGGTACTGTCTCACACAGACTATTATTTACAAAAAAAAAACTTATCCACTCTTATCCTCATCCACCACTATTTTGGTTTGAATAATGCATAGCTGTTGCCTTAAATTTGACTTCTTCAAACTGGCATGCAACTGTCCTCTGCCACTGTTGCAGCGGGCCTTAATTTGCACTCACTGCATTTAGATGAAAATGAGAGAAAAAAGTAAGGCCTGTATGCTTTAAATAGTGAAGTAAATATAGAGATCAAAGATTCAGTTAAATTCAATTTTATTTATATAGCGCCAAAACAATAAAATTGTCTCAAGGCGCTTTACAGAGCCCAGAGCCTGGGCCCCCTTAGAGCAGGCATCATGGCGACAGGGGCAAGGTGAAAACTCCCTGTTAATCAGGAAGAAACCTTATGCATAACCGCGGCAAGATGTACGTTGCATATATGTTAAAATGGAAGGTGGCACTTAGGCCGATTGTTTTTGCAACAAGACAAAAAAAAGTGTTACAACTGTACCTGGTCTCCCCTGTTCTAAAACCTGCACTTAAACATAAGGTAGAAATGACTGGAAAACAACTCTGTTTTTGTCCTGTTTTTTTACCTACAGAGGCGTAATGAAAATCCCACTTCACCAACCTGTCCTGGGCGTTCAGAACTACCTGGAGGTCAGTTTCTGTGTATTTCATTAAACCCCCGTTTTCTGAAGTCAAAACCAAACTAACAAATTGTTTTTAGGCTACCTGAAGGGGTGTCTCCACTGTGAAAAGTGTGTGTTTTAGAGTAAAGTGTGTGTTTTAGAGTAAAGAGTTTTTCGAGTAAAGCGTACAGTTGGGCCCAACTTTCTGTTTCCAATCAGGAAATTTGCATGTGCATGAGTGTACCAGCTCTGTGTTTGGGTGCCAGCCTGGCACTGCCCCTGCGTGTCTGTGCTGGAAATGACACTGCATTTGGCACAAGAAGGGCTTGTGTTCTTGTGGTCGGGCGCAGCTATGCGAGCCATTTATGCGAGGAAGCAGAGGGCCGCTCTGATGTGGCTCCGTGTGCGGAGATTCAGAGGTTTGTTTGAAAGACGGCATCATTTGGGGGACGTTTGTGTTGTCGTTGTGGGATATATGTCACAAAATGTCTGACCACTTTAAAGTAGTGGAACCATCAAACGTAGTGACTCAATAGCCTGAAGAAATACCAAATGCTGTGTGTGTGTGTGTGAGTGTGTGTGTGTGTGTGTGTGTGTCGTCAGGCTTTGCTCCAACATGCATTCAGTATGGGGAACAAACAGCGTTCTGAAACAGACATGGACCTACATTGTCTCCGCTTGTTGTGCATCTGTTGAGGCCTGACGGCCCCGACACACACACACACACACACACACACACACACACACACAGACCTGACGGCCCTGGGGCGGCCTAGACCTGACTGAAGTGGTGCATCTCTGAAAACTGAAACATGATTCTGCAGCGCTCAACTTTATGGGTAAACGCACAGAGCCAGTGGTTGATTGGATCATGTGACCTCGATCTGCTAGCTGCCTCCTGATGGCACCTGACACTGGAACAGATGTGGTTCTGATGCGGCCCAGATGTGGTTCTGATGTGGAGTGGACTCAATGGACTTGCACCTGATCGGGGCTCGATCCGTTCCTCAGTTGGTTATCTGTCATGTCTGTGATGGCGTCCTCTCTACGAGTTACAGTTCAGTGCGCTAGCAGCTCTACCACATACTCTCTCTCTTTACTGTCTCCCTCTCTCCCTCTCTCTCTCTCTCTCTTTACTGTCTCCCTCTCTCTCTCTCTCTCTCTCTCTCTCCCTCTCTCGCTTTTTCTCATTAATACACACACACATTTTTTCTCTCTTTCTCTTTCGGACACACACACAAACACACAGAATAAAAAATGCAGGCATACAATTTCCTGATTCATGCAGTTGATTGCAGCTGCACAGAAGAGTGTCAGGAAAACTGTTCAGCCAAATGACAGACTGTTTTCTGTTTCCTTGGGGCAGATGACGAGGCCTACCTGTTGATAGATGAATCTCTGCATCTTGCCTTTGTGTGAGTGTGTGTGTGTGTGTGTGTGTGTGTGTGTGTGTGTGTGTGTGAGAGAGTCTAGAGTGACAGCTTTGAGATGTGTGAGAGTAAGTGTGGGAGGGAGTGTGAGCGTGTGTGTGTGTGAGTGTTTGTGAGCGTGAGTGTGAGCGTGTTCTCACCCTCCCGTTTGAGTTCTCCCGTCCTCGTTTCACCTCTCTCTCCGCTGCTCTGTGGGAGCATGCTCAGTACAGCGTCAGGGGCCTGGGATGAAGATGAGGGATCACAGTCTCCTCGCATCAACACCAAGCCACACACACACACACACACACACACACACCAAGCCACACACACACACACACACACACACACACACACCCACACACACCAAGCCGCACAGACACACACACACACATACACACACACAAGCATTAATCAGACAAGGCAGCACTGCACAGCACCCCCTCAATATCATTCCAAGTCACTTGTGATCAGAGAGCTTTTAAGTGGTGTTCAAAAAGCTTTGCTAGTGTTAGTGCCTGTACTCTCTGTAGTGTCCAACTCTCTATAAGTTCTTAGGTGGCCAACATTATAACAGTGTTAGTGCCTGTACTCTCTGTAGTGTCCAACTCTCTATAAGTACTTAGGTGGCCAAGAGTATACACTGTTAGCCCCAATTTCTTATCAAGTCTACTGTACGTAAACAATTTAATTACAGTGCACTTAAAAAAATTAAGTTTTATGACATTACTACTAAATGTTAAGTATATTCTACTAAGTGTGATGACATTACTACAAGTTTCTAAGTATATTCTACCAATTTGTAGATATAGTCGAATGTGTGAATAACTTTAAGTGAAATGGCTTTAAATTACTGAGTTTTTTTCACTTGAAGAATTTAAGTTTATGACATTACTACTAAATGTTAAGTATATTCTACTAAGTGTGATGACATTACTACAAGTTTCTAAGTATATTCTACCAATTTGTAGATATAGTCGAATGTGTGAATAACTTTAAGTGAAATGGCTTTAAATTACTGAGTTTTTTTCACTTAAAGAATTTAAGTGTGATGACATTACTACAAAATTCTAAGTACTTTGTAGATATAGTCGAATGAGTAAACATAAGTGTTAACTTAAGTTAAGTGGCTTTCAATTACTGAGTTTTATTCACTTAAAGAATTTAAGTTTTATGATATTACTACCAAATGTTAAGTATATTCTACTAAGTGTGATTACTAAAAAATTCTAAGTATATTCTACTACTTTGTAGATAAAGTCGAATGAGTGAATAACCTAAGTGTTAACTTAAGTTAAGCGGCTTTCAATTACTGAGTTTTAGTCATGACCAGAGTGCATTGTGGGAATGTGAATGCTCTTGACAGCTGAAAAGCATTAAGTAAATTAAGTCTGTAATTAATTTGGCAAAAAAACAAACTACAAATCTGCCGTGGTTAACCTAACGTGGTCACAACTTGAATGCGGAGCATGTTTAATTGAATCGCTCCTCTTGTTTTTTTACAATGTTTTGGAAGTGCAAGTACTGTCCTCATAGCTGTGAAAAGAGAGCACAGCTATTTAAACATTATAGACTAAAACATGGAAGTTAAGCAAGAACAGAGCCTTTTCCTTGTTTATATCAGGAATGTCTGTGTACGTTCAGGTTATGCTTAATTTGGGGAAATGCAAGCTGCCACAAGATGCAAGCTTGTGAGTAGGTGCTAACTGGTTGCATTAATAAAAAAAAAACTTTTATTTTTGTATTTATTTTTTACGTTTTTGTATTTTTGGTTTTCTAAAAAGTGTTGAAATAAAAGTGAAATAAAAAACTTGTCATTTTGAACTTGTAATTAAGTGCATTGAACTTACACACTTAAGTGTAGTAATTATGCAAAGCGATTTTTTTAGCGATTTTATTTTAAGTGAAATGAACTTCGGAATTAAGTGCATTGAACTTAATGCTTTAAGTTTAATCACTATGCAAAGCAGTTGATATTGCAATAGATTTTAAGTTAAATGTACTCAAGTTTTCATTACACATTACTTGATGTTTTTAAGGCAACCACTTTCCTCAATTTTTTTAAGTAAACTCAACTTATCTGGGCTTAGTGTATTGCAATAGATTTTAAGTTGAATCAACTTGGAATTTTAATGTTCATTGAACTTAATGCTTTAAGTGTAGTCACTATGCAAAGCAGTTGATATTGCAATAGATTTTAAGTTAAATGTACTCAAGTTTTCATTAGACATTACTCAATGTTTTTAAGGCAACCACTTTCCTCAAATTTTTTAAGTAAACTCAACTTATTGGGGCTTACAGTGTAACAGTGGTAGACAGAACAGAGTTCCTTAGCCAAAAGCATGGGAGAGCATGCCGCAGGAAAAGAGCACGATCAGCTAGTGTGTGTGTGTGTGTGTGTGTGAAGAGAGCTGAAGTGACTGGCATGTGACTGGCACTAAATCTGTGTGTGTGTGTGTTTGCATGTAGCAGTGCTTTGTAACGTTAATAATCATGTGTAGAGTAGCTGTCTGTCTGTGTGTGTGTTATAAAACTCGTGGTGGACACAGGGTTTCTCATAGTCCCCATTTTGACGGCGCCATGACAAACCAGTATTCCTCATGTGTGAAATGTTGGGAGCCGTGACCCCTCCTGCAGGCCTCCCGGGAGTCTTTAACATTAATGCCCAGTAATGTAAACGAGCAGGCGGCCCAGGAAGGCCAGAATCAGCGGGATGTCTCTCGCGCTCGCTCGCTCGTCGAGGCTCTGGACTCGCTGAGGGTGTAGAGTTACCTCGGCATGTTCTGGAAATATGCTGAACAAAGACAGAAAACATCTGTTTGGGCCCCATTCAGAAAGGAGCCAGAGCAGGCCTTTGCATTTTTGGAGCTTTTCCTTTTTTGGGGGGGGGGGGGGGGGGTGTCTCTCTCGTGGATAACACTGAATATTTAAGCAAATGTTTCATTTTTGGAGCTTTTTGTTGGTAGTCTCTCAAGGATAACACTGAATATTTAAGCAAATGTTTCATTTGATTTCCTCTCTCTAACGCACACTCTCTGTCACATACTTGAGCAGCTTTGGCTTTGCTCTTGTTTGTGAAGTGCAGTCTTACGTGTCTTGATGTCTGTGTCGTGGCTGCGATATCGCATCTGCGGTTGTCTGCTTGTTCTTGTTGACTTGGTCTCTTGTCTGCTAGGACGGCGATGTGCCGCTATTATGCAAATAAACATGGGAATGAGGAATTGGGGCAGAACTAATTCTCAGACATTCGCCAGTTTGCTTGCTTTTACAAGTTGCATGAATGAAGGCCAAATATTGGGATTAATGTTAAAGACTGGTGTTCTATTGAATGATTCTCCAGCAGCCCCCGATCAACGTGTGTGTGTGTGTGTGTGTGTGTGTGTGTGTGTGTGTGTGTGTGTTTTTCGTTCCGTTTATTTACACCATGTAATTTAGTGATATTCCCAGATGTTGCTTTGCCCCCTATTCTCTTTCATCCTTTGTACCCATGACATTCCCTCATTATTTCATCCTAAGTACCCATGACATGATTATTTGAGTAGTGCCTTCCTAAATGTTTATGTATTCTCTTAGTTTTTTTTATGTATTTCTCTTATTTCCTCCATTATATTTGAGGGTATTTATTTAATACTGTATTATTACTTGTGGAGTTTTATTTATTATGTCCATTTGATCACATCCTAGTGGTGACTCATGTGCGTCTCACTGTACAGCACTGGACAGCATTGCTCTGCTGTCTTCTGTAAATATATGTGTCTTGCCTTCGCTTAGCCATAATACATCTGGTGACAGCACAGTAGGTTAGGTTATGGTATAGTTCTGTTTATCTAGAGGGCTGGTAGCCTTGAATGTGCTTGATATCCCCCTACATGACGGTGTGCTTGATATCCCCCTACATGAAGGTGTGTTTGATGACGGTGTGTTTGATGACGGTGTGTTTGATATCCCCCTACATGACGGTGTGTTTGATGACGGTGTGTTTGATATCCCCCTACATGACGGTGTGTTTGATGACGGTGTGTTTGATGACGGTGTGTTTGATATCCCCCTACATGAAGGTGTGTTTGAGGACGGTGTGTTTGATATCCCTCTACATGAAGGTGTGTTTGAGGACGGTGTGTTTGATGACGGTGTGTTTGATATCCCCCTACATGACGGTGTGTTTGATGACGGTGTGTTTGATGACGGTGTGTTTGATATCCCTCTACATGACGGTGTGTTTGATGACGGTGTGTTTGATATCCCTCTACATGAAGGTGTGTTTGATGACGGTGTGTTTGATATCCCCCTACATGACGGTGTGTTTGATGACGGTGTGTTTGATGACGGTGTGTTTGATATCCCTCTACATGAAGGTGTGTTTGATGACGGTGTGTTTGATATCCCTCTACATGACGGTGTGTTTGATGACGGTGTGTTTGATATCCCTCTACATTAAGGTGTGTTTGATGACGGTGTGTTTGATGACGATGTGTTTGATATCCCTCCTCCAGGATGCGGTGCGCAGACTGAAGCCCGTTAACGAGGCAACGGTGTTTATCTCCAGCCGCACGGACACCGGCGTCCACGCCCTCTGTAACTCCGCCCACGTGGACATCCAGCGGAGAGAGGGGAAGGACCCCTTTAAGGAGGAGGAGCTTGTACACGCCCTCAACCACCACCTTAGGCCTGAGGAGATCAGGTGAGTCAGGGGATTCTGCAGGTCAACCACCACCTTAGGCCTGAGGAGATCAGGTGAGTCAGGGGATTCTGCAGGTCAACCACCACCTTAGGCCTGAGGAGATCAGGTGAGTCGGGGGATTCTGCAGGTCAACCACCCCCTTAGGCCCGAGGAGATCAGGTGAGTCGGGGGATTCTGCAGGTCGTCACTCATAACTAATCATGAAGTAGTGAAGTTGTTTTGGCGCTATATAAATACAATTGAATTGAATTGAAGTTGAGTAAAAAGGGAAAAGTAGTAGTTTCACTTGTTACAGACATTTCCTACATAAGACAGACAAGCATTTTTTTAAACACCTGTAACCAGTACTTCACAGACCTGTTACAAATACCATAGGCCATCATAGGCCATCGATAGTGCGCCAATATCTCCTCCATCTATGTCCCTCCGACCTCAGCTCTGCCTCCACTCTTCTCCATGTGTGCCTGGGTCTTCCTCCTACCCGCCGGATTCCATTCCAAAGCCTGCTTCGTGATGTTGCCACTTCCCTTTCGCAGTGTGTGCCCAATCCATGTCCACTTCCGTCTGCAAATCAGCTTCTTTACCGGTTCTTACTCGGCCATCCTCCAAATATCTTCGTTCCTGATGGTTTCCGGCCTCCGTAGCCTCAGTGTTCTTCTCAAGCACTTGTGTGTGTGTGTGTGTGTGTGTGTGTGTGTTAATAAATGCTTGCTCTTTCGCTAGCATGGCCTTGGTAGTTCGCCAGGTTCCCAAGCCGTACAGCAGGACACTTTTAACGTTGGTGTTGAAGATGCGTATCTTGGTTGACGTTGTAATGGCTCTAGCTTTCCAGAGCTTATGCAAGGTGTTTAAAGCTGCTCTGGCTTTTCCAATTCTAGCTCTGACATCCTCATCCATTCCCCCCGCTAGTACTCACAATACTTTCAAGACCATTCTCATGGTCTTTGTTTTCTGTCTGCATACTGATAGCTCAAACTCGGCAGCGGCAGTGTGTGTGAATCCAGGGATATATATGTTAATATATATCTGGCTAAAAATGTATTAGCATTATCTCCAGTAGGGAAGCACACACACACACACACACACACACACACACACACACACTCAGATCCATAGGAGTCACTCAGGTCAAAAAGAGGATATGAGAAGAGGAGACATATAGCGTCGGGCTTTCATTCTGCAATAACACATCAAGTGTCAAATACTGACAGACACCTGCTATGTGGAAAACATAAAAGGAACATATTTTCTCTGCTGTGGTCAGTTATGCACGGTTGTCCTTGCATAGCTGTGTGTGAGATAAAGGTCACTGTGTCAGGTCATAAGGTCAAGCATCTCTGGTGAGGGCTTCAACATGAAAAGGCTCTGGTGTGCACAAATGCCAGAGAGCTGTGTGTGTGTGTGTGTGTGTGTGTGTGTGTGTGTGTGTGTGTGTGTGTGTGTGTGTGGTGTGCACAGATGCCAGAGAGATGATCATCTTAAGAGGGTTTGTCTTTGAGGTCTGCGCTTTACTGCACTTCTACTCCGCAGTGGCATTTCGTGGCTGATGCAAACATTATGAGAGCGAGAAAGATGTTGAGGGAGAGAGCGTATGTGTGTGTGAGCAAGAGAGAGGGAAGGAGGGAGAGAAAGAGATGAACTAGACTTGTTAAGTGCTCTGACCTAGTAGGCCTAACATGATACATATAAGCCAGGGAAGTGGGTGTGTGTGGTGTGTGGGTGTGTGTGTGTGGGTGTGTGTGCATTAAAAAAGAGGCATCAAAGATCTGTGACCTGATTTACAAATTCCCTTTTTAAAACAACAGTACCTAACCCTAACCCTTTAAAACAACAGTACCTAACCCTTTAAAACAACAGTACAACATGGTTATTACTGAGCCAACACTAGCTGATAGTGCTGAGGTTGGACATGGAGACGTGCATCTTGTAGTGAGAGGGGGTGTGTGTGTGTGTGTGTGTGTGTGTGTGTGTGTACTCCTGGTGTAATCTATATTTAAACCTCTCAAACTAACTCCGAACATCGCTCTCATTCTTCCTTTCTCAAGCACTGTCCCCCTAACTCCCTCTCTCTCCCACCATCTCTCTCTTTCTCTCTCTCTCTCGCTCTTGCTCTATCTCTCTCATCTCTCTTTCTCTCTCTCTCTTGCTCTCTCTCTCTCCCCCATCTCTCTTGCTCTCTCTCTCTCCATCTCTCTTTCTCTCTCTCTCTTGCTCTCTCTCTCTCTCTCCCATCTCTCTTTCTCTCTCTCTCTCTTGCTCTCTCTCATTTTCTCTTTGTCTCTTTCTCATATTCTCCCTCCCCCTCAAAATGTTTCTCTCTCTCTTCCTCCCATGCTCTCATTGATGCACGCTTTCTTTCTCATCATTTGCTCAACTCTGCTACCCCCCACCCCCCTCTCTGCAGCTCGGATCAAAGCGCTCCTTCAATCAGTCTGTGTGTGTGTGTGTGTGTGTGTGTTTTCCCCTCTGTGTGAATCCCAAATTGGCTGTAGAAACGAGGGCAGAGCGAAGAGACGCTCGCGAGCATCAGAGAGATGCAGTGTGATGAGCAGTACAGAGTAGAACCCTGAAGAGGAGGGCACGCCTCTCCTGAGCTACTGCTCTCACACGGATCACAGTGCAGTCTCCAAACTCAGGCTTAGATGGACACTAACCTCGATCACAGTGCAGTCTCCAAACTCAGGCTTAGATGGACACTAACCTCGATCACAGTGCAGACTCCAAACGCAGACAGGATCACAGCCCGTTCAGGAGCAGGGCGGTCGCTGGTCTGGCATGGACTGATCATATGTGCACTAGATCAATTGGACTGATCGTATGTGCACTAGATCCATTGGACTGATCGTATGTGCAGGAGATCCATTGGACTGATCGTATGTGCACTAGATCAATTGGACTGATCGTATGTGCAGTAGATCCATTGGACTGATCGTATGTGCAGTAGATCCATTGGACTGATCGTATGTGCACTAGATCCATTGGACTGATCGTATGTGCAGTAGATCCATTGGACTGATCGTATGTGCACTAGATCAATTGCGATGCAGCGCCACCCGTAGAGCAGCTGACTGTGGGAAATGGGCCGGGTCTGTCCCCGAGTCGGCTTATTGGGCTCCTGCAGGTCAACTGGTAGAGCAAGATGCCAACATGGGCTCAAGATGCCAACATGGGCTCTATATGCCAACATGGGCTTTATATGCCATCATAGGGGCAATAAATGTAATTCATGGATATGCCCGTGACTCGGGAAGTTTCATGGAAATCAAGCTGGTAGTTTTTTCGTAATTCTGCTGACAAACAGACAGACAAACAGACCGACAGACAAACCGCACTGAAAACATAACCTCCTTGGCATAACCTCCTCGATCTCCCACCTCTAGATCACACGTTCTGATATAAATGTGTATCTGCAATGTAATGCAAGTTGCTTTGATAAAGGCGTGGGCCAGGTGAGGAGAGGTCACAGTAAGCGACCCGATTGTGAGTTTAGGGGGATCCATGACGACACGACTCTCTCACTCACACACACACACACACACACACACACACACACACACACACACACACACACACACACACACACACACACACACACACACACACACACACACACACACACACACACACGTCAGCCCGGGGAGATCAGTGTGACAATGAAATGAGTAAGTGAGCTGCCTTGTGTACATTTAAAAGTGGTTTGTTGTTGGATGCAGTTTTGTGTGTCAGTAGGTCAACTCTCTTCAAACGCTCCATTAATTGAATCAAATCTGAAACTGTTCGCGCGGAAGAGAAACGAGAAGCTAACGGCAGAGATGACGCTCGCTCGCTGGCTGTGTGTGTGTGTGTGTGTGTGTGTGTGTGTGTGTGTGTGTGTGTGTGTGTGTGTGTGTGTGTGTGTGTGTGTGTGTGTGTGTGTGTGTGTGTGTGTGTGTGTGTGCCGTTTAATTGAGGTTCCAAAAGCAAGCCCTCTGTGTGATCGGATCCAGGGGTTTGGGTAAGCCCTCAGTGTGATCGGATCCAGAGGTTCCAAAAGCAAGCCCTCAGTGTGATCGGATCCAGGGGTTTGGGAAGCTCTTCCTGTGTAGTCTGACTGTTATCTGATATCTGAGCAGACCAAATCAGGGGAAAAAATTAGGTCTTCAGTTTCAGAGAAGCAAAACTACCACTGGGCAACTGACCCCTGTAACCAAATTCACAGACCAGAAACTAAACAACTAGCTGTGTGTGTGTGTGTGTGTGTGTGTGACTGCAGTGAGTTTTCATGACCTCAGCAAGTTTGTAAGTGTTGGGATTTATCCATGGCTCAAGACTTCAAGATTCCCAGTCGGTCTTTCTCTTCTCTTCTCTTCTTTTCCTCTTTTCTCCTCCTCTCCACTCTCCTCTTTTCTCCTCTCCACTCTCCTCTTCCCTTCTTTCAGCTCTTCTCTTTTTCTCCTCTTTTTTTCTTTTCTTCTCTCTCCTCTCCTCTTCTCTCATATTCTCATGTCTGTATCTGTATTCTGAATCTGTAGCACTAGACATGTAATGTCTTTCTTGTACCACTTCGTGTCTGTGTGTGTGTGTGTGTGTGTCTGTGTGTGTTTATATGTGTCTAGGTGTTGTGGTTCCTTGGCTGTCAGAACAGATTGAGGCAATAGTAACAGGGCACAAGACCTGTGTGTGTGTGTGTGTGTGTGTGTGTGTGTGTGTGTGTGTGTGTGTGTGTGTGTGTGTGTGTGTGTGTGTGTGTGTGTGTGTGTGTGTGTGTGTGTGTGTGTGTGTGTGTTTTATATGTGTCTATGTGTCTAGGTGTTGTGGTTCCTTGGCTGTCAGAACAGATTGAGGCAATAGTAACAGGGCACAAGACCTGTGTGTGTGTGTGTGTGTGTGTGTGTGTGTATGTCCATGTGTCCATGTTTGTGTGCGTGTGCGAGAGGTGTCACCGTGACTCTGGCAGAGTAACCCAGATTCTTTTGTTTCAGACCACACACACTCACACACACCCACATAGGTTCACACACACAGGCACACCCACACACACAGGCTCACACACACACACACTCACGCACAGGCACACACACACACACACACACACACTCACACACACCCACATAGGTTCACACACACAGGCACACCCACACACACAGGCTCACACACACGCACAGGCACACAGACACACACACACACACACACACACACACACACACACACCACCCCAGTTTCATTGCTGCTGCGCTCACACACTACTTCACCTCCTGAGCTACGACAAGCCCAGCTCAACTCCTGCCATGTTAGATTTGCATCCCAGAGTGCCTCTCTCCATGTCTGGGGTCTCTACACGCAGAGAGGACTCCCCTGACACACACATGCACATATGCACACGCACGCACACACACACACACACACACACACACTCACACACATACACAGACAAGCACACGCACACGCACACGCACACGCACACGCACACGCACACACTCACACTCACACACATACACAGACAATCATACACGCACACACTCACACACACACTCACACACATACACAGACAAGCATACAAAGACACGAACACGCGCACACACACACACTCACACACACACTCACACACACACACATACACATACACAGACAAGCATACACAGACACGAACACACGCGCACACACACACTCACACACACATCTGGGATAATGCCTTACTCTGGCCCAAATCTCTCTCAGAGTGTGCTCCTATCTGGGCCCAGCTCAGTGACCACTGCCCCCCTCCTCTAGAACACTGCCCCCCTCCTCTAGAGGAGACTGCTTGCTGAGACAATATTAGTTTTCATTATCCACCCTGATGTAGAAAACACCATTTCTCATTTCAAACTATACAGCATGTCAAAGCCTAATATGTTGATGCACAGGGCAGCAAGATCATTCTGCGACCCCCAAAAAACGTTTGGCGACCCCACTTGGGGTCCTGACCCCTAGTTTGAGAACCACTGCTCTAGAACACTGCCCCCCTCCTCAAGAACAAAATGAGGGTAAAAGAGAATAATTTCATCACTAAAAACAGACCACTGAAGCAAGAAGAAACCGGTATTTGTTTCTGAGTCCGACAATAAGACAGGTGGCAGCTATAGTTTTGACATCCTTTCTGTTTTTGGAACGACATCGGAACTTAATGACAGGATACCTTCAAACAGATATTACAATCAAGTATGACCAGACACTGGTGTGTGCGTGCGTTTGTGCGTGTGTGTTTGTTGGTTTGCGCGCGTGTGTGTGTGTGCGTGTGTGCTCACATATTTGAATCCCAGGACCTTATAGTCCTATAGCAGCAGAGTTTAGTTAGAAGCTAAGTGTGGCCCATCTCTGCCTGCTGAAGGACTCTCAGGTCGACTCTCAGGTCGGTCTGAAGCAGGGATCCAGAGCATGAAATCTCGCCCTCTGTAGTCTAAACTATTGTTTAAGGGGTTCCTGTCTCGCCCCCCTGGATCTTCCCCCCAGCCTGAAATGCTTGCCTGTCTTTCTGTACGCACTGGACCACACATCTCCGTGCTGAAGAGCTGAACTGTGGTTCTGGAGAGTTCTGTGAGGTCCAGTAGGCCTCTCACTCAGATGGTTCCCTCAGACCCAACGTCGCTGGTGAGTTCTGAGATTGACACTTGCCGTAAATTACAGGACTGGGGCTTCAGACAGCCGTGGCCACATCACAGTGAGGTGTGTGTGTGTGTGTGTGTGTGTGTGTGTGTGTGTGTGGAGTGGGCACTATGTGTGTGTGTGTGGTATGTGCAGCCCGACTCAAGACCCACAGGCATTTCAATGAAACTGGAGGAGTCGGAGCCCAAATGGAGGAGTTTCTCAGCTGCTTACGTCCTCGTCTTTCTCTCCCAGACCCAAAATAGCAGCAATACATTTCTACCAACTCATGATAATAGTTCAGGAGCACCCTGGGGTATGAAGGGGGAAAAATACCTTCAAATCTCAAGGCCTTTGCATGTAGATCCAATCCCTACTCTGCCAGTATATTCAGACGTTAATGCTGCATAAGCACACACACACACACACACACACACACACACACACTCCTCACGCGCACACACACACACAGACACCAGTATATTCAGACGTTAATGCTGCATAAGCACACACAGACTCCTCACGCGCACACACACACACACACACACACACACACACAGACACACACACACACACACACACACACACACACACACACACACACACACACACACACACACACACACACACACACACACACTCCTCGCGCGCGCGCACGCGCACACGCACACGCACGCGCACGCGCACGCGCACACGCACACACACACACACACACACACACACACACACACACACACACACACACACACACACACACACACACACACACACACACACACACACACACACACAGACACCAGTATATTCAGACGTTAATGCTGCATAAGCCTTTATGAGCTCCGGCGCTCGTTAAACAACAGAGGAAGTCTTTTTATTTAGGGCAGAAAAAAACACAGTTCCCCAAAGCATGATGATTTAGAATGCAGTGTTGTCATGTGGAGGCTGTCAGAGCCACTTGGCCTCCTTGCACACGCATACATACACACACACACACACACACTCCTCATGCGTACACACATACACACACACACACTCCTCATCTTCACTCGCACACACACACACACACACACACTCCTCACGCGCACACACACACACTCCTCACGCGCGCGCGCGTGCGCACACACGCACACACACACACACACACACACACACACACACACACACACACACACACACACACACACACACACACACACACACACACACACACACACACACACACACACACACACACTCCTCGAGTCCTAGCTGATGTTTTATGCAGCAGACCCCGTTAGCAGCGATTACCACTGGCCAGTAAATGATTCATGCCAGCGCAGGGTCTCATCAGGGCAGGATGGCACAGCCTGGTATCCTCAGCATGCAGAGGATTGGTAGAGGGGCATGGGATTCGTCAGCGCAGGATGGCACAGCCTGGCATCCTCAGCGGGCAGAGGATGGGTAGAGTGGCGCGGTCGAGATGCCATCCAGACCGACCCCATAGAAAAATGCACTCAAGGGATCCTGGAAAATGTTCTGCTAATGTAGGTACAATAGGCACCATCCTCACACGGGCACCAGAGTAATGGGGGTACCTTCCCTTGGGGGCGAGTGCAGAGTAATGGGGGTACCTTCCCTTGGGGGCGAGTGCAGAGTAATGGGGGTACCTTACCTTGGGGATGAGCGCAGAGTAATGGGGGTACCTTACCTTGGGGACGAGGCAGAGTAATGGAGGTACCTTACCTTGGGGACGAGGCAGAGTAAATGTGGGTGCATAAATATTCATAATCTTCTCATGAGGGCCACCAAGATAATGTTGGCCATCTCACCTGATTGGATAGACATCAACTATTGAACACAACAGCAGATCAATTTAGTTGAACACATGAGGGTGCTACGCAAAAGGTGTGGGGTCTACCGTAGTGGTCAAAATAAAGATCGGTCTCATAGGGTGTCGTAAATCAATCTCATAAAATATACTAATCTTTCAATTTGGAACTCCAATAGCTACAACCAAAATTACCTCATCAATAGCAAGAAAAGGTTGAAGGTCTTGGGTGTTATGAATAGTTGCAGCTTTCACTCTTGTGCAACAAGACCTGCATTTACAATCAAAAGCACTTATTAAAAAGATTATGAGAAGTAAAACACACAATATGTAATCTAACTCGATGTACCTAACTAATGATTTAAAGGGAGTGTGTGCGTCAGACAGAGAGAGAAAGTGTGTGTTCGAGCGTGTGTGCTCCTTTGTGTTAGATCAGACAAAGAAACTATCTCCGTGTGTGTGGCTATGTTTAAGGCCAAAGTATGTGTAATCTGTGTGATTACGGTACTTAGTTTGAAGAGGAAAATGGTTAGTAATGCATGCAAGACCCTATGTCTGTGGGGTGCATAACTAACCATTT
>NC_045156.1:14101704-14129204 GCF_900700415.2 Clupea harengus | reverse complement strand
GGAGGTGCAGTGGCAGGTCTGGGGTGGGAGGTGCAGTGGCAGGTCTGGGGTGGGAGGTGCAGTGGCAGGTCTGGGGTGGGAGGTGCAGTGGCAGGTCTGGGTCTGGAGTGGGAGGTGCAGTGGCAGGTCTGGAGTGGGAGGTGCAGTGGCAGGTCTGGGGTGGGAGGTGCAGTGGCAGGTCTGGAGTGGCAGGTGCAGTGGCAGGTCTGGAGTGGGAGGTGCAGTGGCAGGTCTGGGTCTGGAGTGGGAGGTGCAGTGGCAGGTCTGGGGTGGGAGGTGCAGTGGCAGGTCTGGAGTGGGAGGTGCAGTGGCAGGTCTGGAGTGGGAGGCGCAGTGGCAGGTCTGGAGTGGGAGGCGCAGTGGCAGGTCTGGAGTGGGAGGCGCAGTGGCAGGTCTGGGTCTGGAGTGGCAGGTCTGGGTCTGGCCAAGGGTGTATGCCTTCCCAGAAGTCCTCAGGAGCTAACACCAGCATTTAGCAGTGAAACACCAGCAGTTTAGCAGTGAGAGACCAGCAGTTTAGCACTGAGACACCCAGGCTGGCAGACGGACAGGAGGATGCTGGGATACGGCCTGGTCTAAGGAACATGATGAGAGAGAGAGGGAAAGAGAGAGAGAGGAAAGGGGGGCAGTAAAAGAGAGAAAGAGAGAGAGAGGGGGGGGTCAGGAAAAGAGAGAGAGTGACAAAGACAGTAGGGGTGGGGAGAGAGAGAGAACTGTATTTCCACAGAGCATATTGATCGATCAGTGTATTTCCCCAGAGCATATGATCAGGCATGTATTGATCGATCAGTGTATTTCCACAGAGCATATGATCAGCCATGTATTGATCGATCAGTGTATTTCCACAGAGCATATGATCAGGCATGTATTGATCGATCAGTGTATTTCCACAGAGCATATGATCAGGCATGTATTGATCGATCAGTGTATTTCCACAGAGCATATGAGTGTGGATCAGGATCTTCTCCTGTCTGGCGAGTCAGGTGCTCCCTGTGTGTTGATCATCCTTCACTCTACCAATCACACATGTAACCATGGCGATAGACGTCTGTAAGGGCCTCCACTGAGTGTCTGATGCGAGGGCGTGTTTATCTGTAACATGATGCTTTTTTTTTTTTGATGGAGGACGTGAGGTCAGTCAGTCCAGCGATGGGTGCTGCCTATGCTGCTTTCTCAAAACATTCCTGGTCTGGCTCTATCTCAGACATCCTACACTTCCAACAGTGTTTGTCTTTTGGCTCAGAGATCCTAAACTTCCAACAGTGTTTGTCTTTTGTCACACTATACAGTATGTTTGAGTCCAGCCCACAGCTGGAAATCATCTCAGGGGTCCTGTAATGAGTCTTTTTTTTTATTAGGCATCAATAGAAATGCCTGGACAAATGCAACATGTCTTGTTGAAGGTGCTGTGAAATCCTAGTTTTGGGTCTATAATCATGTAGTTTACACAGGCACACACACACACACACACACACACACACACACACACACACTCTCAGTCTCCTTCGCTCAAACACAAACACACACAGGCATTCACATATACACACACACACACACAGTCTCCTTCTCTGAAACACACACACACACACACACACACACACACACTCAGTCTCCTTCTCTCAAACAGAAACACACACAGGCATTCACACACACACACACACACACACACACACACACACACACACACACACACACACACACACACACACACACACACTCAGTCTCCTTCACTCAAACACAAACACACACAGGCATTCACACACACACACTCAGTCTCCTTCACTCAAACACAAACACACACAGGCATTCACACACACACACTCAGTCTCCTTCTCTCAAACACTAACACACACAGGCATACACACACACACACAGCTATACACACACACACACACACTCAGTCTCCTTCTCTCAAACACACACACACACACACACACACACACACACACACACACACACACATTATGGCCTGCTGTCATATCCATCTGTGCACCCCAATGATGTCATCTCTAATCGCCCATGGGGTCCATTAATTATTTGTTCATTGGAGTAAAGATCTAAGGGGCCAGGCACTGATCTATGTCAGACTACACACCTACACACAAACAAACACACACACACACACACACACACACACACACACACACACACACACACACACACACACCCGGACAGTTATATATGACTTGATCATTTAGCAAAGGCCACACTCTCTCCCTCCCTCCCGCTCAGCCAGGCTGACAGACCCTCATCTATCTCAGCAGCCGTTACACGTCTATGGCTTTGAGTGTGTTTGAGTGTGAGGTCATTCCTGTGCCTCTGAGTCGTAATCAATACAGTGCTCTTCGGCAAGCTCCTGCTTCACACACAGCTTCTCACTTAAGACACGATGACCAACTCTGAAACACACCTCAGGCCCGGGTCGATTCCAGACTTGATTTTGATCCGTTTAACTCGGAGGTGAATTCTTCCAGAGATGTTCCCTCTGCACAAGTTCTAATTGTACCGAGCACCAGCTCAGCTTCTGCAGTGTCTGGCTGTGTTTGTGTGTAAACTGTAGCATTGTTAAGCTCAGAATACCGGAGCGGCACTGACCATGGAGAAGCAGCAGCAGCTGTAGCCATCATTCGGTTGTGCAGTGTGCTTGTCTTTCACACTGTTTGATTGGTGGAAAGCCGTTGTGTGTTTAAAAAAAAAAGACACTTAAAAAAGCCAAGAAAGCTAAATAAACTGCTGGATCCCCCCTCTGGGCTGGGTTCTGCTCTAGGTTTCTTTGTGTTAGAAGGGAGTTTCCTTGCCACCGTAGCCTTGTGCCTGCTCTGGAGGGTTTAAGCCTGGGTCTCTGTAGAGTGCTTTCAGACAATGTCAGTGGTTGGTTCTATATAAATCAATACAATGGAATTGAATAGAAAAGTTAAAAGCTTGTTGTTGATTTTTGATGTGTTTCCGACGAGCGGCACATTTGTGGTTGTGTGTGTTTACATTCTCTGCAGGATTAGCAGGACATCCTGAGACACTCCTCCTACGCTACTGAGTGCAGTTTTAAAGACGTCACATTCTTCTGCTAACAGACATGCAAACATTCCTCATGCAACCTGCTTTAACCTTTCTTCAATAGAGCACTGCCTGATGCACGGGGATGCTCACACACGCTCACACACACACACACACACACACACTCTCACACACACACTCACATACACACACGCTTGTGCTTCATCATAAGAAATGCCCCAAGAAACGCGTGGCCTTTTCATGGGAGCAGAAAACAAGCAGGCATGCGGCTGATACACCATGACGTTTACAGTCACACCAGACTCACAGTCTCAGGCAAACACACACCATGACGTTTACAGTCACACCAGACTCACAGTCTCAGGCAAACACACTCCAGCGCGAGGCCTTAGTCACACCAGACTCACAGTGTCAGGCAAACACACACCATGACGTTTACAGTCACACCAGACTCACAGTCTCACAGTTTCAGGCAAACACACTCCAGCACGCGGCCTTACCGTACTTAGAACCGCTGATAACTACTACAAACGCAACGCAATGCAGAAACAGCCTCTTTGTTCCTAAGGAACTGTCGTAGTCATTGTTGATGGTTAAGGAACTGTTCCACTGTAGTAGTCATTGTTGACGGTTAAGTTTATGTGGATACTTGCTCTTTTTCAGAAATTTTCAGCACTGGGACCTCACCTTCAAAAGCAGGTCTTTTCTGTACAGACAGGTGAGCAGTTGTTTTTCCACTCCATCAAGTACACACTGCCATCTGGTGGACAGTAATATGCATTACAATGTCACAGAGTAGCATGGAAGGTTGATTCCAAAGGGTATTGAATCCCTTGGCTGGTATGGTCATACACGGTCACTGCCTGACTTTCAGCAAAAGCGTTGTTGACCAAACAATGTATTAACTGAGTTATTTTTTATAATTAATAATTGTAATATCTGATCCATTGTATAATGGTAGTTTTGCAGCTATGCTTTCTCGTAGTAGGCAGGCAGAGCCAGGCTACTGCATCTCTCCTTTAGGGTATAGTTAAGTTATCACATGTAACACTAGACTAGAGACTAGTGCTAACTAGTGTTAACACTAACAGAGTCACTAAGACTCTGTTGCTTGAATGTTGAGTGGCTTAGTATTTTGAGAAGATGTTAATGTTTTGGCACTATATAAATAAAATTGAATTATTTTGCATTGCGTGTTTCTTAACTCCTCCCACTCTCAGGTGAGGAGGATGGCTGGGGCGCTGGTGGCCGTGGGTCAGGGAAAGCTCCGCCTCTCTGACATTCAGGACCTGTTGGAGGCACGTGATTCGCTGGCGTTCCCCACCAACCTCATGGCCCCGCCCCATGGGCTCTTCCTCACACAAGTGGAGTACCAGGAGTCAGGTGAGGATGAGGATGGAGAGCTTCACCTTCACCCTTTCACATCTCACCAGTCCAAGCTCGGTTTTTCAGCTAGGTTAGCAGACACAACACCATCAGCCAGCTAGGTTAGCAGACACACCATCAGCCAACTAGGTTAGCAGACACACCATCAGCCAACTAGGTTAGCAGACACACCATCAGCCAACTAGGTTAGCAAACACACCATCAGCCAGCTAGGTTAGCAGACACAACACCGGCCAACTAGGTTAGCAGACACACCATCAGCCCGCTAGGTTAGCAAACACACCATCATAAGCCAGCTAGGTTAGCAAACACAACACCATAAGCCAGAACCTGGGGGAGGAAATGAGACCCATCCTATTCTGCTGCACAGACTTCCTTATGACATCATTCAGTAATCAGCACTCATCAGGTGACACAGACTTCCTGTGAAAGCCTCTTTGTTTGAGCTAGCTGCTTAAAACACTGAGGTCATGTTGGTATAGTTTAATTTTGCTCCAATATTTCAGCCAAGGGCATGAGTTGACTTTCAAGGTCGCACACAAAATGATAACCTGTACACCTGCACTGTAGTTCCCTTTGTATAAGATCATCCACTACACGAGTGACTGTTCAGCTTTTTGATGATGAAATAAGTTGACACGTTGTCTTTTTGGCCTTTTTCTTTAGATCTGACAGAGGGATGGCCCCTGGCCAGTGGAGGGGACTAACTGCCAACATGCATGGGACATGTAGTTTTCCCTCAACATCTGTAAAAACATTCTTCTCTGCATTAAATGTTGACATTTTTACCAAACATCTGTAAATATATTCCTCATTGCATTGAATGTTGACATGTTTTACAGTTATGCTATTACCCTAAAAGACATGGTGGAAGAGAACTACTCAAACATAAACAGACAGAAATGTGACGGTGACGTGGACGCTGGTATTTCTAGGCAGCTCACTGTAGCCTGACGCATGAACTGGTGCAAAGAAAGACAAAAACAGCCCTGAGTTGCACACATCACTTTCAGCTCGCCTTGACTTGCTGCTTGCTACCATGGCAACAAGCTACACCTTGGACTGCTAAAATAGGCTGAGCCGACAACACATACATTCCATCCTCCTGTTTTCCAACATAAAAAAAAACGAATTAATGCATTTAAATGAGTGGTTTCCACTCTCTACACACAAACAAATGAGCTCAAATGATACACAACCTCTGTCGAAACATGGTATAACAATGTGACTTTAATATAGCGGTTAGATTTGAAACAATGCGACTTGAATATTGCGGTTCAATTTGAAAACGCATCAGTACAGAAGGCATTCATACATCTCTAGTATTCTCTCATTCCCTTCCTGCGTCTCTCAGAGCCTAGCCATGTCAGAGCGCAGGTGTGGAGTCTGTGAAGGGGCCAAAATGCTTGCCATGGCTTCTCCTGTATCTAGCATTCAAACAGAACTGCATTGAGGCTGAGTGTACCTACAGTCGTGTACAGACATGGTTGTGTATGAGTATGACTGTCGGGGGGGGGGGGGGGGGGGGGGGGGGTTGGCTACACACCACCACGGCAGCAGAGGTCACTGTTAAAATGTACAGTACTTACTTACACACTCATTAACATTCAGCAGAGGTGACGCCATTCCCAAACGACCGGTCCAAATGACTCCCTTTCCGGCCCGGAGGAGTGTTATGATGGCAAGAAGGAAAAGCCCCTATTTGCATCGATGCCAATAAGAGTGAGATGGAATAAAAATAATAAAGGGTATTGGAATATTTTGAGAATATTTTGTGTTCCTACAAATCAAGCATAGTCTTTTTTTTTGGTGTGGGTCCAGCATTCATCGAACATGAGTTTAACAATAAATAAATAAAACGAGCAGAGCACAGTCTCTGACGTGGCGTTCTGTGAGTATCTCATGTGGGGTGCGTGAATACCGTATAGGTGTGTGACCTCGGCAGTGAGAATGCTTAACAAGTTTGCCAAGACCAAATCCTAATCCAAATCAACTCATTGGCTTTCTTGAGTGTGTCTGCAAGGACAACCTTACTACTAAAACTCATGCTCTTAGTGACCTCACTTCCTGTATGTAGACAAACTTTATTACAATGATTTAAGAGGGCCTGATACACAAGGGTCCTTTCTGATAGGACTAGGAAAGAGCTTAGTTGTAACAGCAACAATACTGACTGCTTGTCAATCAATCGTGATTTAGATGAGAAAAAAAAAAAAAAAAAAACACCCAAAGTAAATGAAGAACGGGATGAATGCACTTTGCAAATGAACACAGTTCAGCTCTTCAGGAAAAGACTGACAAATGATGGAAGAAAAAAATGAATCTAAAAACGAATGAAAATGACTTGCTTTGGCCGTCCACGCTAGTCTGCGCAGACCTACAGGTGACCAGCGGAGGAACGGAGACGCTGATCCGCTCAGAAACTGGCCTCGTCTTATGGACTTCAGAAACACACGTTTGATGGTGGCCGTGTCCAGTCAGTCTGACCCGTTTGATGGTGGCTGTGTCCAGTCAGTCTGACCCAATCCTTCATCCTTCTCTGCTTCTGAGTTTGTAGGCTTCACGGAGCAACAGCATGCTCATGTTTTCACTCTTTGTACTTCTTCTACTACAATGGAGTCATTACTGAACCGAATCCTGGAGTGATTTCAATTTGCCTTGTTAGAGGCGTTCCCAGTCGATCTCTTTGGCATAATTCTACGCACACAGACATCGCTGTGGACTCGGGCAACAGACTCGCCGAAACTGATCCATATTTAGTTATCCTCAGAACAGAGGGTCAAACTCTGAGACAGAACGGACATGATGTTGTTCCATCGCTTGAACGTCCAAAACTGTAATAGGCATCTTCACATTCATGTTTTATCTTATTTGAGTAATTCATGCCAAAAAAGCAGTTTTCTTTTTTAAAAATTCAACAAAACAAAATATATCACTGTTTTTTAGGAAATGATTCCAAAATGGGATCAAGTTCCCAGAGTCATCCTTGGACTTGTGATTCTGTCGTTACAATCAATGATTTAAAACCGGGATCAGATCCACATGATGCCATAAATGTTCCATTGACCTAGAGCCAGAAACGCGAGCGAACATGAGGGGACCCGGCAGGACCAGAGTTGAGTAGCGCTCACGTCGACTCGCTGTTTGTTTGTTTCTATTCAAATTTCTTTCTAACAAACAACTCAACCTTAGCAACGCTAGTGCTGAGGTTTTCATCTAGAGGTACAAAGAGTGAAAACATTGTCATGACATGAAAAAAAATAACTAATTTTAAAAGGACCATTTTTGAGATAAGACATCTCCACAGGTGTGTACGTGGTCGTCGGAGACTTGAGCTCGTAAAATTAAAACTCTGTGCAAGACAGTCCCGTGCGGAGGAAACAAAAGTACCGCTGCCACCCAGCTCCGTTCTCAGTTGGAAATTTTCTCGATTTCGTCCAGGTCGTCCGTGTCCAGCTTCTCGATCTTCTTTTCTGTGAGGATGACACACAGGGAGAGACATGTGGCGTTTACACTAAACGGCATATATTGAAAGCTTGTCCCTGCAGAGGCTCACTGCCAGACTGAAAGTACTTTGGGAAGGGAGGATGTGACTACCTTGCGAGTCGAACAAGTCAAGACTAGCCAAGGACTGGGGTGTGAAATTGCTACAGTGCCTTGTCCTACAACTCAACTCCAAATCTATAAAAATCTAAAATGTTAACTAATATGGTAATCCATTGTCTAATGCTGTGTGCATGCCCTTTTTTAAACAGAATATTTCTATCCGTCCCCCCCCCCCCCCCCCCCTAATCATTAGTGTAGTGAATGGTCTTTTCCACTTCTCATAGTTGCACAAGACTATCATGTAGTGTATTTTAAAGGCACTGAGGGAAGATTCACGATGCCGCCATTATTCTGACATTCCTGTGGTTCTTTCGCTAACATCTCTCTCTATGGCACTGAACATCTAGTGCAGTGGTTCCCAAGCGTTTCATTGCAGGGCACCCTTTGACAATGACACCACTGATTTACTGACACTAATGTGAGCATACACACTCATAAAACACGTCTATAAAAGTCAGTGATCGGCAACACAAACAGGTGAGCAGAGAAAGTACCCTATGAAGATTCCATCTAAATGATGGTGTGGGCCCTGCTTTAGTGATTCCATCTAAATGATGGTGTGGGCCCTGCTTTAGTGATTCCATCTAAATGATGGTGTGGGCCCTGCTTTAGTGACTCCATCTAAATGAGGGTGGGGGCCGCTTTAGTTCGGCTTTACTATCATATGCAATGACAAGGGGACTGAAGCTGGACCAGCTGCTAACACAAAGAGTTCTCTTCAGTGTTCCAGTACTTACTGAAGTGTTCCTGGATCCGGTTCATGATGTTCATGCTGGACTTGCTGTCCACCATATTGATGGCAAGTCCTCTCTTGCCAAAACGCCCTGTCCTCCCGATCCTGTGCAGGTACGTCTCGTTGTCAGGGTTCCCATCTTTATCCACTGGCAAATCAAAGTTAATCACCACGGAAACCTGTTCCACGTCGATGCCTGTGGGTGAAAGAGACATGGCAGTGGTATGTTTATAAGGAATTTTGGAAGCTTTTTCTTAAAGTAAAGGTGTTTAAACTTCACCATATGACTACTGCTGGAATAGATAACTCCTGCATATGACTATTGTTGGAATAGGTAACTATACGACATTATTGCGTGACGCCAGTTAAAGCCTCTTCATAATTCAATAATTTAAAGGCTAGTCCTCAATTCTGGCCTTAATCCAAGGTTGTTGATATAAGATCAACATGTTGACGTATACTACAGCCAGTCAAATACACCCTTCCCTGCTCCTGAAGCAAGCTTGCAGCAGGAGCGCTTTTTGACCGGTCACTTTGTTTACCACGTACAGGACCTATGTATGAACACAGAACAGAGATAGCTAGAGGTCCATGGCGGGAGATTCACTGAATTGGTGTATTGGGTTATAATCTTACCTCTGGCACACACGTTGGTGGTGACCAGCACTTTTTCCTTGCCGTCACGGAAACGCTCGATGACCGCGGCTCTCTGCTCTACCTGCATCTCTCCACTCAGGAGCGCCACCTGGTGGCCCTCCCTTGACAGCTCTCCTGCCAGCCAGCCTGCTGTTCTCCTGGTCTGAGGATGCATCAGAGCAGTTTACAGATCAGTAAAATGATCCAAGTAGATCCGAGAGCACCTCATTTCACGGTGGAAAATGTACTGGTGCCCCTTCAGTCTACAAAGGGGCATAGCAGACTTGTATCATTTCCACAGATCACCTGAAACCCTCATATGACTGAAGATTTTCCTCAATAGCAGGTGAGCAAGAATATAAATGACAACAGGCCCTCAGGTGCTAAATTATACACATAAAGACTACCAATGTTTCATATCTTCATTCCACCCCCCCCCCCCCCCCCATTCTCTATGTGAATTGTCCATGCATCCCACCGTGTGCATGCTTGCGCTCTCTTACAGTAAGCGTCTTTGAGTACCTAGAAAAGGACTATATAAAATGAAAGTATTATTATTATTATTATAATTATTCTTACATGGCAGAAGATCATGGCCTGGGCGATGGTGATGGCACCGTAGATGTTGCACAGAGCGTGGAACTTCTCCTCCTTGCTGTTGCAGTTGACGTAGTACTGTTTGATGGTGTCCAGCGTCTCCTCCTCCCGCTTCAGCTTGATGATGTTGGGGTCGGGGACGATCCTCTTGGCGAAGTTCCACACAGACTCCTCAAACGTGGCGGAGAACAGCAGCATCTGACAGTTTTTGGGCAACATCCTGGTGACGAGGAGCGGGGGGAAAAAACGTGAGTTTCCTTTTTTTTTTTTACGTATTGTTTATTGATCCAAGACAGTAAGCACGAGACAATGAAAAGAAAATGTTATAGTTACATTAACATCCATTACAGACACAGCAAAATAAAATTCTCAGCACACATATCCATACATAAAACACAAGAAAAACAAACCCAAAAACGAAGAAAGACAAACTGTTTCCAATTGGAAGTGGCTTAAGAGGGCGTCGCTGGCTAAAATCCCAATGCTTTTAGCATACAGCAAATATACACTACCGTTAAAAAGTTTGGGGTCACTTAGAAATGTCCTTATTATTAAAGAAAAGCAGTTTTTTTTTCAATGAAGATAACATTAAATTAATCAGAAATACACTCTATACATTGTTAATGTGGTAAATGACTATTCTAGGTGGAAACGTCTGGTTTTTAATGAAATATCTACATAGTTGCTGAAAATGGGCCTCTATACACCTATCACTCCAGTGTTCTAATGGTACATTGTGTTTGCTAATCGCCTTAGAAGACTAATGGATGATTAGAAAACCCGTGTGCAATCATGTTAGCACAGCTGAAAACTGTTTTGCTGGTGAGAGAAGCTATAAAACTGGCCTTCCTTTGAGCTAGTTGAGTAACTGGAGCATCACATTTGTGGGTTCGATTATACTCTCAAAATGGCCAGAAAAATAGAACTTTCATGTGAAACTCGCCAGTCTATTCTTGTTCTTAGAAATGAAGGCTATTCCATGCGAGAAATTGCGAAGAAACTGAAAATATCCTACAACGGTGTGTACTACTCCCTTCAGAGAACAGCACAAACGGGCTCTAACCAGAGTAGAAAGAGAAGTGGGAGGCCCCGGTGCACAACTCAGCAAGAAGACAAGTATATTAGAATCTCTAGTTTGAGAAAGACGCCTCACAGGTCCTCAACTGGCAGCTTCTTTACCCGCAAAACGCCAGTGTCAACATCTACAGTGAAGAGGCGACTCCGGGCCTTCTGGCCTTCTAGGCAGTGGCAAAGAAAAAGCCATATTTGAGACTGGCCAATAAAAAGAAAATATTGATATGGGCAAAAGAACACAGACATTGGACAGAGAAAGATTGGAAAAAAGTGTTATGGACAGACGAATCAAAGTTTGAGGTGTTTGGATCACACAGAAGAACATTTGTGAGACGCAGAACAGGTGAAAAGATGCTGGAAGAGTGCCTGACGCCATCTGTCAAGCATGGTGGAGGTAATGTGATGGTCTGGGGCTGCTTTGGTGCTGGTAAAGTGTGAGATTTGTAATAAATAAAAAAATCATTATTTCTAACCTTGTCAATGTCTTGACTATATTTTCCATTCATTTTGCAACTCATTTGATAAATAAAAGTGTGAGTTTCCATGGAAAACACGAAATTGTCTGGGAGACCCCAACCTTTTGAACGGTAGTGTACCTGTAAGTGCCCAATGGGGAATGAATGGCCCAAGACGAGTGCAAATGATTCAAATACCCTGAAGTAGCCTAAACCTTCAGGACCAACCAATGCCAGTCTTGCTAGCTTGACCAGTTAGCCATTTTTAAGTCTTTCCTAACTTTCCACTTCACTGACACCTTCAATCAGACATGTCAATCAATCAGACCTGTCAATCATGCCGGCTTAGCCAATCTCTCTGGGTTTAACATCAGTTAATGACCCACGGCCAAATTCAACAGCAAACCGACCATCCCTCACAAACAAAAAATAATACAAAAAGCAGCGCCACCATATCATGATACTAATCTCGCTCTCAGACACCAAAGTGACATCAGTGCAGTGCTTTTCTTTGCACCACACGGCCACTATGTCATGGCAAACAGCTAACAGCAACTCAACAACTCTCAGCAGTTCAACTCAAAGAGCACGACCGCTCAATCCATCATACTGCTTTGGACTTCAGGCGTTCCCCTAGTTTAATTCCAAATATACTCCTCTTTAAACTCCCCTCACCTCTGGTAGTCTCAAACCATCATACCGCTTTGGAATTCAGGCATCCCCCTTGTTTAATTCCGAATATGGTCCTTTTAAACTCAACTCCACTTTTAATTTACGCTGCTCTGCTCCTTTGAACTCCACTGACCTCTGGATGCGGATGCTCTGACCTTTGAACTCCACTCACCTCTGGATGCGGATGCTCTGGTCTTGGTGGCCCTGTGTGGCGATCATGACGTCGGCCTCGTCCAGCACAAACACCCGGATCTTCTTGGGGTCGATGAACTTGAACTTCAGACACCAGTCCAAGACCGTGCCGGGCGTGCCAATCACAATCTGCTCCTGCAGCTGAGTCCCCCTATCCACTGCACAAAAACAAAACCAGACACTTCACTTAGCATTCACATGCACAAGCAACTGAAACTGGACCGAATTCACTTCATCTACTTCTTTGGTGTCCAGTCACACACACACACACACACACACACACACACACACACACACACACACACACACACACACACACACACACACACACAGTGACATCTGCCAGCCAATCGGTTATACCCCGGTCATTTTTTAACGACCGGGGTATAACAGAAAGCTAACGCCCTCATTTCAATAGGACATCTGCCAAAACCACTTGTAGCAAAAGTACAGCCCAAATAAGCTTTTCAGACATGATTGATCCTTACATTTGTTTCCACGGATTCCATAGATGAGTTTGACCTCTGGGTAGGACTTCCCCATCGTTTCAATGACCTTTCCAGTCTGCAGAGCCAGTTCGTACGTGGGCGACACACACAAACACTGCGGAGAGGGGTGCAGAGTTTGTCAGTCCGTAGGGCTTAAGAAACAAGACTAACTTCAGCATTAACATTACGGCACAAGCACGCCAAGCAGGCCTTACCTGCGGCCATTTGTTGGCTGGATCTACGCGGCTGAGCATGGCCAGGACGAAGGCGGCTGTTTTTCCTGTACCCGACTGGGACTGGGCGATCAGGTTCTGTGGGCTGAGGGAGAGGAGGAGGAGGGTGAGGATGAATATGAGGGCGTTGTTCAACAGGGGGAAAGTGGGCTGTAATCAATATTTAATAATCAATCAATCAATATATAATAAGTTCTATGTCAAGACTTTGAAAGAAAAAGATTGCACTTGTATAAATGAACGATTTTAACTGAACGTTTAACTGAACGTCTAAAATCACTTTATATTAACATTTGAGATGTTAAATTACAATCGTTCATTTATGCTGGTGTAGCCTTATCCTTCATTCACAGGCTCTTCTAAGTACTCACGGCTCAGCCAGCAGCATAGGCAGGGCGTTCTCCTGGATCTTTGACGGCCGGTTGAAGCCCATGTTGTAGACTCCCTGGAGCAGCTGTGGTTTTCTATGGAGAGGCAACGCCAGCGGCGGATGAGAACATCAGCAGGATTTTGACGTTTACGTCAGAACACCACGAGTGCTAGTTCAGCCACCATAAAAACTATACAGCGACAATTGACTGTAGTTTACGCTTAGCAACATCATCTAATGAGTCACATGATGCTAAGTTCCTAAAAACCAGGCTATACAAAAAAAAAAAAAAGTCCATGGTAAATATAAGCAGGTAAATTAGGTTAGGCATGACAGACACAGAAGCCCACTTACAGCCGCAGCTCCTCAAACGACTTGACGGAGTAGAGCGGCGAGTTCGGATCACGCTGAAGAACCTCCACTTGATTGTTTGTGTTCACCAGGTTGTTTCGAATCAACTTGTTTAACAAGGACTGTGCTGCCTTATCATCTGTGGAACACACATCATACAACCGTTACAGTGGCTTTCTGCATCTTAGGGTTCCCAAACACCATTAAACCCCTTCAATGTCATAAAATGAAACGTAAATCAAGATGTGTGTTTTCCTAATATAATAACAATGACGAATCAGAATCATGCAGAAGATCCACACTGGCAGGTTCTTTCGTCCTTCCTACCTTTATCATCATCCTCCGTCTTAGCCTCTCCCTCGGCCTTAACTGTAACTGTACCTGTACCTAGGAGAAATCAAGCAGGCACATACATAAACATGACGTTACATTTACTACAGAACATGATTATGTGTTTGGAAGAGGGTGAGTACATTGCAAATGTAATAGGGAAACACGCTGCCCCATCACGACTACAGTCTATGATCGACCACAGGTCCGTTAGTATTAACTTAAGGACATGAGCCGTCCATACAAACGACAGTCATGGCAAAGGCCGAACCGTGGAACTCTCACCATTCTCCTCGGGTTTGGGTTTGTCTTCCTTCTCACTAATTTGCAGGGTACTGATCTGCCAATTTAAAGAAAATCACATTACTGCACTGGCCAGAGACAAGGCTAGGCGCTAGACCAAAATCTTCCTCTTGATCACAAGTAGGTGACAGAAACAAAGACGAGCCTTTATGAGTTGGAACTGTAAAATACGGCTAAATGATGTCTCTATTGAAGAGGAATACTGCTGCAAAGCCCGGGGCGAGTTAGGACAGACACGCCGGCTTTGATAAGCTTCTACTATACCTAGCTCGCGATAGCTATCCCCGATAGCACGCACAATGTTACCCAGGGGCTAACTGGAGTTATTATCAGCTTCCTTGTGAAATAGTTTGGTAGTTAACTAGCTTGTCTAAAAAAAAATAACGCCATTAAGTTAGGTATAACTTACTGTAAGTTAACGGCAGTTGCCTAACGTGAGCTAGTTAGCTTGCTAAATAACAACAGGATTATGATGCTAGACAAAAAAGTAACAGGCTAGTCAGATTGCTAGTAAACCATGGCGTTATTTTCTGTTACATTCCTTAAAGTGTAAATATATTTCAGGATTAGAATCGCTGGGGTTATAGACAGCTCTTACTCAAATGGCTAACTATGGGGCCTTTTCTGGCGCATTAGCCGGCAAGCTAGCAAGGTAAAGTGCATGCTTTTTACTTACCGAATCAGCGGCAGCTTCTTGCTCATCAACAGCACGGGCCCAGGAATCAGTCGCCATGGTGGCCGTGTCTCTAAAAACTTTATCTATGTAAAACAATAACCCGCTTTTAAAAATACTTTTTAAGCTACACTGGGCGGTCCGTTTCTTTCAAGCAGTTTACTTAAAACACAGCGCTGACAAGGGAGAGATTCGTACAATGGCGTGCGGTGGAATCTACACTCGCGAGTGTGTGTGTAGCACTGATGCCTTCCGGCGGGAAAATCGGGTTGTAGAGTCACCTGGTTCCTACTACGTTTGTGTTATGTGGACAAATACGATTGCACGTTTGTAACATTTTAATTAATTGAATGTGAATGTGACGTACACTTTAATTGACTGTCAACATTAATACTGCATTGGAGCACGAATGAAGTACAAATAAGCCCTACACCCTTCAACAAATTCAGTAGACTGGCCTTCTAACAAAGCAATGAGCAGTGAGGAAGTAAGATGAGGACCCAGCACATTTTCAACAACTATGTCAAAAACAGAACCCCCAATGTACTTAGAGGCAAAATAAGTGAATGGGAAAATGACTGACTATATTCACCTACATTTTCCACTCTTAGCTGGGGACTTTCAACTTAAGTATACTTTGTGATGTATTTTACCAGCCACATATTTGATCCTATTTGATCACATTTTGTTCTACTGTCTGGAATATAGAACAAGCAGTTCTTCACACAGCCAGGAGCTGTTTCCACCATAGTATGGTTGGTTGGAGATTGGAGAACGATAAACACTGATCATTCTGAAGCAACACAGATCAACCCAGTATGTTGGCTATTGCATTACAACTTTGTATCAGTGAATCAATCCATTAGGGTGGCTATTGCCCAGTATGATTACTTTGTATCAGTGTCAATCCATTATCCATCTATATGTTTAAGGGACTTTGCCTATGTTTTCCTTTGGTCAACAAATAGCGTGAATCATTATGTTACCTCCCTTGCCAACCGAAGAAGCCTCCAGTACCTTCAGGATACTTTGCTCTGTATGTAGGTCAAAGGCACGATCCATTTCCCTATCAAGATGGAGACAGTCACCTCTGAAAGCAAGGCCTTCTAGGGATGCTGCAGGATTAAATGATGAATTGATTTTGGACTTTTCTGTTCTTGTTCGACTGATCGAAACGAGGAGGGGGAGCAGCGGCCTTGGCTTATGGAAAAGAAGACTGATCTGTGTCCAACATCTTTCTTTAATGAGTGATTACTCTTCGACAAGCGCTAATGACAAAGAGACATTTAAATGAATATGCCCTTGTGCATCTTCCTTATCTCTTGGCATTGACCAGGGCTCAAATAAATGCCAGGTATTTTCTGAGTTCAGCCAAACCTTTGCGTAATGAAGTTTAAAGATTCACTGAAGCCAAGAGACTTAAAAAGACTTAAAGACCTTTTCTCTAAAAGAACAGCATGGAGTAACATATAGGAACACAATATGTAGGAGTCCGAGTTTAAGCTTTAGAAGAATCAGCCGTTGGCAGTTGGCATTATATTTTACAGAAACTCCAGGGTCAAAGTAATTAACCGGGTATGAACGGGTAATTATGACACAGAAAACATTCATTTTGTGGGAGGAATATGAATTTGATTTTTTACATTGATTCATGTATTATATTTCATATATGAGGGATTAAGCACTACCCCATACACACAAGGAGGGTTGCATGATTCAGGGAAAATATGTACATGACTTTATTTTTCTTAGTCACAGTGTTCAAGCTAAATTAGATCATTAAGTTAATGACAAAATACAAACCACCTGGGTCCATGTGCTTTACAGTCCTGGAACAGAATTAGTTTTATTCCCATGTTTGATATTAACCACTGATATAATACTGTTATGGATTTCTGCAGAAATTGAGGTTGTTCCATTTGTGCTGATACACGAATTCTGTAATAATTTATTGATACAGCCAAAGAAACAGTGCATGGATAATGCATAAGGTCTTTTGTAAAGCTGACATTTAATCTTCCTTTGCGTCCTCTTATTCAAAAACAAGTGGTCGCCTCAGTTTTCCTCGTCATCTCTGTGAGCTAAGCACCAATTAAGATAAAATTCTCTCTCTGATCCTCCACTCCTACCTCTGCTTTCCTTCCAGCGTCCCGTCGTGTTTGCAGTCGCCCTCACGATCACACAAGTGTTTAATTTAAATTTAAAATGTAATGGCTACACAAACTTCAGTGTTTCAGCCTACACAAACTGCATGACACTGCTCTGTTTGATTGTTTTGGGGTACGGGGCAGGTGGGTTCTCTGAACAGAACTAACCCGGTGACCAGTGGTTGACTCTCATCTGGGGCAGTATGTTTTATTCATGTTCCTGGCTTAGTTACATGCCGTCTTGCTCCGGGTCTGACAGACTCCCTATTCTGCCTGTGAAGGCCGCTGAATGCGTCGGCTTCATCTTGAAAATGATATCCGGCATGAGATTGTGTGATGTCAGCCCTGTGTTGGCGTGACATCACACAATCACACAAGTGCTTGCTCCTCTTGTCAGGAACGGAAGAGCTCAGTAATTCACAAGGAACTAATCAGATCTGATCAGCCCCCCCCCCCCCCCCCCCCCCGAACAAGCCCAGCACAGCCAACAGCCGACAGCCACACACCACACATACACACTCACACACACACACGCACAGACACCACACACCACACACACCCACCACACTCACACACACCACACACACACACCTCACACTCACAAACACACGCGCGCACGCACACACACACACACTCACACTCACACTCACACTCACACTCACAGACACCACACACTCACACCACACACCACACACACACAAACTCACACACCACACGCACATGCACACACACACACACACACACACACACACACACACACACACACACAGACACACACACACACAGAGACATCACACCACACACCACACACACACACACACACCACACACCACACACACACAAACTCACACACCACACGCACACACACACCACACACTCACACTCACACTCACACACCACACTCACACACAAACCACACACACCACAAACACTCACACTCACACACCACAAGCACACACAAACACACACACACACACACACACACACCACACACCACACACTCACACACCACACACACCACACACACCACACACACACACCACACACACACACACACACACATACACTCACGCTTTACATAACACAGAGGCACGCAGGGGTGCTGCCATTTCACTGGCTGACTGGCTGAGGTTCTAATCTGTGAAGCTGAGTTTTACAGTGGTCTCTCAAAGGGCTCACTATGAACAACCGATGAAGGACAATTCAGCTCTAGGTAAATCAGCTAGACAGATCAGTGTGTAGGGCGTGCGTAAAGCAGGATAAAGATGCGTATAGTCATCATTACTGCATGAGTGGATAAGGATCTGTGCGATGGGGGATTTCTTTATTCTAAAAGAACCATACACGTCTGCAGGCGAGCATTACATTATTCATTCCACTTCAGCGGAGAAGCAGCGAGCTGCTCAAGGGGAAAAAAACATTTACAATCATGGGAATTTTATATGCCACCACGCTCACATGGCAAACACACCGCACACACGCACACACACACACACACACACACACACACACACACACGGCAAACACACTGCACACACACACACACACACACACACACGGCAAACACACTGCACACACACACACACACACACACACGCTCACATGGCAAACACACAGAGGCATAAGGTGCACACTCAGACTTCACCATGCCCCTGCACCAAAATTCTGCTCTTAAAGCCTCTCTCTCTCCTGTTCTCTCTCTCTCTCCTGTTCCCTCTCTCTCTCTCTCTCTCTCCTGTTCCCTCTCTCTCTCTCTCTCCTGTTCTCTCTCCTGCTCTCTCTCTCTCTCCCGTTCTCTCTCCTGCTCTCTCTCTCTCCTGCTCTCTCTCTCTCCCATCTCTTTCCCCCCGACGACTTTGCAGCAGCCAAGAGAGCAAAAACCTGTAATGGTTACTATGGCAACAGTCCAGCCAGCCAACAGCATGTCTCTGTTGTGAGCCTGGTTCCCATATTGAGTACGCCTCGCTGTGTGCTAACACGGAGCGCTGTGAAAACAACAGGCAATGTGCGACACCGTGCAACAGCTCCGCGCACAAGGACTTTCTCAGTCATGTTCACTGTCATCACCTTTTGTTCTAGTAGGTTTCTGTGCACCAGCTGAATCATAGATCTTATGGGCATAAGCAAAGAATCTGCAAATGAGAGCAGTCTATTGATTGATCTATTGATTGTAGTTCTAGGCAATATTGGGAACTTGTAATACATTGACATGAACATCCATCATTCCCTTTTTACTCCTCAGATGTATGACCTCAGCAAAGGTCACAGCTCTGGGTAGTGTATAATAGGAAAAATGCTGTGGCCAACATCAATGCAATAACCCCACACAACAAGTTTCCATGAGTGGAACAGCGTCAGGTGGTGCTTCTGTGGGAGGTCGTCACGGGGGGAACAAAGGGGGATTTCACGGGAGACCTGCAGAGTGGATGAACCTGCCGCCAGGGGGAGGAGGCCTCTGGGAGGGCAACAGAACACGCCATGGGGGCATTTAAATGTCGCTGTGTTGCCTCATCCCCGGTGCCAGCGGTGACTAGTGGTTTCCCCTGCGGTTGCCCGGGTTATACACACACTCAGGACTATTCCTGTCCCCTTCCCACCCACACTCATTTCCCTCTGCAGCTTCAGCTATATGTGTGGCCAAGCAGGGGTAGTGTGTGTGTGTGTGTGTGTGTGTGTGTGTGTGTGTGTGTGTCTGTGTGTGTGTGTGTGTCTGTGTGTCTGTGTGTCTGTGTGTCTGTGTGTCTGTGTGTGTGTGTGTGTGTGTGTGCGTGTGCGAGAGAGAGAGAGAGAGAGTGAGAACCCCCCCCCCCGTCTCACATCGGAGTGACCTCGTGCTGCCCTAGCAAACCTCCACCGAAGCCCCAGATTACGTAACCTCTCCGATAGCCTCGGCCGACACAAGGCATCTCCTCTGGGCCTCTTTGTGACGGTGCCTCTGTCTTTTACGAGCTCTGCCTCGCAAAGGCCACTAGCATTGTAGCGTCCAGGAGAGCCCTTTCACAGCCAGACCCCCCCCCCCCCCCCCCAACTTCCCTCGTCTGCCTGGCTTTTATTAGAGCCTGCTTAAAAACAGCTCCGTAATGGATCTCATTGTAACCTTTTCCTTCTCTGTTGTGTGAAATCCAGTTTCCACAATTTGAAATTGATAAGAAATTGGATGGATCTTCTGGCGCGATTGATCGCATCATCATGGAGGGACGTTGCATGTCAGCATGTCAACGCTTTGTATTTATTAAATATATTAATAAACAAACACGTCTGTGTGAAGCCATTTCTGAAAGCACTGAACTTGGCAGCTAAACTCTCACAGACCTCATAAAGCAGCAGGGTATTTTATAGAGCACTGGTAGCTGTCAAATGATATTGTTAGGCCCAGACTGAAACGAGAGGATTAATTAGGTCTACTTATTAGGTCTACTTAGTGCCCGACTTGAGTGCATGGCAATAATGTCTGTGAAGATGCAAACACCTCCCCACTGGTTGGTTGCTTCTAAAATAAGAGCATGCAAACGCTGGCCTCCTTCCATTTCAGACTCAATAAACATTATGCTGATGTACAGAAGTAACTAGAAATAGCCACCAAGATTTATCTGAATACCAATGTTTGCGTGACATCAACACAGAATCAGCCCTTATAGGATGCCGCTCCCAAAGACTATTGAATTTATCCTTTATATTGTAAGAAATCGCAACTAGGACTGAATTACAGGGGCACATACAAGTCCCATCAGTCTACTGGGGTATGTATCAAAAATCATCCAATTCAAAGGTGTGATTAACATACGAAAGACTCCGAGTTGTGAACATCACAAGGACAGGACAGGACAACAAACAGACCCTGCATCAGAAAGGCGTTTGGGCACATTCCTTGGAAGATTCCTATCATCTCGAGCAGTTCTGCACTGAAGCCTTCCCTCTCTCTCTCTCTCTCTATCTCTCCCTCTCTCTCTCTGACTGACTGCATGCTAGGTGCATCCGTTGCCATGGCACCTAACCCGGGTGCTGCTTCTTCTGATTGTGAGCTGAGCCGGGATTGGCAAACTCACCCCAGAGCCCCACTCCACTCTTTACACATGTTTGCAGATGGCATTCATTGGGGCATGGCCTGCCTTTCACATCCATCTGGGCATGGGTATGCGCGCATATGTGTGTGTGTGTGTGTGCATGTATGTGTGAGAGATCTGGGCAGACACAGTTTAAAAATGCTGTACACTGACAAAAGGCTCCTCCCAGCTGATGAATGATTTAAACAGTGAGGCAGCATTGCAAATGTCACGTCTCTGGGCAGCACAAACACCGCACACAACACAAACACACACAACACACACACCCACCTAACACAACACAAACACACAAACACCGCACACAACACAAACACACACACACAAACACCACACCGCACACAACACATACACCACAAACACACACACCGCACACACACACACACACACTGCAGACAACACAAACACACACACACCGCACACAACAAAAACACACGCCTAACACAACACAAACACACACACACACACCGCACACACACAAACACTGCACACAACACTGCACACAACACTGCACACACACACACAACACAAACAACACAAACACCGCACACAACACACACCCCACACGACACAAACACACACACACACACACACACACCGCACACAGGCCAGGATCTGACACGGCCGCACTGTCCAAAGAAACGCGTTGTTTCACGGCTCCAGTTTTCAAAAAACTTTATTACAGATGCTACGGTAGAAATGCATGTGAAACAGCTACAACATTGTTATATTAAGAAGGGTCTGAGGTCTTGAGGTTTGCCATGCATTGGGGGAGGGGGGGGGGGGGGGGGGTTAACCACCGATATGAAAAAGCCCTGTAAACATGACCAAAATAACATGTGCTTGTGCAGGGTGCACAGGAGAAACATGACGCCACTAGGGGTTTGGCACACCTACAATAGTACTTTACACAATAGAAATAGTTCCTCTAGATTATTAGTATTCGTAATAATGACCTTCCAGACGAGCCTGGCTAGCTTATAAATATGTGTAATGTATAAAATAACCTGTCGCCAAAGACGTTAGGAGCTGATGGTTTTAGAACGGTCAAGCAACATCAAAATTCAGTACATTTACAAAAGAAAAACAAAACAAAACAAAAAAAACTGAACAAAATCTTTGTAATCCTGTTCCTACAAAACAGTTGCTCAGACTTAAAACACTGAAAAACATTTCCAAAGATTTAATAAATATCTCTCCTCTATGTGTTCATTTTACATCCTTCACTGGAAGAAAGTCACGATTGCTATCAGAATCAGAGAGTGTCTCCGTCCACACACTCATCCCCTGGATTTGTGCACCAAACCACAGACTGAACATGCTGATCTGGTGTAAAAATACACACACACTCTTAAACCTCAAAAAAGGTAACTATTGCAGTCTCTCTCTCTCTCTCTCTCTCGCTCTCTAAAACACACTCTGTCAACTTTGCTTCAGATTCCGTGTGAGAGAAAAATAAAAGTGTTCGTGTGCGTGTTTATGTGCGTGTGTGTGTGAGCACTTTTTTTTTGTTTTAAAAACGTAAATCTCCATCATGCACATGGGCAGACTCCCCCGGTCTGCGGATCAGTGTGCTTGCTTGCTGCCGAGCCAGACGCAGGTCCAGCGAACATGGTGGCGATGATGTCGAAGGGTTACGCTCAGTGCTTGCTGCCTTGGAGGGGAAAGGGTGCTTTGTTACACTGTCTTTGGGTAGAAACCATCAATGGTAAATATACAAAATAGAGTCTTTGGGTGCCATTGCGGGGTGTTTCTCTTCTACACTCATGGGTTCGATTTCTCTGTCGGCTTCTCCAACGCCCCTTCGGCACCTGTGTCATCTTCGATGACTGCGAATGAAGAGCAGGAAAGGATTACTCTATGCTGTGCTGAGCGAGGCTCAGGCACTGACATGACACGGAGCAATCGTGCATTAACATTGACTGATGGGCTGTCTTAAATGACTTCCATCCTGTTAACATTCAGGTAATTCCCCTGTATCATTAGATGCTTTGGAGAAGCTGTTGGCACCAACAGACATGCACTGATCACAGGCTTGTGCGTACACATGCACAGGGAGAGAGACAGAGGCAGAGAGAGGGAGGGAGGCAGATAGACATTTACATACATAGATACATACACACACACACACACACACACACACACACACACACAGATTTATACATCACGCTTTGGTTAAAGAATTGATTACTGCAATTATATAGTGTCAAGATAAAATATTCAGAAAGGCTAGATATACTGCTGCCCAAACTTAATTCACATTACATCAAGGCATAATTCCTTTGAAGAAAACATAAATAACTGTCAATGTGAACATGGCTTGACATGTCCACTGCGCATGTAAGAATAGCTACACGGATAAAACGGCAAAGAAAAACAACACCGCATTTAAACGGCATCCAGCCATAGCCATTACGCACTATATGATTTCCTTTTGTCGTACATCTCTCATGCCATCCCCATCTCAATATACGTGCAACGGTTCAACACCGAGGAAATGAAAGACATTTCTACATCTCACGTCGAAAATGTATTTGACAATTACCTCTTTTGCTTCGCCCAATCTGTCCAAGCTTTGGAGGTCGTTTATTTTGTGAACCATTGAAGAAGTTATTGGTATCTTGTAGGCGACAGGTGAAGGAAAGGTGGTCTTCGTCTCCCTCACTGCCATAAGCAGTCATTTTCTCTTCGTTGTACGGTAGCACTTCCGACATATTTAGCTTAAACGTCTTAACTCAACCGACCCTTAAGCCAAATGAGGCAGCCTACACAAAGAAATCCTCAATTCCGATGTGGAATGACAGCAAATTTCCCACACTGCCGTTCTCAGACGCGATAATATTGTGCCTACCTCTCCAGCTCCAGCACGTGTAGCCTAACAGCAAGTGGATGCGAATTTCCGAATTTCCCCTCTCCACTTCACTGGCTTCGCATAGAAACAATATTCAAATTTTCCAGTGGTTTCCAAACGTGCAACTTGGGGAAATTGGAAGGCATACAATTGCGGAGGTATGCGCTCAGGTTTTGGGCGGCTGGAACGTAACACGGAAAATCTGAGAAAGAAATGCAAATTGGGGAGCAATGCAAAACACGGATCCCTACGAGACCCGATGGAGAAAGCGCGTCACTGAGCCGGGATCTTCCTGGTGCAGGCAAACAAATTACAAATGGCGAGACTACCTATCCACAGAAAACTTAACATTTGCGCTGGCAGTATCAGCCAATTTCCTCGGCTGTTCATAAGTATTTTACAGCCGAGGGCTGTAAGGAAATGGACGAACAAAACAATGACATTGAGAAAATGCGGCGTTTTGTGTTGTAAATGCTTTATTGCAACAGATGTCGTCAAGCTAGAAAAACAAAGACACAAACTGCAGTTGAACACTACATAGGTGTTTTGAAGCATTTTTGTTTGTACTTCAAGGCAGGTGTCGTGCCATTTTACCGTGTAGCAGCCTGTAGGTGGGCAATGACCTGGCGCATCCGGGGATGTCTGAACAGAACTATTGCAGAAAAGGGGTTTGGATGATAAACTCGCTCGTTAATTGATTTAGAATGGCCTTCAAAGACAAATGCAACATTCGAACTCCTACAGATGAACACATCGTGTGTAACATCTGTTTAAAACTTTGGTCTGAATGTTGAAATTGATTCAAAATTATATTGGTAAAAATAACTTTAAGCATATTATATAGGCTATGTATTATGATGACCAACAGCCATGGGCCTTTTAGGCCTAAATGGGGAATGGGATTTCAGAGGTCAGAAAATAAACACAGGAAGATGGGATCTCTGAGGTAGTGTCCTTATTTAATACATTCATTTTTCACAGTGCCCGCCCCCCCACATATACACTCACAAAAAATGACCAGAATTACAATGTGGGAAATTCCCATTAGGTTGTTTGGTTACGTTTGCGAGCGCAGGCTATCAGCGACAGGGGGCGGTATTTCTATATGTTATTCAGTATCTTCTGAATACAACCGTAGTTGCAGTAAGTGGCCTTGACCATGAAGTGAGTGACAGAATCTCTGGCTTCCTAAAAAATAGCATAACCAGACTTTTGCAGCTGCCTTTGTGATGCTCATTGATCAAAATAATCCATCTTTTGTGTACTCTCCTTTATAGAAATGTCAAACAACACCCTATACATTCACTTTAAATCCACAAAGTTGTCATCACAATAGCTCTGTCGGGGGAAATCAAGTTTCATGCATTCTGAACACAAGACTGAAGCATGTATTGGTTCCCTTCTTCCCTTGGGTACAGATGACTGAAAGCTTTTTTTAAGTCTTACCGTGACGTCGTAACGCCATTTAGTAAAAACAGTAACACCCTAAACATTGCAATCGGACCCCTTGAAGATGCCCACTGGTGGTAAGGTTAGCTTGTCACACCGGTAGAGGTCCTATTGTTCTGCTTTTTAAATGCTCTGCAGGGAAACCACATCTTTAGGGGGACGCGAGCGGACTAAAGAGAGCTGTCGTGAAATGCAGGAATAGGTTGGTGTGAATCTGGTGTGAATGTAGTCCAGGCCATCCCGCTGCTATCGGCTTACAGGTGGCATTGAGTAAAGTCTCTGAAACCAGAGACAGTCGGTCCGCAGGTCACAGGCAGAGGCACACCTAGTCCCAGCGCACCCAATGAGGATTCATGACCCACTCGCAGGTGGGCCTCCAGGCCTTTAGATCTTACAGAGCAACGTTAAACACTAAGCCATGTATCACAGTGTGTGTGTGTGAATGTGTGTGTATGTGTGTGTAAATCCCACATGTGTGGGTGTGTGTGTACATGTTACGTGTGTGTATGTGTGTGTGTATACATGCCAAGTGTGTGTGTGTGTGTGTGTGTACCAGCCACGTGTTTGTGTGTGTGTGTGTGTGTGTGTGTACCAGCCACGTGTTTGTGTGTGTGTGTGTGTGTGTGTGTGTGTGTGTTTGTGTGTGTGTGTGTGTACCAGCCACATGTTTGTGTGTGTGTGTATGTGTGAGTTTATGAATTTACTAATTTCTGTCCTGTCACAATCTCCATTCATTATTGTATGATATCCATTTTAAACACAATTTCCTACTGTCTGTGTGTCACACATCATTCCTAAAGGTCAAGACCTTCCATTAGGTTTTAAAGGTTCTCCAGGACTATACTATAATATACTATACTATACTATACTAAAGACATGGACATATTCCATTACCATTTCAGCCTCATTCTATAACTTCACGCAGGGATTGGCTTCTGTTTCAACTGAAACGTTAAATAATATCACACAGATATGATCACTTCTAGATGATTACAAAAACAGGCAAAGTTTAATATTTCCATAGAGACAAATCACAATGTATTTTCACTCTTTTAGAAGGAACCTTCTTGGGTCTTTACCATCTACAGCTTGAGACTCTCTCAAACAGATGTATTAAAACACAAAGTGAAGCTTAAGTTTGTATAGCGATCCTCTCTGCCTGAATAAAGGCGAAGATGGAAACTGTTTGCAAATTAATACTTAAAGCAACGCGAGAATGAACTGTAGATGGTCCGGTCAATCCATCGCCGGAACTTTGCCACAGATGTGTACACGCCTGGAAACTTGGCGTCGCCGCAGCCGTTGCCCCAGGAGACTACGCCGTAGACCCGCCCCTCACACACCAGTGGGCCGCCAGAATCACCCTGGAAACCAGAACAACATCCATTTTATTGTTGCCAGGGCAACACACCTGCATACAGGTGAGCAGCAGGTGATGTAGAAATATCTGAGATTATGTTTGTTTGCCTATGTGAGCTGGCGGCTCAGATGATTCACATTTAACGGACCAAGTGTTATTTGTACACAAAGATTTATTATGTACACAAAGCATGGTTTGGATTTCAGGAGCAAATTCCCAGATGGCTTTGTTCTGCTTCGAGCATCCTACAATAATTTAACAAAATCATTTCTCTCTCTGAGTTAAAATGGTGTCAGACCCCAACTGTTTTCCCTCAGACATTCATATAATTGTGTCCCTATAGCAGGGGTTTTCAACCAGTGGTCCACAACGAGCGGCATTGCAGGGGGTCCGCGACATGAGCCTATGTTGATCAGTTCACCATTGACTTTTTTTATTTTTATAAATATACCTGACCCCGTCGACATATTTATGTCTGAATAGCCAAGTCGCATTGCCCAAAATACTGATGTAGACCC
>NC_045156.1:14091704-14094204 GCF_900700415.2 Clupea harengus | reverse complement strand
CTGTCCTCTAATTAGCTCCTTGGAACCAGGTCTTAATCCAGGGGCACTTTGAGAATGTGACCTTAGCAGGGAATTTGGGACCAACCTCCTTCTGACAGTGAAATACATTCTCATTTTGTGTAGACTGTAATGACATTTTGATTGTCAGAAGTCCATGCAAAGAAACCCATTAACCCAGTTTAAAATCTAAACAAAGAGATTTGGAAATGTTGGGACTGCAGTCGCTGTGTTAAATGTCCACTTAAAAAGACAGAATGCAACAATTTGCCACTTTTTGAAGCATGTTTTTACAGGCAATTAGTTCTGTTATCATCCTCAAAATAAATATTTATAGTACAGGGTCATGTAAAGGACAGATAAACACACCTGTCCTTCCAACTAGCGCCTAGGCTATGCGCTATGCACTTCTGTGGTCTGGGTCAGGCTAACCTAACCGAACCGAACCTAACCTAAAGTAACACTATGTAACAATTCTACCTTAAAATAACAGCTTGAAAAAAATTCCTGTAGGGAAATTACTGCCCTCTGTAAGATTTCTGGAGCCGCCCGGTCCTTTGTGTCTGAGCATGCGCGACTAGGATCAGGTAGTGACTATCGGAACAGCTTTTACTCGTTGGCGAGAGCTGAAAGACACATTTGGATACAAGTTCGATTCAGAGCTAGCCATCTTTTCTTGACTGTGTTAGCAAAGTTGTTGACTCGCTAGTTTGTCATAAACGAGGAAAGCAAATTTCAACAGGTTTCGCTAGGTTTAGCCGCCAGGGGGAGCTCCAAGCCAAAAACTCTGTAGTGCTGCTTTAACCTAACCTAACCTAACCTAACCTAACCTAGTCTAACCTAACCTAACCTAACCTAATCTAATCTAACCTAACCTAACCCAATTTAACCTAACTTAACCTAACCTAACCTAACCTAACCTAACCCTACGATGCCAAACGCCTCTTACTCTAATCAGTGCTGTCTGTGCTGTCTGTGCTGCTGTTGTGTTTTCAGTGATTGCTAGCTGACCAAAACTGCTGACTGCTGATTCAACCAAATTCAAAAATGTTCAGATTATATTCCACAAGCCTCTGAAGACGAAGGAAAAGGAAAAGCTTGTACTTGGTGGGTATGAAGTATTTAAAAAGAGAATAAGGCCTCTAGTGTTTAAAGCTTGTACTGGTGGGTATGAAGTATTTAAAAAGAGAATAAGGCCTCTAGTGTTTAAAGCTTGTACTGGTGGTTATGAAGTATTTAAGAAGAGAATAAGACCTTTAGTGTTTAAAGCTTTTACTGGTGGGTATGGAGTATTTAAAAAGAGAATAAGACCTTTAGTGTTTAAAGCTTTTACTGGTGGGTATGGAGTATTTAAAAAGAGAATAAGACCTCTAGTGTTTCAAGCTTGTACTGGTGGGTATGGAGTATTTAAGAAGAGAATAAGACCTTTAGTGTTTAAACTCTACTCAAGGGTCTATGCCCATTGCAGATTGCAGTAAAGTACTGAAGACTCTCTGTGCTCTTCTGATCTGTGTTGCCAGTGCTGTATATCTGAACATTTGCTTGTGGAAAGACACATACGACATAGGAGGAGGCCCCCATGGCAACCCCATCTTCAGCTATGCCAGTCAGACACTGCACTCTCCTCCTCTGGCATGTTCTCCTCACTTTACAAGGTAAAAGGCAACGCATATCAACGAGACAGCTTTATACCACTGTGATGATCTGGGACTGGGGGAAATGGGTGTTAAATGTCAAGAGGATTGAACTGATTTAAGAAAAGTTAACATAAAGCTATGAGTGGTATTCTGAAGTTTTGCATATTGTCAATGCAGAATGAGGATGGGATTTTTTTTTTTAAATGGTCTGGCTGGAGGCCTGAGAACTGTTCTCTCTTCGTCCTAAGGTGCATGTACACAAAGAATCATAGGAGGTGATGAGGTAACGCCATACTCCATCAGCTATCAGGTGTCCATCCAGTTCAACAACCGCCACTACTGCGGGGGAACGCTCATACACCCACAATGGGTTGTCTCTGCTGCCCACTGCTGGAGACCGTGAGTATTGCACCATGACGGCTCTAACGGCAAACATCAGGGATTTTATGATCCGGATTTGAGGAGCTATATGCCCACATGTTCCAGGGGTAGCCCTCATCTACCACACCTCTTTAAAGGGAGGGTTTGGGTCTACCAGATGAGTTCACACAGATTGGCTTAAACTAAGGGACACCATGAAGGGGCTATTTTGGTCACTCAGATCCGGATTAAGAAATCCTGCTACTATGTAATATATGCATGCTAACTCCTTTTAAGGTGAAGTAATATATACATGCTAACTCCTTTAAAGCTAAGGTAATATATACTGTACATGCTATCTCCTTGAAAGGTGTGGTTTTGTTTTTCATCTTTTGGTGGCCGCTTTAAAGCTCAGACAAACAGATACACTTATATCAGTGCTCATCACAGAGACCCCACCCCCTCACATGTCATCAGCTTGGACACATGATTGACAGGCAAAAAAG
>NC_045156.1:13936704-14086704 GCF_900700415.2 Clupea harengus | reverse complement strand
GTAATCCCTTCAGTGTGAACACACACCCCTGCCTCATAATTTGCCCTGACTGTGGGCAGGAAGGTTCCGGCATCTGGGATTGGCTGCTTATCAGAGCACACACCTGACTGGCTGCTTATCAGAGCACACAACTGATAGGAGAAACTACAGAGATCCAAAGTTATGAGGTAAAGGGAGATAGACCACACACACAGAGAGAGAGACACAGAGGGGCATAGAGGAACACGCACACACACTCGCACAGAGACGCACAGACACAGGAACATACCGACACAAAGACAACAAGGACACGCAGCCATACTGACAGGAACACAGAGACTCAAAGACACACACACACAGGGGCGCTCACACACACGCATGCACTCTAGCAACACCTAGCAACGCCTACACTTCCCATCCAACCCAACCACACACACACACACACACACACTTACAGAGCGGCATGAGTACCCCGCAGCTGAGACCAGAGCTGGTGAACGGCCACAGCTCAGCAGCGAAGAGCCACATACAACTGCACGGAATGCAAGAGGGGGTGACGGGATTGATCCGGACGTCTCTGGACGCTAAGGAGTTTGCCTACTGCCCCTACAGCAAGTTCCGTGTGGGGGCCGCTGTGTTGACGCGCGACGGGAAAGTGTTCACAGGTGAGGAGAGGGCTGCTGCCGGCCACGCCGCGTTTCAAAACTCCGACTGGATTATGAGAGCATAAGAAAGAATAAGAGATTCATCTGAAGTGTGTACGGCTTCTCTGGCTAATCTCAATAAATATTCACTGGGGTTCACGTCAAGGCTGGCTGTACTGACAGGACACACAAAGGGAGATTCTTTTTTTGTTTTTGTATTATTCAGTCAGTATCTAGTGTGTGTGATAACGACAGATATTTTATGCATTATTATATTTTATATAAAGGCCTGGCTTGAGAATAGAAAAGAAAAGAAGAGAAAAAAACTAAACTTAAAAATGTGACTTCTTCATTTAAATATCAGCAGGTGACAACTAAACTAGCAATGGTTCTATTTGGTCTACATCCTGACTAATGGGTTGTCATTTATTTATTCAAACGGCAGGACATTGTTGAATGAAAAAAAATGGTAAAACATGTTGTGCCATCCCAGAGCCAGATCGCTTGTAAAAATACGTTATCATGTCGTATATATTCTTTACATAACACAGTTCTTTGAAAAACATTCATAATTAGTGAGGAATGAAGTCATGGTAATAGTTTTGGGTCAGAGTCCACAGGAGGGTGGTTGAGCTTCATGGGTCCAGCAGCTGAGTCAAAATATTATCAGTGGTTGATTACGAGTGGAACAGCAGACGGGACACATTTGTTTTACAAGGGGTGGTTTGGAGCCTTGAACTCTATCACGCCTTCCCTGCTTGGCAGGTGCTCACTGCCAGCCTGAGAGCATGCTGCGGTGCCAATCGGTGTTCGCACACACCCAATATCACTGGACAAATATGCTCAGTGTCTGTGCATACGTGTTCTGTGACCATGAGCTCTTTTCCAAATAACGGGTGTCGGTCCTGAATTTTGTACCCTAGATGAACCAAAGGGCTTGTGTCTACAAACATGTATTTCTATGGCCAACTAGGCCTTTATAGTGGTTCAGAAGCCAGATGGACAGCTGCAATACATGAGATTGGGTCTTAGATAATGTATCAACAGAGAAGATTGAATTTTGTCGCCCTCTGCAGGATGTAATGTGGAAAACGCCTGCCACAACCTGGGCATCTGTGCGGAGAGGATCGCCATCTCCAAAGCGGTCTCAGAGGGATACAGGGACTTCAAAGCCATCGCCATTGCCAGGTAGCTCTAATTATCTTGTTTTGTCACAGCAGGTCTGGTAGTCTTACATCATACTTTGTTTTTGTTTTGTTTTTAGCTTTTTACATGTGCACTGTGTCTACATGTGAAATATAATAGGATTTCAAGACGAGAAACCCTTTTGAACAAAACTAAAGAGAACAATCTTGTCTTACGTATTGTGAAAAATATACAACAGCATTATCTTTTAATAAACCAGCCATGCTTATCTTCTGACAGCGATCTGTCTGACCAGTTCATCTCACCTTGCGGAGGTTGCCGGCAGTTTATGAGGGAGGTGAGTTCACTCAATTGCAAGTGGATGCAAGTGGAAATAAGTATATTAACTATGTTCACATACTCGAACCCAAGGTGTGAGCTGTTTTCTGTATAGGTTACAGTACTGATTTTTAGCTATTTGTCCTAAATCCGTTTATTTATTTTTTAATCTTCTGCATTAGTGTGTCCATAGGACGCTTCATATTAAGATTTGAATTATTCTTTTTAATAGTGAAATTTATGTCGGTACTTTTGGTTTGATGCTCTCTGAATGTTATGAACGGACAAGTAATGACGGTTCATGTCATTTTCAAAGCATCCTCTTTACAGCATTGTATATTTTACGTGTGTGTGTTTGTGCCTGTAGTTTGGGGCACGTTGGGACGTGTACATGTCCAAACCTGACGGCTCCTATGTGGAGACGACGGTCGATGCACTGCTGCCACAATCCTTTGGACCCGAGGACCTCCAGATGAAGAAAGTGCAACGCATTCCCAACGAGTTCTGATGCAGTTACCAGGAGTTCAATGTAGACTACTTGTCCAAAGATCACGCATAAGAACTCAAAAAACTGGTGCTTTGATGTCAGTGTGACAAAGCAGCGTTGCATAGATGATGACGTTTGTGTGTTCCCTTATTGACATGTGGTTCTGACCCATTTTTAATGACAACATTTCAAAATCTTTCCTTCATTTTGAAGGAAATTACCATCACCTTTCACAACCTACATGTACACACATTTGCGTACTTTACTCCACAGGTTGGGCCAAATCATTCAATGAAAATGAAACAAGATTTCCATTCCTTTTCTAATAGGCTAGTTAGGCTATTAGCTTTGCTATGCTATGCACTATGTCAACATGTGAAAAAAATGGAAACTGAATCATGCTGCAGAAATTCACACAACAAAACATTATTCATGGAGGACTACGATAGAATATAAACATAAAGCCATTTCATGTCTTTTCCAAAACTTTCAATGAATTTGCTGAAGTTCATGACCTACTGGACATTTTAAATATTCCATCACTTTTCCAAGATTTCCATGACCATGGGAACCCTGTACTGTCTTTAATGACTGCCTGTGTGTAAATGTGTGCAATGATCTGTGTGTTTAGAATAATATATGTCTGAATGTAAATAAGACTATTTAAGATTGATTGTATACTGAAATAAACCCATCGAGGTAGTATTTGCAGTGTGTTTTGTGCTTTTACTTCAGACTTCTCACAAATTAACAGCTGACTTGCATGCTGAACCCGTTCTACAATTTGCTGTAATTATAACCAAGTGGCTACAACTTAACTGGCTTAACTTAGCTTAACTTAACTAGCTTCACGTAGCTGAAAATTAACTAAAGAAATACACACAATCACCCTAAATACAGTTAAACAGATGAATAAATACTAATCACAGTGAGCATATAACAGGACACTTATGCTATGTATTTTTCATTTTTCTAAACTTTATACTTTTTAAGATATTAAAGAAAAACTAATACAAATTTTTACTATTGACTTTCATTGGGCCATTATGACATCATAATAGGGTCATTGAACTGGCTTGCACCTGTGCTTCACTGACACCTGCGCCAAGGTTCCAAGGCTCCTCTTCTCTCTGTCCCTCTCCATTCAACTGTATAACTAGGAATATTAAGAGACACCTTCCATACTCTACTCCTATCTTTCTCTCTATCCCTCTCACTCTACTTTCTCTCACACTCCATCTCTCTGCTTCACTCCATTTTCTCTCCTTCTTTCAATATTTTCCCTCTTCACTCTCTCTTCTTTCCTTCTTCCACTCTTCTTTCCTTCTTCCACTTCTTTCCTTCTTCCATTCTTCTTTACTTCTTTCACTCTTCTTTCTTTTTTCTTTCCTTCTTCCGCTCTTCTTTCCTTTCTTCTTTCCCTTCTTTCTTTTCTTCTTTCCTTCTTCCACTCTTCTTTCCTAGCTTCACTCTTCTTTCCTTTCTTCTTTCTTTTCTTCTTTCCTTCTTCCACTCTTCTTTCCTTCTTTCACTCTTCTTTCTTTTCTTCTTCCTTTCTTAACTTTTGCATTTCATGCACTGGTATGCTTTTTCTAGTTCTTCATCTTATTATTACAGTGCATGAAATGCCCTGTATTGTTATTCCTTCGTTTCTTATTCTTCATCGTATTACAGTGCATGAAATGCCCTGTATTGTTATTCCTTCGTTTCTTGTTCTTCATCTTCTTATTAAAGTGCATGAAATGCCCTGTATTGCTATTCCTTCGTTTCTCATACTTCTTCTTCTTATTTTTTGTACCGACTTCTGCGCTTAATTCAGCTCGAACCGCTTAACGTAGAAACTTTGTTCAAACTTTGTCGCGTATGTCTTGTAAAGGACACACGTGCTATGTATTTTTCATTTTTCTGAACTTTATACTTTTTAAGATATTAAAGAAAAACGAATACAAATTTTCCCATTCACTTACATTGGGCAATTGTGATATCATAATAGGGTCATTCAACTGGCTTGCACCTGTGCTTCACTGACACCTGCGCCAAGGTTCCAAGGCTCCTCTTCTCTCTGTCCCTCTCCATTCAACTGTATAACTAGGAATATTAAGATACACCTTCCATTCTCTACTTTTCTTTATCTCCATCATTCTCTTTATCTCTCTCAGTCTACTTTCTCTCACACTCCATCTCTCTGCTTCACTCCATTTTTCTCTCCTTCTTTCAATATTTTCCCTCTTCACTCTATCTTTATCTCATTATCTATAGCCACTCCTGTTCACTCTTCTTTCCTTTCAATTCCTACTCTTTTTTTTAACTTTTTTGTCAGCTTTCTTTGACTTTACAGTCATCTATCCTCCCTCACACTCCATTTTCTCTCCTTTCAAATTTTCCCTCTTCACTCTCTCTTCATGTCATTATCCATATCCACTCCTGTTCACTCTTCTTTCCTTTCTTCTTTCAATTACTCTGTCCATCAATTCCTTCCCTTTTTTTAAAACTTTTTTGTCAGGCTTCTTTGACTTTACAGTCCTCTATCCTCCCTCACACTCCATCTCTCTCTCTGCTTCACTCCATTTTCTCTACTTCTTTCAATATTTTCCCTCTTCACTCTGTCTTTATCTCATGATCCACTCCTGGCTGGTAGTTGATAAGGGAAAGAGGACTTTTTAAAACCCCTTAATGTAAAATAGTTATGCAAATTGTAGTTGAGTGTGTGTTGCGACTGTCACCAGCCAGTTGGGCACTGTTGTGTAATAGTTTTTCCTCATTCAACTTTGCTTAATGTAAAATAGTTATGCAAATTGTAGTTGAGTGCGTGTTGCTGTCACCAAACAGTTGGGCACTGTTGTGTATCCTCCCATCCCTGCCATCCAAACTAAGTTATGTAAATATACATAAAATAACAAAACTAAATGCAAATAAAATTTCCATATACCTGACCAGGCAAACTCTCTCTCTCCCTCTCCCTCTCCTTCTATATCCTATTGCTATTACCTATATTGATACTGATAAATTGGCCATATAACCTACTGTTAATTGCCTACCTAAATGTATCCCATTATGTGTTTATCAAATTGATGTCTACTAACAATTTTTTTCTCTCTCTTATAGCTTGATCCAAATGCTGATGGATGTGGAAACATTGCTCCTCATCACCATTGCTCCTCATCTACGCATATTGGCAGCTGAACTCTACCCACTCACTCTGTTTTATTCTTCCCTTCCTAGTGTAGACTATCTTTGCTGTGGGATGCTGCCGTAGTCTCTCCACCCGATCTACTTGTAGAAATCCTTGGGCCCGCATGTACCCATCACCACCGTGCCATACACTTACTCTACCCCATACTCTATGCTAGCATTTATATGCAATATATATAATTGCCACCATCAACATGTTTTTCTGTTCCTACTGTACTTACCCTTGTAACAGTAACCCTATGAGCACACTGTATACCCACTAAGCTGTTTTTGTATGTATCATGTATATACCATATGATGTTTGTATATATGTTATGTACATCTACCACATGTATGCTGTGTACATTTTCCCTGTGTATGCTGTGTACATTTACACATTTACCACTTGTTGTTTCCTCTCCCCTTCTGCCACACGACCCACCCCCCCTTCCTATCTCTTCCCAAACTCACTACTCAGACTGTGGCTGTAAACCGCCAGACTGATAACATCATGGAGAAGATCATGGCTCTGCAAATTAAATTGGATCGTTTTAGAGACCTGTTGAAAAAATGGGAGAAAACGTCGGAAGAGTAGAGGCGCAAATTGAATGCAGCTACTTGCATTTTTCTAAACTTTATACTTTTTAAGATATTCATAGTTTTCAGTCACGTGACTACAATAGGTAGCTGGCGGGCAAAAAGAACAGCGAAACAGCGAAAATGGCGTTAAACAGTAGACAACTTCGAGCAGTGCCGCCTACTCAACTACGATCGCCATCAACCACAGACCATACCACTATAGCCAGACAGAGATATTTAGAAAAAAATAAAATTTTAGGAGCTTGTGATGCATTTACTGCACCCGCTGACATTTTTATTTCTTTAACCTCGACGAAGTTCCTGCCTGAGCTCCAGTGTGGAGATATTTACATCTATCTAATAGAAAATCCGTCCCCCTACACATCTCAAAAACTGAAAGCCTACAAAAGCACAGATAGTTATTTAATTTTCAGAAGTGGATGGGTTCACAACGCTGTCGTCTGGAAGGTGAAAACAAAAAACATCTTCATAATCAGAGCAAAGATGAGTGCCATTTATTAGCTAGCTACCAGCTAGCAAGCTACCAGCGGTTACCTAGCAGCCTTTAGCCTACCCAACTTAAATTATCTTCCCATATATTTTCTACTGGCATTGTAGTATTACCAGTTGGATGACAAAATACACTAGCCTAGCCTACTTGCTTAGGTAGGCTACTTGTCGCAATCTCAGAGCAGAAACCGGGTAATCCAATTTGAATTGTGTTGATGCTTTGTTTCTTGACTTTATTACTTGATCTATTCCCGTTTTAGATAGTTATTCTGATAAATGAGGCGACCAAAACAGGGTGACTGCTTTTTTTGCCAGCTCCAAAAGTAAGGTTACTTTACTGTGTGTCCCGAGAAAAGTTGACCCAGAAGACGTCTACAATCAGCTGGCAGCAACGTGGGCGGGTTTTAAATGCGATAAAAACAAAATCCGGGCTTGTCTCCTCGCCGATTTGAACAGCCAACCGAGCAACAACTGTCTAGCATTTTACTACCTAAGTCAGACAATGTTAAAGCAGAGATATTAAATGATCTTGAATGAAAGGTGGTCGGTTCCTGTATAAACTCCAGTGTTAGACAGCTGTGGAATGCTTTTCTTGCCCGCCAGCTGGTCATTCTGACGTCACGTGAAAACTATGAATTAAAGAAAAACTAATACAAATTTTCCCATTGACTTACATGGGGCCATTATGACATCATAATAGGGTCATTCAACTGGCTTGCACCTGTGCTTCACTGACACCTGCGCCAAGGTTCCAAGGCTCCTCTACTCTCTGTCCCTCTCCATTCAACTTTATACTTTAACTAGGAATATTAAGAGACACCTTCCATACTCTACTTGTTACAGTGCATGAAATGCCCTGTATTATTATTCCTACGTGGCTTCTTATTACAGTGCATGAAATGCCCTGTATTGTTATTCCTACGTGGCTTCTGTTACGAGCCAGCTCAAGGCACGGAACAAGAAGGGGAGGCCACGCAGAATTTAGGATTTTATAATAATAATAATATATTTATTAATGATTTACAAGATTTACAAATTTATATAGTTATCTAATAATTATAGCAAACGTGTGGTGAAGATCAGTGTTGTGAAGAGAAACAAAAGATGTACTGTAAAGTCAGGTAAATGGTAATATAAACAAACGACGACGATAATCCAAAACCAACGATACTCCAACCAACGACAATCCAAATCCAATCTCTATCCAAATCCAACGACCAACCCAACGCTCTCCCGACTGCCATTTGATCAGGGCTTTTGTAGCCCAACCCATCATGGGTTACACCTGGGGTACACCTGCTTCCCATTACCTGCTAAGGAAACAGAGACAGAACAGGCATGCAAATCACAAGGGGCGGGGCCTAGACCCGCCAGGGTCGTAACATCCCCCCCCTTAAGACAGAAGCCCACTTAATGGGATTCTGCGCTATCCAATTCACCCACACGCTCAACATTCATCCAGCTCACCAGTCACACCCCCTATTGCCCCTCAGCAATTCCAGGCCCTGGAAAAGCAGTCTAAGAGGGACAGGGGAAGAGACAGGAGAGGTGAGAAATTAATTAAGCAGACACGCAACTTATCACAACTTATCCCCACATCCTGAAACCTGCGGGATAACACATTAGTCCAAGCAAAATGAACCTTTTCTTCATTAGGTGTATACCCCCTGTATAACAAAAAGAAGCCGTAGGTTTCGAAGAGCACGCCAATAATGGGCCACCCCATCAACACACCACATACACACCCCACGAAGAAACTGGTGGCTCTTCCTTTATTCCTGTGACAGGAGAATCTGAAGGTGCGTTCCAGGCCGATGGCAAATGATAGCCCTGTAATAAATAGTATATTTACTATGGCAAGGAGGGCTCTCTCGATAAACAAGATTATTCCAACGAAGAGGGAAAACACGCTGAAATCTGTTATACCCATTCCCATTTTCAGAGACTTCCCTGTTTTCCCGCTACTTTTCGCCCGTGTCACCACACACTCCGTCAACCTATCCAGAACCTCTGTGACCCCGTTATCTTGTTTAGTGGCCTCTATTGGCTTAGTTGATCCCACCAGTGGTGCGGACCCGCTTGCCCATACCCGGTGCCCAGCTACAATGTTACCCAGAATCACGTGCACTCCTGGCACAGGCAACGCCGGACGAACCCCTACAATTACCTCACCCTGCACAAGATCAGAACCCAGCACGACCTTATGCAGGGGAACAGACATCGTCTGCATTCCCATGCCCTGCACAAGTACATTCTCTCCCGTGCTAGATTGAACAGAAAACGGTAACACGCATTCAGCTACGAACGTCTCTGTAGCCCCAGTGTCTCGCAAAATTTTAACAGGCGTCTTTTCCGCGCTACCTACAAGCGAAACGAAACCATCAGTAATGAACGGGCCATACCCCTCCCCGACATGCCCATCAGCGGCCTCTGCGACACACTGCCCTAGTCCAGAGGGACCAGGCACCTCACAGCCCGAACCCCCTGCAGGGACAGTGATATTCACCTGCACACTCTTTTCAGTGCGGAAAGACTGACGCACCGGGGCTGCACACCCCACCCCTTTTACCGTTTCCCATTTGTGAGAGTTCGGCCCTTTGTCATCTCTACCCTCGAGCAGTGGGCATTCTCTCTTCCAATGAACCCCCTTTAAACAATAGTGACATTTGTTTTCGACGTCAGACTCACTGGGACTCTAATTAACTTGTCCCGTCACTGATTGACCACTGTAATTCCTAGAAAACCGAGTTGTCGGAGGTTCCTCCCGAGTGTAGCTAGGCCTGTATTGCACATACTCCCTATTCGAACCTCGATGTGTTAAGTTAAACTCGTCCGCGAGTACGGCAGCCTCAGCAGCAGTCTTAACTTTGTGCTCATTTATAAACATAGCCAGTCGTTCCGGCACAACGTTCTTGAACTGCTCTAGGACCATCAACTCCCTTAACTTCTCGTATGTGTCAACCTGAACAGACGAACACCAGCGATTAAAAAACCCAACCAACTCTCTTGCCACCTCCGAATAAGTTTGCCTGTACTCTTTTTTTCAAATTCCTGAACCGCTGCCTATAAAATTCCGGAACCTGCTCGTAAGCCCTCAGCACTGCTTCCTTCACTCGCTGGTAGCACTTTCGGTCGGTCACGGGCAGGGCAACAAACGCATCCTGCGCTCTCCCAGGAAGAACAGTCTGGAGCAACAGGGTACGCTCTGAGTCGTTCCAACCCCGCTCCTCGGCAATGCCTTCGAACAGGGAAAAGAAAATGTCGGGATCACGGTCATTGAACTTTGGCAGAAACCTGACCATGCTTGATAAAGTCTCTATGCCACCCCCCCTCGATGACCTAGAGGAGTCTCCAATTCTACCCTCCTGCAACTTCCCTTCATCTATTAATCTTAACCTCTCTATCTCTACCACCCGATCATTGTCTCCCCGTCTCTCGTTTATTTTCATCTTTTCGAATTCAAACTGGCGATCCTTCTCCCTTTCTTCCCGATCTTTATCTCTCTCCGCGTTTTGCACTCTTAGCAGTTCCATTTGCTGCTCAAAACTGAGGTAATTTCTCCGCGCAGAGGAACCTGACTCTGAGCGTGTAGGAGTCAATGCTGTGGGATTTAGAGGATCGGAGCTTGCCACTATTATGGACCTCTCTACTAATCCCTTCCTCACTCCCTCTTTTAACTCCTGTTTTCTAAGTTCTTTCGGCAAAGTTTCATTGAATTTGTAATGTTCTGCCACCACACGCAACTGATTCTTCGTAAGTCCCTCCAAATACCCCTCTGTCGGAGACTCGAAAAACTCTGCCATCCCTTCCATTTCCAATCCCTACTTCTCCCCTGCAACCGATCTGGCCCAGGTCTACCAATGCCCTCTCCCTGATCGTGTTCTTTACCCGGTGGCTCAGACGCGACCGTGCACACCCGGTAATTAAGCACAGGTGTATCACCACCCACTTACAAAAACCCAACCGACTAGAGCCTCCTCGCATCTATCTCCAAAACACAGTCCTCGCTATTCCCAACCTATAATCTTCAGTGTGTCCACCTGCAATTGAGCTGCTAACCAACTCCAGCGCGTCCGACACACCCACGAAAAACAACAAACTCTTATAAGCACGGCCAAAACAACAAACAGCGGTAAGCGCTCTTAACCTGCGCAGGGTTTTGCGTTTGCTCAGTAGGTACTCACCTACTATCACCACCCAGTTACCACTACACCTGTACCCAATTTTCCCCAGCCTGCACAGTGTGTCTCTGTTGCAGCGAGAGCAACCAGCTGCAATCACTTCCAAAAGTGACTTCCCTCCTCCACGGCAACCCCACGAAAACAACAAAAGTTTAACCTTACAAATTTCCGCGTGCGTCTCCCCCAATTTACAATCCCCTTGCTGCTGCACCGGCAGTTTTGTGCCCGTCAGTATCAAAGGCCAATATCCCGATCTATACAATCAATACAGCTTTACCACCACTATTCCCCAATGAGTGGATGAAAAAGTTGTCTTACCCGATTCCCGGAAAAAATCTCGGCAAGCCCCCACGTGTTACGAGCCAGCTCAAGGCACGGAACAAGAAGGGGAGGCCACGCAGAATTTAGGATTTTATAATAATAATAATATATTTATTAATGATTTACAAGTTTATATAGTTATCTAATAATTATAGCAAACGTGTGGTGAAGATCAGTGTTGTGAAGAGAAACAAAAGATGTACTGTAAAGTCAGGTAAATGGTAATATAAACAAACGACGATGATAATCCAAAACCAACGATACTCCAACCAACGACAATCCAAATCCAATCTCTATCCAAATCCAACGACCAACCCAACGCTCTCCCGACTGCCATTTGATCAGGGCTTTTGTAGCCCAACCCATCATGGGTTACACCTGGGGTACACCTGCTTCCCATTACCTGCTAAGGAAACAGAGACAGAACAGGCATGCAAATCACAAGGGGCGGGGCCTAGACCCGCCAGGGTCGTAACACTTCTTATTCTCCTTATTCTTTTTACCTTTTTCTGCGCTTAATTCAGCTCGAACCGCTTAACGTAGAAACTTCGTTCAAACTTTGTCGCGTAGGTCTTGTAAAGGACACTTCAGCTATGTATCATTTGTCTAAACTTTATACTTTTTAAGATATTAAAGAAAAACTAATAAAAAATGTCCCATTGACTTACATTGGGCCATTGTGACATCATAATAGGGTTGTTAAACTGGCTTGCACCTGTGCTTCACTGACACCTGCGCCAAGGTTCCAAGGCTCCTCTTCTCTCTGTCCCTCTACATTCAACTGTATAACTAGGAATTACTTTCCTTCTTCCACTCTTCTTTCCTTCTTTCACTCTTCTTTCTTTTCTTCTTTCCTTCTTCCACTTTTCTTTCCTCACTCTCCTTTCCTTTCTTCTTTCCTTCTTTCACTCTTCTCTCTTTTCTTCTTTCATCTTCAACTCTTCTTTCCTTCTTTCACTCTTCTTTCCTTTTTCCATTCTTATTTCCTTTCTTCACTCTCCTTTCTTTTCTTCTTTCCTTCTTCCACTCTTTTTTTTCTTCTTTCACTCTTCTTTCCTTCTTTCACTCTTTATTCTTTTCTTCTTCCCTTCTTCCACTCTTCTTTCCTTCTTCCACTCTTCTTTCCTTCTTTTACTCTTCTTTCTTTTCTTCTTCCTTTCTTAACTTTTGCATTTCATGCACTGGTATTTCCTTCAGGAAATGCATTTTCTAGTTCTCCTTATGCTTTTTACATTTTTCTGCGCTTAATTCAGCTTGAACCGCTTAACGTAGAAACTTTGTTCAAACTTTGTCGCTTAGGTCTTGTAAAGGACACTTCAGCTATGTATTTTTCATTTGTCTAAACTTTATGCTTTTTAAGATATTAAAGAAAAACTAATAAAAAATGTCCCATTGACTTACATTGGGCCATTGTGACATCATAATAGGGTCATTAAACTGGCTTGCACCTGTGCTTCACTGACACCTGCGCCAAGGTTCCAAGGCTCCTCTTCTCTCTGTCCCTCTCCATTCAACTGTATATCTAGGAATTACTTTCCTTCTTTCACTCTTCTTTCCTTCTTCCACTCTTCTTTCCTTTCTTCACTCTCCTTTCCTTTCTTCACTCTCCGTTCCTTTCTTCTTTCCTTCTTTCACTCTTCTCTCTTTTCTTCTTTACTTCTTTCACTCTTCTCTCTTTTCTTTTTTCATCTTCCACTCTTCTTTCCTTCTTTCACTCTTCTTTATTTTCTTCTTACCTTCTTCCACTCTTCTTTCCTTATTTCACTCTTCTTTCCTTTCTTCTTTCCTTTCTTCCTTCCTTCTTTCACACTTCTTTCTTTTTTTCTTCCTTTCTTAACTTTTGCATTTCATGCACTGGTATTTCCTTCAGGAAATGCATTTTCTAGTTTTTCTCTCTATCCCTCTCACTCTACTTTCTCTCACACTCCATCTCTCTGCTTCACTCCATTTTCTCTCCTTCTTTCAATATTTACAATCTTTACTGTCTTTATCCAGAGCCACTCTTGTTCACTCTTCTTTCCTTTCTTCTTTCTTTCTTCCACTCTTCTTTCCTTCTTCCACTCTTCTTTCCTTTCTTCTTCCACTCTTATTTCCTTCTTTTACTCTTCTTTTCTTTCTTCTTTCCTTCTTCCACTCTTCTTTCCTTTCTTCTTTCCTTCTTTCACTCTTCTTTCCTTCTTCCACTCTTCTTTCCTTTCCTCTTTCCTTCTTCCACTCCTTTTTCCTTCTTCCACTCTTCTTTTCCTTCTTCTTTCCTTCTTCCACTCTTCTTTCTTTTCTTCTTTCCTTCTTTCACTCTTCTTTCTTTTCGTCTTCCTTTCTTAACTTTTGCATTTCATGCACTGGTATTTCCTTCAGGAAATGCATTTTCTAGTTTCTTTTTCTTTTTAGTTTCTATGTTTTGTTTCTAGCAGGGTTTATCTCTCTGTGGGCCAACACCTCCAACATGACAGCTTGATCTTCATGAGTGTTGAAGTAGTGTGGCATAGTTGAGGTGTATCCCCATTAGTGACGTACCATGGGTGTCTCTACGTGGTGATGTGAAGGAGGGAGACCCGCTAATTAGTTCACCTGGATATAGCCCCGTCAGGTAAGCTATCTCTAGAGCTGCCTTTTGTCTTTTGTGTGTTCGAGTCCCTTGCCATCGACATCCAGCTGAGTGATTTGTTTGTTGTGTTGGAGATCCAAGCTTGCACAGAGTGCCGTGGCGTTTTATCTTGGAGACGGGTTGAGTGACGTAGTGGAGAAACTGGGCATCGTGTACGCCACTGTTTTTATCCTGCAGTTTGTTTACTGTTTGTGTCCCGCATATTGTTTTGTACTGTTGGTGAGCTGACGTGTCTCTGAATAGTGTATTTATGTAAATTAAAGATCGTATGTTTTCTATACTTAAACACCAATCTTCGGCTATCCGTTCATATCAACCTCACAGTAGGAACATAACTACACATCCTACAAGTACATTAGAGTGGGATTTACGCGTCAGGAGTCAGGCAAGCAGAGTGGGAGTGCAGTAACTCGTGCAGAGTGCAGTAACAGCTTGACCAGGTTGCTGGTGTACGTGATGTCCGTCAGCTCGGTCACCTCTACAAAGTTTTTCTTGGGCGCCCGACTGCTGAGGTTGACACGAGGACGTTGAGACACAAGTTTTGACGGATACATTTTTACACCAATCATGGGGGATAATGATTCATACTGCTGCATGTGTCCTCATTAAAGGTCCAGTTCACAATTTGGATGAAAGGTTGTTGATATTTGAGCTCAACTGCCAATCAAATTACAACACTCCTTTACCTGCTCCTGAAGCAATGTGTTGATTGGCTGGAATAGCGTGATATTCAATTCGAGGCACGCTGTTTGTCTCCTTTTAAGGACTGTGAACGTCGTGAACACTAGTTCTTTTGAGTGCACACACAGAACACAGACAGCTAGACCAGTGGTTTTCAAGCTGTGTGGTTCTCACACTGGTGTGTGTTGGGAGCGGGGCAGGTGTGCCTTGGAATTAGTCTTATATATGACCATTCATATAGCTATAAGCACATTTAAAGGTCTGCCTCGGAAATACTGGTTTTCATAAATGATCTGCCTCGGAAATACTGGTTTTCATAAACGGTATGCCTTGTGACAAAAATGTTTGAGAACCACTGACCCAGAGGACCGTTGCGAAACGTATTGGATTAGAATCACGCCTAGCACCAATCCTTAATCTATCCCATCCCAAACTGGGAAAACATCATGGAATTCTTTGAACCAATCCACTCAATACGGAAGGTTGGGGGAGGGACTCAAACAGATGTGCACTGTGTTGTCCTCTTTAAGTCAAGCTCTTTAAGACAGAAAGCCTGTGAGGGTGCGTCATTGGCAGATCTCACTGCAGATCTCACTGCAGATCTTCATGGTGGATAAACATTCATTACTCTGATCTATTTCGGCCCAAACTGGTAAGACATCACATGTTGTCAACTCTAAAAATGCTCTGAAGGAGCTCAGTGTGTTTTAAATGAATTCCTGTCTGACCTGGAAGTACTCTCTGCACCAGCCGACCCCTCTGCAGTCTTGGGTGGCTCCTTCCCTTTTGGCTTGCTGGGCTTCTCGCCGCCAGATTCACTGCACATTCAGAACAAAACCAATTACTGGGCAGATGAAACCCTCAACACCAGCAGCCACACAAAACAGCATTTATCCTCCTGAAGCAATTTCATAAACATCGCACAGGGTTTATATACTTAAGATTTATCTAACTCTGACTCCATAAATGTTTCAAATGTCAGCAAGAATAGCCATGCTCGACTAAAAGACAGATTGCTGCATCAACCACAAAATAAACTTCCTTTTTCTTACAAAGACAGATTGTTGCATCAACCACAAAATAAACTTTACTTTTTCTTACAAAGACAGATTGCTGCATCAACCACAAAAGAAACTTCCTTTTTCTTACAATTGGCGAGCCACCCATCTTGCAATTTCCCAAAAAATTAATTAAAAAGGAGGAATTGGTAAGTATTCTTCTGTTTCAGGAAATGTGTACGTTTAAAACAACCTAGAAAGGAGGTTTAAGGATAGGGATAATCTGTTTCATGTCTTTGTTCCATTATTAAGCAGGAGGTGTCCGGTTGTGGGTTAGCTCTGTGCAACTTTTCGAAAGATTCTAAAGTAACTGAATCAGCCCGAAGTAGTGTGGTAGTAGAATTGTATCAGAATACGTTTCTAAGGTAACTGAAACAAGTAGCTGAAAACCGAAGTAGTGTGGTTTAGGCCCGAAGTACTGTGGCCCAAGGAAAGTACTGTAGTTGTGCCCGACGGACAGTGGCAGAATTATTAAACGGTGTATTGGTGAGTGTGACTGTTGTGTTCTGGCCAGGATTCTGGCCCTCTTTGTCTCCTGTTCTATTGGGAAAGCTTAATTCCTATAGCTGCAGCGGGGTGTGATTTCTTAGAAGTGGCTAGATTATTATAAAATTGCTTCATTTTAGCAATAATTTCACCATAGCCTGAGAGATGAGTCACAAACATCACAAGCATTTCAGTACACACACACACACACACACACACACACACACACACACACACACACACACACACACACACACACACACACACACACTTTGTATCTCCAGCCCTGTCATGGGGCAGTAACCACATCAGTGTGAACACACACCCCTGCCTCATCATTTGCCCTGTGGGCAGTAAGGTTCCGGCACCAGGGATTGGCTGCTGATCAGAGCACACACCTGATAAAAGAAACTACAGAGATCCAAAGTTATGAGAGAGACACAGAGGAGCATAGAGGAACACGCACACACACTCGCACAGAGAGACGCACAGACACAGGAACATACCGACACAAAGACAACAGGGACACGCAGCACACACACGCACGCACTCTAACACCTAGCAACACTTCCCATCCAACCCAACCACCCAAACACACACACACACACTCACTTACAGAGCAGGCATGAGTACGCCGCAGCTGAGACCAGAGCACGAAATGCAGGAGGGGGTGACGGGATTGATCCGGACGTCTCTGGACGCTAAGGAGTTTGCCTACTGCCCCTACAGCAAGTTCCGAGTGGGGGCCGCTGTGTTGGCGCGCGACGGGAAAGTTTTCACAGGTGAGGAGAGGGCTGCTGCCGCCACGCTGCGTTTTAAAACTCCGACTGGATTATGAGAGCATAAGAAAGAATAAGAGATTCATCTGAAATGTTTACGGCTTCCCTGGCTAATCTCAATAAATATTTACTGGGGTTCACGTCAAGGCTGGCTGGATTATGAGAGCATAAGAAAGAATAAGAGATTAATCTGAAATGTTTACGGCTTCTCTGGCTAATCTCAATAAATATTCACTGGGGTTCACGTCAAGGCTGGCTGTACTGGCAGGACTCACAAAGGGAGATTCTTTTTATTTTCTTTATTACTCAGTCAGTATCTAGTGTCTGTGATAATGACATGTTATGCGTTATTGTATTTTATATAAAGGCCTTGACAAAGAGAAAAGAAGAGAAAAAAAAAAACTTAAATGAGTGTAAACATACAAGACCCCATAGAACCTGTGTGAATGTTGTGACTTCTTCAGCAGGTGACATCTAAACTATTATTGATCCTATGGGTGGTCATTAATTGATCCTATGGGTGGTCATTAATTGATCCTATGGGTGGTCATTCATTTATTCAAACGGCAGGGCATTGTTGAAAAAATCAGTCATGGAAAAAAAATGGCAAAACATGTTGTGCCATCCCAGAGCCAGATCGCTTGTAAAAAATACGTTATCTTGTCGTATATATTCTTTACATAACACACTTATTTGAAAAACATTCATAACTAGAATATGCATTTCCTGAAGGAAATACCAGTACATGAAATGCAAAAGTTAAGAAAGGAAGAAGAAAGGAAAGAAGAGTGAACAAGAGTGAAAGAAGAAAGAAAAGAAGAGTGAACAAGAGCTATGGATAAAGACAGTAAAGAGAGTGTGAAGAGGGAAAAGTTTGAAAGAAGGAGAGAAAATGGACTGAAGTCATAGGCGGAGATCCCGGGGGGGACGGGGGGGACGTGTCCCCCCCTACCATAAAGTTGTCCCCCCCAACAATCATTGAAAACAAAAAAAAATATTTGATTTTTTGAATTTTTTTTTAAAAATAAAAATACGACGACACAAGCGGTGCTAATAATAGACGTAAAACAATGTGTTTTTTAAGTGTTGAAAAATCATGTTCCCCCTATTCCTCAAAGTGGTTTGGTTCACATGCTGTTTCCAACGGGCAGGGCTACCGGCAGCTCCGTGTTTCAGTTAATCAGCCCAGTACCCTACACGGTCAGATTGTCAGACTGTTTCCTCCTCTGTCCCCTGTCGCTGCCACTATGATACACGATATCTAAAGAGATTTACCTCATTCTCGAACGCAGTAAGAACATGTAAAGAAGAAGTTTTTTTCTAAACTCCATTTACGAAGTTCCAATCGATATGCACAAGTATACATAAGTTTAATAATGGATTGGCATGACAACGTGAACGTTTGCCGATAACACACGCATGCCGGTAATTAACACAGTTAAGATAGCTAGCTAGACAGTCTAGGACACTGTCCTGTCAGGGGCAGGTTCATGCTAGTTAATAAACGTAGGTCTACATCTCAGTGCCTCTCCAGATTTGTTAAATTATCTGAAGTTAAATTATTGTCATCTTTTTCTGCGGTCCATGAACTAAGCTGGTATTGTGATATGGAGCGACAGTGGTGCAGGAGGTAGAGAAGTTATATTGTAATCAAAAGGTTGCTAGTTCAATTCCCTGTCGAGATGTTATATAACTTATTTTGAGCATCAAGTTCTCTTGAACTTTGGACATTATTTGTCTGTGAATAGATATTTCGTGTTAGTACATTTAATGCTGTTTAGATAATTCTAAAATGACTTCGAATTTCTGTTTGTAAATGTGATAAGAGAATTCGGTATTTAGCAGTTTATGCTAGCTCTCGTGAAAGCAATTTTTTCATGTCCCCCCCCCCGGAATTACACTCTGAAATTTGACCATGTATTGTCCCCCCCTACAATGAAATGGGATCTCCGCCCCTGACTGAAGTAGAGAGATGGAATGTGAGAAAGAGGAGTTGGAGAGGGATAGAATAAAATAAGTGGATGGAGGTTGTACAGAGAGAGGGAATGGCTGAAAATAGGAAAGAGAATGGACATAGGGGAGGAGGGAGATGTTAGAATGATCAATGGATAAAGTGGAAGATATTTAAGCAATATAGTACGAGTGCGAGTGGGGTAGGTAAGGGATATTCCCACGGGTGGTGTTCGGCCGTAGCCACGAGGCCGTTGGCCGAGTGGCGCAGGCAACAACACCCGTGGGAATATCCCTTACCTACCCCACTCGCACGAGTACTATATTGCTTTTATAAAACAATTTTATAGTCAACCAATTAACATTTAAACACGAAGTTATTAAATAAAAAATGTTTATTTCGCCATTGTTTCTCCGCAACAAAAAAATAGTTCCATTGTCAACGTCTTTTTCAATTATAAGAACTTTGAATTAACGGTTATCGCTTAATCGCAGAGTGATTTATTATTAGCTGTGAAAAGTCCGAGTTGAGATGTCCTGGGATATTCCAACTCATGGAACGTCTCTCGTCCAATCAGAAACAGCTAAATAATTCAATAGAACCCAATTGTTTTAGAAAGACATGTAACTTGTAACATGAAGGAAGTAAAGGAAATGGAAGGGAGGATGTCCCTGTGCCCACACATAATGACAGACAGATGCTGTCAAACTCGCAGAGGTCATCATTCTTGGTATGTTTTCTCATCCGAGACCTATTTAAAAAGGCCTTTGTGTTATACAAAGAAAGTCATACAAAGAAATTCAGGCTTTATTACAGGCGGAAGGTTTCGAAGGATTACTGGCATCTTTATTTATCTTTCAGTGACTCATTTTGTAGATTTGAGGACACGAGGGCGTTTCATAGTATGTCACCTATGGAAGGTGGTGGGAAATTGCATGATTAATGAAACATCAGCATGATGGAACTGAAATGAAAAGAAAACACATGCCAGCGAATAATTTGATTACGTGATTGGTTCAGTCCATTTCACAAGAAACCAAATGTAAACAGAAACTGGCACAAGTTACTGTTGGCAATCACAGGAGGTATTGTGTACGTATGTATGTGTATGTATTCTGTGTGACATTTTTGTCTAATGTCCATGGGATCACCTGGTGAGCCGTGGCATATTGCCGGTGAGCTGACTCAAAAACATGTGCTGCAATTATGGCTGACCCCTAAAAATGAGGGTGCCAAAGTATTCTTCATAGTGGGCCATGGCTCCAGTATATTCTCTGTACTGAAGTGAGAAGTATAACCCAGACCAAAGATAGAGTCTTCCTGAAACCTATGTTTTTAAACCCTCTGGAGCCTGCTATCCTGCTCTGATTGTAAGCTATATGCAACGATAAGCCATGCTGTAGTGAGACCCGACCCTGAATGGCACTATTATCAGAATATGAATATGTTTACTCTGTATATAATATTACTACTACCTCATTCACTTCATTTTTCTCATTTTCATTTCACTTACTACCACCACTTATACTTACACCTGCACTTTATATATACTTGTCTAAACTACTTACTTCTATTGCTGCTAGTCTTTTATCAACACTGTTCATATTCCATATCTATTTCTTACTGTACATATCTTATTTATCTACATATTCCACTTTACATATGCACATACTCTGCACTTGTACTGCTTTTTGCACTTCTGGTTAGATGCTAAACTGCATTTTGTTGTCTCAGTACTTGTACTCTGTGCAATGACAATAAAGTTTAATCTAATCTTATCTAATATGAGAGAAGCACTAGGCGACATTGTGCAAATTGAATTTGAATGATTGGCGCTGTTCACAACAAATATCACTTTTGATCAAAAGGGAAAGATATAACCCGCACCAAAGATGGAGATCTCCTAGAACCTCTTCATGTTTGCGCAAAAAAAAATGACTTCTTGAACTGCACCACTAAGACCATCTAAAACAAATATTACTTTTGATCTGTTGTCATCTCTCCTGCTCTCTGGTTGAGTAAGAGACATTTGACGGCCGCACTCCCTGATAAATGCAGCATATCATCCCTATCTCCTTCTCTCACACTAGTGGTCTGTGTGCCTGTGTCCCATTGTCAATGTGCCAAGTTTGAGCATTAGGTACAACAATTCCACGGAACCACTCCAGTAAATCAAGTATGCTGACATTCCCCACCCAAAACAGTGGGAGTCACCATGTTAGCTATGTAGGTGACTGGTAGAACAATTGCTTCTCTGTATAGGCTAAATATATGAATTTAACTGAGGAAATCAGTTCTTGTGACTTCCATGGCACTAAAAAATGAAAGGCTTTGTTACTGAAGAACATACCATCACACCTTAACGGATGTGTCATCTGCTCACCCAAACAGACACACCCACACACACACACACACACACATTCATGTCCAGTCAGTGAAAGAACAAAGCCCAATTATGGTCCAAATATTTATGATTCATAATACCTTTTTGTTTTAAAGGGACATTTGCTCATTATGTTGTTGTAGTGATGGACAAAATTAGATTATAACTTATGAAAACATTTTAATAGAACTTGAATTAATTTAAATCTAGTAGTAGACATGTCCAAAATAATCAATAATATTTTAACAATGATAAAGGTTGTAGTTAATTTATTTAAAAGTCTGCTGTGAAAGTGTAAAGTGCACTGTGTGTTAAACAAGAATACATCTTGTATATTGAGTTAAGATTCATTTTATATGTGTTCTTTATGTGAAATTAAAAAATGTCATGCATCAAGCTACTTCAAATACAATGGGATCAACTAATCCAAAACCGCTCCCTCTCGTATTCTCACAATTATTGTTCCTCTAAATGACTGGAGCCCACTTGTGTGAGTGATTACACTGTCCAAAATCAATCATATTCAGTGAAATGTGGATATAAGCAGAGGTCCACTGACACACCAACAACCGCCCTTTTTTTTAAAGAAACTATTCAAAATAAAACAAATGTTGCCAACATGTGAAGACCTATTTCTTTGGGAAGAAAGATATTGCGAAGAACAGGGGTGTCATTTTACATCCGTTTTTCACTAATATATGCAAATTGTACATAATGGCAATTCTGGATCTTGACATTATCTTCAGTTCAGGGAAGTATTTCAGGGACTTCTGTTAAAAACACAAATCAGCTGTCCATGACGTGACATTTCTTTTAAGTTAAATTCACCAACGTCTCAAGCAGGTAAAGGGAGCCTTTGTGTCATGCAGAAGATTTGGCTGAATGTGCAGGGGTCAAACATTGCATATTCATCATGAATTTGAACTCATTTACTCAAACAAAATTGACCTTGAACCACAAATCAATCATGTGCAACAGTGAAAGAAGGAAAGAAGAAAGAAGAGTGAAAGAAGGAAAGAAGAGTGGAAGAAGGAAAGAAGAAAGGAAAGAAGAATGGAAGAAGAGTGGAAGAAGGAAAGAAGAATGGAAGAAGAGTGGAAGAAGGAAAGAAGAGTGGAAGAAGGAAAGAAGAAAGGAAAGAAGAATGGAAGAAGAGTGGAAGAAGGAAAGAAGAAAGGAAAGAAGAGTGGAAGAAGGAAAGAAGAGTGGAAGAAGGAAAGAGGAAAGAAGAGTGGAAGAAAGAAAGAAAAAAGGAAAGAAGAGTGAACAAGAGTGGCTCTGGATAAATACAGTAAAGAGAGAGTGAAGAGGGTAAATATTGAAAGAAGGAGAGAAAATGGAGTGAAGCAGAGAGATGGAGTGTGAGAGAAAGTAGATGTGAGAGGGATAGAGAGAAAGATGGAGAGAAAAAAAAAGAGTATGGAAGGTGTCTCTTAATATTCCTAGTTATACAGTTGAATGGAGAGGGACAGAGAGAAGAGGAGCCTTGGAACCTTGGCGCAGGTGTCAGTGAAGCACAGGTGCAAGCCAGTTGAATGACCCTATTATGATGACATAATGGCCCAATGTAAGTCAATGGGAACATTTGTATTAGTTTTTCTTTAATATCTTAAAAAGTATAAAGTTCAGAAAAATGAAAAATACATAGCACAGGTGTCCTTTAGAAGACCTACGCGACAAAGTTTGAACAAAGTTTCTATGTTAAGCGGTTCGAGCTGAATTAATTGCAGAAGACGGTACAAAGAATAAGAAGAAGAAGTATAAGAAACGTAGGAATAAAAATACAGGGCATTTCATGCACTGTAATTAGTGAGGAACGAAGTCATGGTAATAGTTTTGGGTCAGAGTCCAGAGGAGGGTGGTTGAGCTTCATGGGTCCAGCAGCTGAGTCAAAATATGATCAGTGGTTGATTACGAGTGGAACAGCAGACGGGACACATTTGAGTGGAACAGCAGACGGGACACATTTGTTTTACAGGCCCGTTATTTGGAAAAGAGTTCATGGTCACAGTATGCACAGACACTGAGCATATTTTGTTGTCGGCCCTGAATTTTGTACCCTAGCTTAACCAAAGGGCTTGTGTCTACAAACATGTATTTCTATGGCCAACTAGGCTTTTATAGTGGGTCAGAAACCAGATGAACAGTTGCAATACATGAAGTTGAGTCTTAGATAATGTATCACCAGAGAAAATTGAATTTTGTCGCCCTCTGCAGGCTGTAATGTGGAAAACGCCTGCTACAACCTGGGCATTTGTGCGGAGAGGAACGCCATCTCCAAAGCGGTCTCAGAGGGATACAGGGACTTCAAAGCCATCGCCATTGCCAGGTAGCCCTAATTATCTCGTTTTGTCACAGCAGGTCTGGTAGTCTTACATCATACTTCCTTTGTTTTTGTTTTGTTTTCAGCTTTTTACATGTGCACTGTGTCCTGTGAAATATAATAGGATTTGAAGACGAGAAACCCTTTTGAACAAAACTAAAGAGAACAATCTTGTCTTACGTATTGTGATATATCATCATCATCATTATTTATTCAGGGAGAATTGACTGAGCACAGGGCTATTTTGCAGCAATGCCCTGATTGAGGGTACATAATACAGATGAACAATACATAAACAAACCATAACAAAACAGACAAAATAATATACAATAGCATACAACAGCATTATCTTTTAATAAACCATCCATGCTTATCTTCTGACAGCGATATGACTGACCAGTTCATCTCACCTTGCGGAGGTTGCCGGCAGTTTATGAGGGAGGTGAGTTCACTCAATTGCAAGTGGATGCAAGTGGAAATAAGTATATTAACTATGTTCACATACTCGAACCCAAGGTGTGAGCTGTTTTCTGTATAGGTTACAGTACTGATTTTTAGCTATTTGTCTTTAATCTTCTGTATTAGTGTGTCCATAGGACGCTTCATTTTAAGATTTGAATTATTTTTTTTAATAGTGAAATTTATGTCGGTACTTTTGGGTTTGATGCTCTCTGAATGTTATCAACGGACAAGTAATGACTGTTCATGTCATTTTCATGTCATATACAGCATTGTATATTTTACGTGTGTGTGTGGGTGTTTGTGCCTTTAGTTTGGGGCCAGTTTGGACGTGTACATGTCCAAACCTGACGGCTCCTATGAGGAGACGACGGTCGATGCACTGCTGCCACGATCCTTTGGACCCGAGGACCTCCAGATGAAGAAAGAGTAACGCATTCCCAACGAGTTCTGATGCAGTTACCAGGAGTTCTAATGTAGGCTACTTATCCAAAGATCACGCATAAGAACTTAAAAAACTGGTGCTTTGATGTCAGTATGACAAAGCAGCGTTGCATAGATGATGACGTTTGTGTGTTCCCTGATTCACATGTGGTTCTTACCCATTTTTAATGACAACATTTTAAAACCTTTCCTTCATTTTGAAGGAAATTACCATCACCTTTCACAACCTACAAGTACACACATGTGCGTACTTTACTCCACAGGTTGGGCCAAATCATTAAATGAAAATGAAACAAGATTTCCATTCCTTTTCTAATAGGCTAGTTTTTGTGAAAAAATGGAAACTGAATTATGCTGCAGAAATTCACACAACAAAACATTATTCATGGCGGAGTACGATAACATAGAAACATAAAGCCATTTCATGTCTTTTCCAAAACGTTCAATACATTTGCTGAATATCATGACCTTTCCAGGCCTGGAAAAGGGGATTTTAAAATTCCATCACTTGTGTGTAAACGTGTGCAATTATCTATGTATTTAGAATAATATATGTCTGAATATAAATAAGACAATTTAAGATTGATTGTATACTGAAATAAACCCATTGAAGTAGTATTTGCAGTGTGTTTTGTGCTTTTACTTAAGACTTCACTCCATTAACAGCTGACTTGCAATCCTGAACCTGTTCTACAATTTGCAGTAATTATAACCAAGTGGCTACAACTTAACTTGCTTAACTTAACTAGCTTGACGTAGCTGAAAATTAACTAAAGAAATTCACACAATCACCCTAAATACAGTTAAACAGATTAATAAATACTAATCACAGTGAGCATATTATTTATAAATTTTATTTTTAACATTAAGGGACCACATGGGAAACATAAATTAAACATAGCGCAGTACACAGTGTTCTATGTCATCAACATAAATAACAGCTACAGTATATGTTCTTTATTTCTTTTTCTTTTTAGTTTCTATATTTCGTTCCTAGCAGGGTTTATCTCTCTGTGGGCCAACACCTCCAACATGACAGCTTGATCTTCATGAGTGTTGAAGTGGGAACATAACTACACATCTTAAAAGTACATTAGAGTGGGATTTACGCGTCGGGAGTCTAGCAAGCAGAGTGGGAGTGCAGTGACTCGTACCGGACTGTTTGTCCATCTGTGGAAAGACAGACTGCATCGTGGGGGAACGAAGGCAAAAGAGCATGCATAGGCAAGGCATACTGTTTGTATGAAAAACAAGAAATTATAAAGTCGGTAGCTTGGCAAACCATTACATGCTTAAGAAATTCATAGTTGAGACTTCATGGCGTATTTTAGATTGAAGAGAGGTGGGGACTAGCCAGGACCAGAGATCAGCCATTTCATTATTTCTACATCTGAAGATAGAGCAGCAGTGTCAGAGGGCAAAGGAAAGAGAGGGTGACCTCTGACCCCGGATTCAGGGAAGCACACCGTGTGCTCTAGAGAGGGAGGGGGGGGGGGGGGGGGGGTGTCAGTAACTGTGCTAAAGCATAACCATGACGACGGTCCGGGTGCCTCACACAGACCTCAGCACAGCAGCTGTGGGCATCCCTCATATCAGTGCAATGACAGAATAGGCTTCCTTTCATCACTACATCCAGTCAGTCAGTTAGACAGTCCTCCTCTCATACTAAAGAAGCATTTAAAAAATACACACAGAGAGAGAGACAGACACACACACCTGACCCTGAGGTCCAGACCCAGAGCAAAGGTGTATCTGTATGACAGGGTGGCATAGCTCAGACACTCTCCCTCTGGTGTTTGTGTGTGATGCTAATGTTAGCATTAGCATCAGTGCTCATATTAGCATCCATGCTAACGTTAGCATCAGCATCAGTGCTAATATTAGCATCCATGCTAACATCAGCGCTAATGTTATCGTTAACACTTGAGTTACTTCTTGTCGGGGGTGATCTTGTCCAGGCCGGGCCAGGTGGGGATGTAGTGGCGAGGCAGGGTACCCTCCAGCAGCCTCTCCATCCACAGGTTCAGCCGGTCCAGCTTGTGGTGGATCTGCAGCGTGGTGGGCCTCTGGCGCCCCCGTGTGCTAGAGCTTGAACGAGAGCGTGAGCGGGACCGCTGGCTGGAGCTTGAGCTGGACCTTGAGCGTGTGCCATTTGCGGTCCCCGCCGAAACTCCGCTGACTCCACCGGCTAAAGCTGCATCATCATCAGAGGAACGGCTCTGGTCGGCCTCCTCTCCGGTGAAGACGGGTCGAAACAGACAAAAGTACTTCTTATGGCCATTCAGCGCCAGCACATAGCCTGTGTAGTCTGCTTTGGACCCTGCACCAGAACCGTCCTCATCGTCCTCATCGGGCCGGTCGCCCAGGACGGCATCGGGGGCCGACTCCAGCAGAGAGTCCATCCACTGCTGGTGCTTATCCACATTCAGGAAAGAGTAGTGAAGAGACTGACTCCTGCAGAAAGACCACACAGACTTAGTCCCACTGCATTTATACTTCCTCAACTTAGTCTCTGGTAGTATTCTGTCCCCTGAGTAGAACATTCCCTTCAATGGCAAGCACAACCTCACCAATCAAGTAAACGCAACATTCGAGACGAGACTGAGACGAAGTAGAGTACACGGTTTCTGAAAGGTGCTTCGGGTGGGTTCAGATTAATGGTGGTTCTACTGAGCAGAAAGCATTGCTCAAGCACTGCTGTAACCAGCTCATTTATATCGGACGGTTAAAACGACCGCAAAAACACTAAAAACGGGATCTAATCTTACAGAATTATAGAAGATGTTCTCAGATGTGTGGTTCACACTCAGTATGACAGTAGTTTAACTCCTGGTGTAAACATGCCAATATGCACAATATGCACAAACATCAAACATTCTAGAAAACCTGCAGCAAAAATAGGATTAAGAATCAACAGGATTTTCACTAAGTTAGCCAGAAGTCTATTGGTAGTTTGCTATAAACCCAATTTGCATATGGAAATACGAAATATGAAATATGCAGCAGAATTTCTAATGGTAAACCACAAGTGCAGGCAACAGTTTTGTGAGTGTATCTCCTCACCCTGAGAAGGAGTAGACCTCCTTGGCGAACTTCTTGAGCAGAACCTGTTTGGATGAGTTGGTGAGGACCAGAACCACGTTGATGTGACCCGGCTTCAGCTTGACCAGGTTGCTGGTGTACGTGATGTCCGTCAGCTCGGTCACCTCCACAAAGTTCTTCTTGGGCGCCCGACTGAGGAGGGGGAGACGAGGCCGTTAAGACACAAGTTTTGACAGACATTCTTACACAAATCATGGGGGGATAATGATTCATACTGCTGCATGTTCAGTGTGTTTTGAATGACTTCCTGTCTGACCTGGAATTACTCTCTGCACCAGCTGACCCCTCTGCAGTCTTGGGTGGCTCCTTCCCTTTTGGCTTGCTGGGCTTCTCGTCACCAGATTCACTGCACATTCAGAACAAAACCCATTACAGAGCAGATGAAACCCTCAACAGCAGCAGCCACACAAAACAGCCTTTATCCAACATTTACTCCAGGAAAACAAATGGGATCAGCATTTATCCTGCATTCACTCCAGGAAAACAAATGGGATCAGCATTTATCCAACGTTTACTCCAGGAAAACATATGGGATCAGCATTTTTCCTGCGTTTACTCCAGGAAAACAAATGGGATCAGCATTTATCCAACATTTACTCCAGGAAAATAGATGAGATGGTTAAGCATAATAGGTGGACAGGACGACATGGTGATGCACTCACTGTAGTAATACAATACAGTGCAAGGTAGATATCCCATAATGTCATAAGATGTGGTGTTTGTATGAGTGTCCATGTCCTTTTGTGCAGTGCCTTTGTTACCTGAAGGCCTGGATGATGACAGTGCAAGGAAGATATCCCATAATGTCATAAGATGTGGTGTTTGTATGAGTGTCCATGTCCTGTGTTGTTACCTGAAGGCCTGGATGATGACGGTGCCGAACAGGATGAAGAGAGCAGAGAAGATGAGTGACATGATGGGCATCATCTCTCTCCTGGGGAGGGACAAGGGGGGGGGTCAGAGTCTCTTAAAACACATATGTCATAATGTTGTCTCCCATGTAAAAGTAAGGTGAATATTTGTATTAAACATTTTCATTATTATTCATGAACTATAGTTTTTTTTATTTCACATTCATCATTATGAAACTGTAGTGCTGTGGAAGTAAAATACACTAGACACACACATCCAATCTCCCATAATGCCTTTGGAAAAACAAGGCACACAACAGGGCTGTCAGACAGCCTCCCAAGAAACATTCTGCTTTGTCACTTTGTCACATTCACAGTATGTTTCTTTTAGAGACAAAGGTAGGACTGTACACAAACCTGAAGACAGATATAAAGGTAGGACTGTTGTTACATATGCTGGCTCAAGCACATTAACATAGGGAGTTCCACACGCAAGGTTATAATCAAAATCACGCCATGGCCTTCTTATAGTAGAGCTCATCAAGACACCATACAGCACACCTGCGCCAAGGCCTTCTTATAGTATAGCTCATCAAGCCACCATACAGCACACCTGCGCGCACCGGCAAAGACTCTGCTACCTATCTGTGGGAACAGAGAGAGCCCTGACAGCAGGGGTCGGGGCGGGCGCGGACCAGGCTTGGTCGTGATACACCCCCTCTTAAGACAGACGCCCCACCTTGGTGAGACGTCTGCCACAAGAGTGAACAGCCAAAACAAAACAACCAAAACCATTTAAAACGTCAATACTATTAAAAACTTAAAGGGCACAATAGTATTAGTAGGCACCAAACCACCACCAACAAAAAAAAACTCCCATTAAGCCCAATCAGGCTTTAACAGGTAACAACATCTCATCCACCACCAGTCTTTGTACTCCACCATTCCCCCCAAACCTCCATTGGAAAAAGCACATTAAGGGACAGACTGGACAAGAGACATAGGAGAGACAAAAAGACATGAGGAGACAAAGACATTAGGCAGGAGACACTTTACCATGAGCAGAGCGCAAAACCAAGTCACAATATTTGCGTGGTATAACCACCTGCAACACGGGTTCTTCCACGTCATTGTCAGATGGCAACCATTTACGCACTAACAAACCGTCTGTAGTAAAGTAACCACTCTTAGCGCTTCTCGCATCACCATCAGATAATGCGGCATTAAGCACTTCAGTTAACTCCTCGTCATTTTTCTGTAAACATTTCCAAAGTCCAGGTCTTCAGCGTGCCCTCATGCGATTGGACTGCTAGTCAGCCCCCCCGAGTTCGACACGCCAACTTAAGCTAAATAGTTTACACACCAGAAAAGGTAGCCCTGCAACTCAGCCCAGAACGCCCGTGGGACTCCCTCTCAACGTCGTATTCAACAAAGCAAATAACCAAACATTACGTGGAACTCCCAATCAATATACGGTTCAAGACAGATATGTTTAGTGACCACTGTTCCGGCCCACCTGAGCCACTCACCAGTTAGAGTACAGCAGGTCTGTGTACAGCTGGCTGATGTAGTCGTACGCCGTGTTCATCCACTGAATCAGAAACATCTGCACAAAAAGATGAAGAATATAATATAAGTATAATTATATATAATAGTATATATAAAATTATATATAATAATATAAGCGTTTTTCATATACTTTCTAAGCAGTTCCAACTCAAGAATACATCACCTTTGCTCCATGTTCATTAACATCTAAGTGGTCAGCAGACCTTCACACCTTTCACATCTAGGTAGACCCCATATTGTTCCCCTTCCTTAAACGCCCCAAGCCCCACGTTACACCTTGAACCAGACCCCAGGCACACCCGTTAAGTTAAGGTGTGTATTCTACCGTCCTCTAACTGAAATGTATTTTGTATGCTATAGTCTATGAAGAAAGGACATCATAGAGAACACAGAGGAGGCGTGGAACTTGCTGTGGGTTTGTCGTGTTGAGACACCGATCGCCTACCAATCTCCTAACAATCCCTCCTTCTCTCTCCATCGTAGGGTGTTGTGTGTGCTTCAGGTCTGTCGCATGGTATACACAGAATAAACCAACACCCATCACACCGGCATTCATCGAGTTCTTTGGTAAATCACGCAACTGCAACTAACTTCAGAGCTAAAATAGTTCTGTTATATTATAGTATAACAGTGGTGTTTTCACATGAAATCTGTCGGAACACGCAATCAGCAATTTTTCTACAGGCTTAGGCTTAGGAAAAAACTACAACTACCCATAAGTGCGTGTGTGTGTGTGTGTGTGTGTGTGGCTTTGTTTCCCCTTACTTGTGTCTCACTACAAGAGCAATGCAAATGGTGTGTGTAGTCATTTTGGGTGGCCATACATGTTCATGAGATATACTATGTTTAACTTTCCTGGTGACATTCCCAGCCTAAGTCATGTGATTTGTGTGCGTGTGTGTGTGTGTGTGTGTGTGTGTGTGTGTGTGTGTGTGTGTGTGTGTGTGTGCATGTGCGCGTATTACGAGGCAAACCTGTTGGTCAGCTTTGCTGACAAAGCGTGTGTGTGTGTGTATGTGTGTGTGTATATAGCGTGTGTGTGTGTGTGTGTGAGAGAGACTTACAGAAGCTAGTTCGTTGTTGAGCTCCGGTAGCGTAGCTCCCAGGCTGAGGCAGGTGGGGTCTCTCTGCAGGATGTCCAGATGCTCATTCAGACGGCGACGATCATCTTCACTGCCGTTCCAGCCGCCCAGCACCTCTTTATACACCACTTTACCAGAGGTGCTGCGCCTCTCCAGGATCACCACCTACACACACACACACACACACACACGAGCACACACACACACAATCATGACCTCCACCTAATTACTGCATCTCTCTAAAATCACCACCTATACACACACTCACATATACTGTATATATATATAAGACCTGAGGAAGCTGTGCATATTTGTGTGATTGTGAAACTGTGTGTATGTGTGTGAGTGTATATACATGATCTTGTGGGTGTGTGTGTGTGTGTGTGTGTGTGTATATATTTATGTATGTAAATAAAAGACCTGAGGAGGTTGTGCATGTGTGTGATTGTGAGTGTGCGTATGTGTGTGAGTGAAGATATATGCTCTTGTGGGTGTGTGTGTGTGTATATATATATATATATATATATATATGTATAAATAAAATACCTGAGGAGGCTTTGCGTGTGTGTGATTGTGAGATTGTGCGTATGTGTGTGAGTGTATGTGTGTATATATATGTATAAATAGAAAAGACCTGAGGAAGCTGTGCATGTGTGATTGTGAGACTGTGCGTATGTGTGTGAGTGTATAAATGCTCTTGTGTTTGTGTTTGTGTGTGTGTGTGTGTGTGTGTGTGTGTGTGTGTGTGTATGTATATATATATATAAATAAAAGACCTGAGGAGGCTGTGCATCCTTGTCCTTGAGCAGTGTGTCACACAGGGGCTGTTGGTTGCGCTGGTACACATAGGCGAAGCGGACCACTTCACTGGCGCTGGCCGACGCAAAGGCCAGGAAGGCGCTGTTACTCGCCGAGAACGAGTCCTCATCGCCCGTGATCAACAACACACAGTACCTGAGCATTGAAAGGGTGATGTTAGGGTACACATGGTGTTAGGGGATAGTCACAGGACTGTGTGTGTGTGTGTGTGTGTGTGTGTGTGTGTGCGCGCGCGTGCGCACACTGATACAACTGATCACAGAGCTTCTGGTTTACCAACTGGACAGACCAGTAGTGTGTGTGTGTGTTTGTGTGTGTGTGTGTGTGTGTGTGTGTGTGTGTGTGTGTGCATATCTTACTTCCTGCGGCGGTGGAACTGCTTCACAGGACACAGCTCATCGAACAGCTTCTGATTGACCAGTCGAGGAGCTACCAGGAAGCGGTTGTTGGAGACGAACTCATCAATGATCTGCTTCTTCATGCCTTTGGCCTGTAGGAGAATAAGCAGCAGACACGCCGTACGCGCACACACACACACGCACACCATTAGGCCTTCTCTAACACACATCATGAAAGGAAGCTTTGCAGTATGCAGTTGTAGTTTGCAGTATGAGAGGCAGTCAAACCGCCAGATAACACCACTGAGTAAGACAGAGTGTCTGGTGTTGAGTCCCACCTGTATGACGTCTGCTGGCTTCTCCGTGTTCTCCTTGAACAGGAGCATGGTGGGGGCGTACGTGTTGATGTTGAACTGGCGCTGGACTTCCGTGGTCTCGGTCAGACCCTGGTCCACGTACCCGAAGCGCATGTAGTCTTTATAGGCAAACGCAGTGAGCTACAGAAGAGGAAAAAGACACATAGTCTGTATAGGCAAACGCAGTGAGCTACGGCAGAGGAAAAAGACACAGAGTCTTTATAGGCAAACGCAGTGAGCTACAGAAGAGGAAAAAGACATGTAGTCTTTATAGGCAAACGCAGTGAGCTACAGAAGAGGAAAAAGACATGTAATCTTTATAGGCAAACGCAGTGAGCTACGGCAGAGGAAAAAGACACAGAGTCTTTATAGGCAAACGCAGTGAGCTACGGCAGAGGAAAAAGACATGTAGTCTTTGTAGGCAAACGCAGTGAGCTACGGCAGAGGAAGAAGTCTAAATACTCCCATGGTTAAATTGCACAAAATACGGCAATATAGGAAAGAAAAACAAGTGTAATGTTAAATTCTGTCCTACTTGCACTCTTATACACTCTTTACACATACACATTACTCAGCATTCCCATTGTTTAATAGCACAAACTGCAACATGGTAAAAAATGCTGTCTGAAATAATCCTTAGTTTCCTCTTAATTTTCCTAATCCTAAATCCTGAAGTAATCCTAAATTTGAGCTGTTTCTCAGACCTGCTGCATTGGTGTTTCTCAGTCCATGCAACATGCACCGACACAGCTGTTTTGAGTGTGGGGGCGGTTTAGGTCTGTTGAAGTGAAGACCCCCTGTTGCATTTAATCCCGCTGGTGTTGACTGAGTCCCATGATTGTGCTATGCATAATTAAAAGTAGCTGGAAACAAACTTTTTACTGTTTTTACTTGAGAAAGACTGTCCTTATCCTTTGTTCTGTTTTTCAATGTCATGTCTACAATCTGTGAGTGTGTGTGTGTGTCCTGCGTTCACCTTGAAGAGCAGTGGGACATCTGACATCTGGTCAAACAGCAGAACACTGGGCTTGTTCTCCTCCGGCCAGCTCTCCAGGAACCGCAGGTAGCTGCTGTCCGTCACCTGTCGTGTCGAAACAACAACAAACATCCAACAGTTACCCAACATGCTCTGCTGTAATCCCAGTAACATGCTCTTCTGTAATCCCAGTAACATGCTCTGCTGTTACTGGGATGTTTATATGCAATCCTGACTTTGCCTGCCTTCTACATGTTATATGTAAATAAACAGAGGAAAGTCCAGGGATCTCATACAGGTTGGTAATCTATGGGAAGATACAAGGTTTCTTGAAAACCAGGATGATTACTAGTAATGCCGTTCTTAACTTGGACAGCTGAAGGATGACAATAACCCATGTTTTCCATCCTCGTTTCCAAGACAACGTGTGCACTGCACTGGAAATTCTCCAGCATCTACACAGTTCTCTCTAAATGATCTTCCACATACAACCCTGTTGTTTCCCAACACATACAACAGATCCAGGACACCAAGTGTATCTTGTGTATGTGTGTGTGCGTGCGTGCGTGCGTGCGTGCGTGCGTGCGTGCGTGCGTGCGTGCGTGCGTGCGTGCATGTGTTGTATGAGCTGGATGGTCGTGCCTTCTCCACTTGTCTCTGAGGCAGCAGGTTCTCCACGAACTGGCGGAGGTGCTCGCGGACCACGGCGTAGTGGAACACGGTCACCCTCCCGTTGATCAGGCCCAGGATGGAAGGTGTGCGGTGAGCGCCCAGCTGGTTGGCCAGGCGACGCTCGTAACCAATGTCAACCACACCTATTCCCACACCTGGGAATGCACACACGCACAAACACAGTTACACACACAGTTACACATACACACACACAGTTACACTTTTTCACACACACAAAATCCTGACCTACACACCTGTACCTAGACCACAATAAAACCCTGATCTTGCTCCCTACACACCTGTACCTAGACCACAATAAAACCCTGATCTTGCTCCCACTTTCACGTCTAATCCATCACTACTAACTAGAGATGCTCTGGCTACTCATCTAGTTATCTATCTGATGTTATAATCTCCTCAAAGTTATATCATTATAATAGGAAAAGGTATAAACCCTCAGGGTGCCTGTGCAGCTTCATATTAACGAGTTCATATCCACAAGTACATATTCACACATATTAACAGGAGTTCATCACACGCTAGCAGCTGTGGTTCCCTAAGCAAGAGAAAGCTAGGATAGTTAAAAAGCTATGATAGGTAGAAGACCCTCTGGATGCCTGTGCAGGTTCATATTAACACAAGTTCAAATTAACTGTTGAGATGGTTCCCTAAGCTAGTGATAGCTAGAATAGTTCACCTTGCATACCTCTTGCGGAGGTCTGCGCTAACAGGGTTACCCAAAACTCCACACAGAAGTTCTATGCATACACACAGTCTTCAAACTGAGAACACGGAGGTTGAAACGTTTGTCTCTTTGTCCTTTTTATGTAAGGTACTTGCACTTTCTAGTTTAATACATTTTCATTTTCTCATTAGCTCTTGTGTGCGGAGTGCTTTCTTTTACCGTATGTGTCTTACCCAAAACTCCACACAGAACCACTATGAATATATGTGTTTTACCCAAACCTCATTCAGAAACTATATGCATGCAGTCTTCCCAAACCTCATTCAGAAACTCTATGCATGCAGTCTAACCCAAACCTCATTCAGAAACTCTATGCATACATTCTTACCGAAACCTCTTTCAGAAGCTCTATGCATGCAGTATTTTGCAGAACTCCATTCAGGTGCCCTTTGCATTCACAGTCTTCAGTGCACGACCCAGAAGAAGTCACCACTACCACTTGGTGGGGCAAATGCCCACTTTCCGTTTCTGAAATCTTTGTATCTCTGGAGTATATTTCTACATGAATGTAAAATCATATGGCCTTCTAGATTGAAGTTTCTATTGCGCAAAAATATACTTAAGAGATTTTTCATAGATTTCAGAAAAATATAGTTTATATATAACATTTCCCCCCCAAGTAAGAGTGACTTTGGGGCCCTTGGCTCGTACACGACTTAACCAAACCTCATTCAGAAGCTCTGTGCGTCCACACAGCCTTACCCAGAGCCTCCAGCTCCTGCACGGTCTCCTTCCAGACGGGCTCGATGTGGATGCAGGTGAAGCACCACTCGGACGTGATCTTAATCAGGTAGGGCCTCTTGAAGCTGTCGGGCACGACATCGTTGTTGTACTGAGCGAAGTGGAGCATGTACTTGCTGTCGGCGAAGTCTCGGCCGGAGCGAGAGAAATGGAAGAAGGATTCGTCGAAGTAGAAGCTGTTCTGGTAGCTATGGAAACCCTGAGCTGGCTGGCTGTGGTGCTGGTTCTCGTCCATCTGACCGAAGCGGTCGAAGTTGGACCTGCGCTCTTCGTTGGACAAGATCTGTGGGAGAGTGGAGACAGACACCATCTTTAGCTATGCCAATCGCCAATCCCACAATGCAATGCAGCTCATGGTCGGTATCAGTCTTTCAAAACCACCCTACCTCATAGGACTTTGATATCTTGATAAACATATCCTCTGCACCTGCATCTTTGTTCTTGTCAGGGTGCCTTAAAAAAAGAACAGGAAAAACAGGAAAGCCATGTCAGTATCCATGGCTACGTATTCCGCAATACATTCAAGCAAAAAAAAATTAAAACCACAAGTGTGTGACATCACAACCCAACACGGAACTTGTGCTTGACATGAGCTCACCATTCCTTAGCCAGCTGCTTGTATGCTTTTTTAATCTCAGGATGGCTGGCCTTCCTGCCAACACCCAGGACTTTGTAAGGATCGAACTCCGCCACGGCCGACAGCAGTACCACCACGGTCAACCACACGGCCAGACACACCCACAGCCTCCAGTGTCCCCCCATCTTCTGCATGGCTGACTGAGTTAGCTGAGTACGTTGGAGATAGTAACACGTTAAAAGATGTCCATTACCTCTGACACATTCACTATATGGTACAGATCTAATAAATAAACCTAATACCATTGATGCACTGTTGCCCAACAGTTATGGTATCTGATCACAGTAAAATAAATACATGAATTGAAAAGCAAATTGCCTCTTTCCCTTGTTCTAAAAAAATAAACATGTGGAACAATACCAATTGGACCGACACACCTAAACATGAGAGTGAATGAAACACAACGCATCATCTGCTCCACGGTGACAGGTGGTCTAGCATTCTGTTCATAATTCCTCTGACCCGCAATCACCACAAGAGATTTCCACTCGGTCTCATTTGAATTAGCACAAACCCTATAAAGAATAAACCTGTGTACGCCTGGACAGTAATGGTTTGATGCCAACATCAGCTAAATTAACATTTGATATCATTATCTCATTCGATTGCCTGCACACTTTCGTGGTACTGGGCCGCCTTTCTTTTACTGGTTGAATTGGATGAGGTAACAGAAACATCGATTTCAGAGCTCTGACGTTTCAATTGTATATTAAAGAACCCTTTACAAAATATATCAATCTGACATCTAAAAAATGTAGAAAGCTTCAACAACTGGCTGCGCTATCTCCTGTGCATAACTGAGTGCATTTTTGCTAAGCTAAGCTAGCAGTATTTTTGGCTACCTAGGTGATGCTGTCCAAATGTCAGCTTATGATCCAAGATTGGGCTAGTTCAGAACAGATATTTCCAAACGTCAGTTCCTCTTTAGATTATATATTAAGCAATGGTGGAGTTACACAACATTGTCACAAAACGCAGCCAAAGAAACAACTTGCTACCATGCTATGAAGCCTTTTACTATTCAGCTAACGTTAGTTAGCTTTCTAGCCAACCTTGCTTGCTAGTATTATAAATTAGCCTGCAATGCTCAAGAACACTTTTAACGCAGTGAATGTAGGACTTGCACATATTAACTGCTGGAAAAATATTTGGTGACAATACCTTAAACAGAACATTGGCATCATCAACATTTTTCCAAAGCCATTTTATCTCCCTGCAAACGTCCCTGTGTCAATATTTTCTGGCAGTGACACCAAGCTAACAGCCGGTGACAAGCAGCAACTTCGCTATGCTCATCTTCCTCCACCGCCCACCTCTGTGCGTCCTCCATCCCGCTTTCATAATAAAAGTCCAGAAACACAGAATAAGATGGGAAAGTTGTTGTTCATCGTGCACTGATATGAACATCTATACCATCAGACAAATTTCAAGATTGAGAGTTTCATATTTCTCATTTTCAAACTTTTAACGTGCAATACAAAAAAGGTATAAATAAAAGTTTATACCTTTTTGGGTGTTGCTTCCCTCTATTAAAGTCCACACAGGGGTCTTTTGTAGCCTACGTTGTGACATACAGAGGACAGTCACTTGGGTCATTTAGCACAAATATTAATCTATCATAATACTAATATATTATTGTCCTTTAAAGCCAGAATCATAAGCAAAGTGGCCGGTACAGATTCCATGGCATGGCATGGTGTCAATTTATGGTTGTTTTTCAAAGTCAAGGATGTTTCCTTGGTAGGCCGGGTCATAGACATATACAGGTATGTATGTGTATATGTCTATGGGCCGGGTCCTTCTGAGTCCTTCCAAGTCGGGTCTTTCCCGAGAGGCTAGACGAGACAAAACCGCACAACTTGGTGAAAAAAAAGGCTCAGGTACATGCGCATTGGATTGTGGGTGATTTAAGAGCACAGAGGATACTCCAACATCTAATTCTCTGAAATAAGGACTCAGTCCTTGGTAGAATTCAAAGGATCCTAGACATTGGAATAGTCCTTCGGCGGGACTCGATGACGTAGCATCCTTAAAATGCAGCCGTTAAGGATCCTTCCTTGACTTTGAGAAACACCCAATGACTGAGGTGGACAGCATGTCGCTGTCCGCCCATCCCTATGTGTTTCAATGACAGGGTGGCCTATTTTCCATGTCACTTTTCCCGTCTTTCCATCCACAGTGTCTAATTTGAGTAGTTCGTTTTCTTTATGCTGATATCTGCACATTTTTATTTCCCCCCAGAAACAAGTTGTTAAAACGTTATTCTACTATAATATAAGGAGGCATTGATGGAATGAAGTGATTGATAGTCTTTGCTGGAAGTGACCAGCTGCAGTACCTGAATCGCGCACATTCTTGTTCTTTACATAGAGAAGGTGAGTTTGTTGTCGAGTTCGCCAGGCAACTAGATCAGCCATTGTTTTATCATTTCTTGTAACTGTTACATTTAAAGGTTTTGACTGAAAAATTCTACCCATTTTTTTCAGTAAGTCTAATGTTTTACTAATTAGTTATTTTCTCGCACTGCACTACAGGAACATTAGGCACCAGTAGCTACGATGAATGGGTAACATTAGCCAAAGACCCAGTAGAGATCAGATGCACTCATATTCATATTTTAGCCTTTATGTTAGATAAAAAATATAACAACAGATGATAAGTAATAAAAATAAGTCTGTTAATCAGGGCAGGAATTTCACTGGTGGCATGATGGCCAATTGTCCCCCTTTTCTGGCCTTTAGATTCGAACTACTCCTATGGAATCTAATTCTGTAGCAATACTGCACTAACTATAGTTCTGGTTCCATAGCAAAACTGCACTAACTATAGTTCTGGTTCCATAGCCGATGCCAACAGGCCCGGGGTGGGTAATCGGGAGAATCGGGAGAGTTCTCGGTGGGCCGCTTCACTTCTGGGCCGGTCGAGAATTTTATTTTTTGACATTTGTCACGTTAGTCCATCTTCTCTTAAAATAGGCTACACACGTTCCGCATTCTGATACCGCAGCCTCTCCAGGGGTTGTACCATGCGAGGGAGTTCTCCCCTCCCAAATATAGTTGGTTGGGTCCATAGCCCGTCTTTTCCAAAAAGTTTTCTCAGACTACCGATAGCTGGGCCGGCCCTACTCCAACGATACGCGTCAGAGAGGATGGATGGGAGGAAGAGGGGCTGAAAAAGCCAGGTTGACAAAAAGAAAGGCATTGGAGGAGGATGCTGCCAAATGTGCCAAGCTTACCGATTTATTTTCAAGAGGACAAACACAAGTGGCAACTGGTAAAGAGAGACATAGGCCTAGTGATTAGCAACGTAACTATTAGGCTAACGTTGTAGCGTTGGTTAATATCGTTGTAGCGTTGTCAACCTATTCGCAGGCAAAATATTACCAGAGATGGAGCTTGAAAGCAGGACCTGTTCCTCCTGCAAAAATGTGCCATTTGTGTCCATTTAATACTCTCACGGTACAACCTCCTCACAGATGCTTATCATGTTATTGGCATATAAGTTTCTGTTGACTTTGTCCATCACACCGGTTGCATGTGAGAGAAGCTTCTCAACCTTAACATTTGTGAAGAATAGGCTACGAAGCTCATTGAGTCAGGACAACTTGGAGGCTTTGATGTTAAAGTGCACAGAGAAGGAAATCATCATGTCTATAAGCAACGACACAGTTATAGATTAAGTGGCTGAAACCAGTGCACTGCTTAGGCGGTTACTGATGTTGTAGATGCTGTTGGTGCTATTCGCAATGTAACTGTATACTGTACTGTGAGTTGAACTGTAAAGTTAGTTAGTTCAATATGCCTCTTTGTTGAAGAGTAGGATACGTTTCAAATGATTTATTTATTTATTTATGCTTTTGTTAATTTATCAACCTATCCTTGTGGAATAGTGGAATATTTTTTGTTAACTTCTCAGTTTAAGTGGATTATTATTTAACCTTTACATTATTTGTTGAACCATGGTATTAATAAAGAGAAAACTACAGGATAGTAAGAGCTGAACTGTTGCTTCATTTATCCAATTTCCACTACCATGGAAAAAGTGGGCCGGTCTTGGGCCTGAAATTCCCGGGCTGAAAAGTGGCCCCACTCCGGCCCTGGATGCCAATATAAAATAGGCCTACTTTAGCTAGTTGTTGTTATGCATGTTACCACCAGCAGGGGACAGGGATGCTCCAGAGATATGATTGGTTTAGGACTTGCTGCACACAATCTGAGGTCTTCTTACAATGAGGATTTTTCCCAATCACCATGCATTTTTCACCTCTTGTTTTTCTTTCAGGCCTTTCTAATGTATTCGTTCACATTTCAGGGTCCTTTAAATTGCCAACAAATGCATTAAAAAAACTCAAACCCTAATGTTTAATCACTGTGTGATGTAGAGATTAGACCCCCCCCCACCCTATGTTTAATCACTGTGTGATGTAGAGATTAAACCCCCTAATGTTTAATCACTGTGTGGTGTATAGATTAGACCCCCCTAATGTTTAATCACAGTGTGATGTAGAGATTAGACCCCCTAATGTTTAATCACTGTGTGATGTAGAGATTAGACCCCTAATGTTTATTCACTGTGTGGTGTATAAATTAGACCCCCCTAATGTTTAATCACTGTGTGATGTAGAGATTAGACCCCCCTAATGTTTAATCAATGTAGAGATTAGAACCCCTAATGTTTAATCACTGTGTGATGTAGAGATTAGACCCCTAATGTTTAATCACGGTGTGATGTAGAGATTAGACCCCATAATGTTTAATCACTGTGTGACGTAGAGATTAGACCCCCTAATGTTTAATCTCTGTGTGATGTAGAGATTAGACCCTCTAATGTTTAATCTCTGTGTGATGTAGAGATTAGACCCCTAATGTTTAATCTCTGTGTGATGTAGAGATTAGACCCCTAATGTTTAATCACTGTGTGATGTAGAGATTAGACCCCCCTAATGTTTAATCACTGTGTGATGTAAAGATTAGACCCCCTAATGTTTCAATCCTCCTGTATTCAGGGTTTTCTCTGTCCTGCAATAAACAGTAGAGTCAAAGACGAGTCTGTGCGCTCAACATGTATGTGAATAAGACACAAGCCCCAGACAGGGATCTGATCAAGTGCAGTGCATCGGTGATGATATGATACGATGGATCATACAATGGCTGGATCATGCAATGTGTTAGAATTCATGGATGCACTTGCAATATCCAATTCAACAGCACTGCACTGAAAAAATGAAAGTAGACACCGTTTGGGGCGATTACAAAATAAAAAATATATATAACGTACAGTTTAAGAAGAAAATATGTAAAGTATAAAGCAGATATTCTATTTAGTCCACTGGACTTAAAGCTTTGGGGTAATATTCAAGCATATGTAGCATTTCCGACAACATATTAGAAACGTGTTTATACCACATATCTTTATTCAGTAAAACCACCTTATATGTAGCTATTTGGACATACCAACATTTCACATTTATGTACATTTAAGTATACAAATAATCTTTAAAATGGCTCTTACAAAATGCAGTCTGGCTCTTTATTGATAACATTTTACACTTCTCTTTGTTCTGTTGCAGGCCTTTGTGGAAGCCTTCACAGGAAATACAAGTTTAATGATATGAGAAATAATCGGTAGATTCCATACAACCACACATTAAACAGCACTGCACTGAAAGAATGGAAGTTCACGCCTTCCAGGTGATTATAAAATAAAAAATTATATTTGATTTACAGCTAAAAAATAAAGTAGGTTAAGCCAATGGCAGAAATTCTATAGATTATTGGAGATTATTACTAGAAGCGATGCAGTAATTTACAGACATATGTAACATATCTCACAACATATGAGTTTCAATCGTTCACCTTGCAACAGTCTTATAAACATACTGGTACTGCGCCAAATACTATGCGTTACTCCCATGCAGGTATTGGGATACCAAATGTCTTTAAGAATTCAGTGTATGGAAGTAGATGACCTCTCATTAATCAATTGTAGATAACATTAAACTAAATAAAAGTATACAAATTATAATTTTGATAATCTCATTTAAATATAAACAATCAATTACTATTTGGTAATATCATAATAATAATAATAATAATAATATGATCATTATTTAAATATGATATATATAATAATAATAATAATAATAATAATCATAATAGGTATAAAAACTAAAAATATACCAACGCTGTCACTGAACAGACATCACTCTGTAAATCATTCCACCACCGAGGTACCATGAACGAAAAAAGTCTTGAGGGAAAGTCTTGAAAGACAACAGATGCTCATCGGAAGAGCAAAGAGGTCGAGAGGGTGAATAGCACTGAATCATAGCATTTAAATAGGCAGGTGCTGATCCAGTGGCTGTCCTATAGGTGATAGTGAGGGATTTAAATTTAATTCTGGCAGCCACAGGGAGCCAATGAAGGGTGACCAGCAGAGGAGTTACATGAGTCCTCTTTGGTTGATCAAAGACCAGACGAGCCGCTGTATTCAGAATCATCTGCAATGGTCTCACATGCAGGCAGACCCGTTCTAATAGAAATGAGAGGAGAATGTTATGGTTCAAAGGGGGAAGTGAAACTTTCTTAAGCAAAGGAGTAACCCGAGCCGGTTTGAATGATGAAGGAAAGTTTCCCCAACTGAGTAAAACATTGACTATGTGTGATAACAGGTCAAATCTGGAGAAGAGTGGTTGTAATCAGGTCCAGAGGTCATGTTACAGGTCGACTCTGTTGAGGAAGCACAGATACTTATTTTTCTTTAAGAACGGAGAACAGATTCAACGACGCTCCAGTGTCCATGTAACTCTGTCTAGCAGGAAGATTCTCGGTAGACTCCAGTCTCATGTCATTGCTCTGACCTTCCAAGGTAAAACCTGTTTAGGAGAATCAGGGGATTGTGCACAAATGGCAGCAACTTTTTACATTTACATTTACATTTTGTCATTTGGCAGACGCTTTTGTCCAAAGCGACGTACAAGGAAGTGAAGTAAGTAGCAAAGTCATCAGCAGAGAGGAAGGTGACTGATGTAGGAGGTGGAGGGTTGAGGAGATTCTTAATTTGAAAAATGCTTATTACAAAGGCCACTCATGGCGGAGTCCTGTCCTATCCCAGACCTCCTATCTTATTTTATATTAAGACAGGATTTCAGTCTTAGTCTCTGCAATGAGGCCCCTGAGCCTCCTCATTGGCTAACGGTCCCTACACCTTGGTTCTATTCAGACAGCATGCAAAGGAAGGAGTAGAGGGATAGGGCATCAGTGTGTTCAGACATTCAGTACAATTAGAATTCAGTGAATTCAAAATCATGTGTTTAACTTGACCGCCATGATGCCCTTACATGTGGCCTAGTGCCCACAATTAAATATATGCCCCACCAAAGGCCAAGTGGCCTTGCCCCTAACATGACTAAATTCCAGGCCTGTAAACAGAAAACACAATGTTCATTTGGAGCGTTTCAACAAACAGTCCTGCGTTTGCTTGTGGCCTGTCAACACAACGTTCATTTCAAGAGTCCTGTGTTTGCTCGTGGCCATGCCAGTGTTGGGATTGCCATGCCAGTGTTGGAGGAGACTAGGGGTCTGCTGATGTCTCTGTAGTTCCAGAGGGGGGATTAGAATCTGGGTCAGACGCTGATGAGGAAAAAAACATACACTAATAATTCACACTATGAACTAAAATGCAAATACAGCAAGGCATCAAGTTTTTATTCAGATTATAAATATATCAAGTTTAAATATCCGAAAGTAGCAAATACACAAAGACCAGTGTCTAGAAGGTTTTTCAGATTTTTACAAGGTGTGACAAATGTACTCACGTTCTTCCCTCCCGTAGTCTGTCAAGACAAAAAGTTGGAGAATATTTACATTAACACTAAAGCATCATTAATGACAGAAAGATAGAGAATCTTTACATTAACACACTAAAGAATCATCAATGACAGAAAGCAGACACAGGGCATTTTACATAATTGTGGAAATTGCATAAATTATGACAAAGGCAACTTACTTTTCTTCTTCATCATAGCAAAGGCACTCTCTACTTCACTAAGAGCTGCAATCACATATCCTGTTTGGGAAAAAAACAAGAATCTGAAACATCAGTCTTACACGGGTTTAAGAAAATTCCTCCTTCCCCTTTTAAGTACCATACTGTTACATATCGTGAATACTGCTTAAGGTGCAGTATTTTTCTTTTGAAAAATGTAAATGCCTCTAGACAAAATTATGACATAAAGGCAACTTACTTATCGTTTTCTTCATAACAAAGGCAATCACTAAGATCGCAAGAGCTGCAATCATAAATACAATAGTATAGGGATTGGTGATAATTATCCAAATGGCTTGAAGAGTGTTTCCTGTAGGAAAAAAAACCTCAAAATATAACAAAACATGAAACATCAGTTTTGCACAGGGGTACAAAAATTACTCTGTTTAATTAATTAATGAAATTAAAGCAGCCTGTTCCTGTCAGAGGCTTTGCTTCAAGGTGTAGTATGTTTTATGTGAACCTACAATAATGCTACAATCATTATGTATTTATCATCTATTTGTTTGTGGTACTTTTATGTACTTGTTGACAGTCTGGAAAAATAAAAAGTTAATATTGGGAAACACTGTTTATTTATCATGAAAAAAAACTAACTCACGGTTACTTTAAGTTCCTCAGATATGAAGTTGTTATTAAAAAATATATATTTTCACCTTGTGACCTCTGTTCATGCTAGTACAATTAAACATAATAGTAGTATAGTATTAGAGTAGGCTATGAGACTGATAAGAATGGTTTTGAAATGTCAACAGTTCACTCTCAGTAGCTGATGAGTCTCGGTACAATCTTACCCTCTTCCTCAGTCAGGGTAATGAGTGTTGGTTCTCCACTTATGTGTTCCACCTCACAGATGTACTGACTTCTCTCTCTCTCCTCAGGTGACACCATGAGCTCAGCTCTCTTCTGGAAGGTTCCATCCCCATTGGGCAGCGTCTCCCCCATATACACCTCCTGTATCTCCCATCCATCTCTCCTCCAGGTGATCTTCACTGTATCTGGATAGAACCCTGTGGCGTGGCACACCACTGCAGAATATGACTTCTTCTGGATCAGAGACACTTCAGGGGGGACTGAAGGAAGAAGGGAAGGAGATAAAGTTAAAAAGATAACAATAGCAGAATAGAAGACATAGCAGAAGTGAACAATGGGAGCAGTTATACATTGTCAAAGAGAAGAGGCACAGCGAGGGCTCATGATTTAACTTTCAGCATGTCAAGTAATGTGTTCTTTTAACTTTCAGCCTGTCAAGTGAAGGAGTTGCAAAATCAGAATTTAGGATTTGATTATGATTGACAATAATCAATAATCCAATGAATCTTATATTGCTATGTGGCATACTTAAACTGGACTGTTTTCAATGGCTGACCAGATGAGACATAGGAGAATCTTTTGAGTGAAACCTCTGTCTATCTCCCTTGATGCGCATCACTGCAAGAATAAAGCCAGTTTCTTGACTGATCATACTCAGACTGAGTTTCCACCAATCTTTTGATACTATCAGTATGTCAAGTAATGTCTACGACCACCCAAATAAACAAACTCAATTAGACTCATGTATGTCAGAAACAACACATGGCAAGACCTCTAAACATGAAGTTTTCTCATGAGGTCCTACACCACCACAGGAATGCAGCCCGCTGTAGGAACTCTGCTGTTATCAGTGTTGTGTGAGCTGCCGTACCTTTCCTTCCGAGAGTACTGCTCCCGTACTCAACATACTTCTTCAGCCAATCACGGCAATCTTTAGTGAAGTACCGTTTCCTGCTTTTAAAACTGGACTCTAAGGCGTCCCATTTGTATTTGCTCCAGGTTGCTTGTGGTTTCACAGCCACCCATCTATTGTTGCTCAGATCCAGTAAGAAGAAGTCCTCTCCATCATAACCATACTCCTCATAGCCACTGGTGACGTCACTCTCAACATCCCACTCACAGCCATACATTCTCTGTAGAACATGCTCTCCTGATAGACAAAAGTAAAACAAATTTAAGTGTAATGTTTAGTTACATAAATGCATATCTGTTAAAGTTACATAAAATAATACATACAAATGTAGAGGTCATAGACAAGCATGGGGATCTTTCTACAGATGTACACTGAAGACACACTAGGTAAGGCAACAGAGCAACATGTACAGTGTTCAATACTGCTGTTTCATCTAACTCTTACTAAACTCAATCTCAAATGTAAAAATTAAGAACTGGAGTTCCGGTCATGACGTGGACGTGAGAAGTCGCAGAACCCATGTGCTCCGGTGAAATATTTCATATATAAATGTAAACCCGTTCGTTTGATGTTGTAAAAAGTCTTAGTCAAGTAATATAAGTGCAAGATATCAGTAGGATCCAAAATGAAGTCGAGTAAACCCAGTTCAAGAGGTAAAAAGAAGAAGAGAGATGGCGATTTGGAGTTAGCTCATGGGCTAGCTGAAGCCCCAGAAACCCAATCTAGGGAGGATGGAATTTTAGCAGCTATTCACGGTCTTCGAAAGGACTTCTCTGCCCAGCTCAAAGAAGTTATCACCTCAAATCACGAGATCAAAGAAGCCTTAAGGTGCCAGTATGGTACTCAGACTCCGTTACGGATGGGCAGGCCGACGGATAGGACGGATTAATTAGCATTTCTGTTGCCTTTATGGTTCTCCGAAGGCTGGGGGTGCTGAAAACAAGTCACCGCCAGAACAGTAGGTGGAGAAGCGGTTTTTTGTCGAAGACACGTTGCTTTGCAACGTCTTTATAAGTTAGAAATCGTCATTGTTTATCTCCCTCCTCCCATCACACGTGTGAACCTCATAAGTGCAGCAGGTGTAGTCACATGATTTCATATTTAAGAGTGTGTCTAATGCTACATAACCACCTGAAAGGGCAAACTTATCTCTATCATGGTAGGTATTATTTGTGGGGAAAATAGTAGCACTCTATAACAAAATTATATGCTTATCTTATATACACTATTAAAACTATTAAAAAACGATTCCCTGAAATGAATACGTTCTTATTTTCTTTGGTATTTTTGTCATATTCAGATTTGCAATGATGATTGCTGGGTAATATGTATGTTGTGGTCCAATGTCAAGTCTCTATTTTATCATGTGACGAGATGATGGTAGCCTATAGCTAGTTTAGGCACAGCATCTGAACGTCAAGACCGACAAGCTGACAGTGTTGTACAAGTTCACACCTCTCATGAACCAGTTCAAAGTTCAGTTCAAACAAGTAAACATGAATAGTTCACGTTCATAGTTCACCATTTCAATTCTAAACCAGTTCATAGTTCAGTTCAGTTCATAGTTTTAGAGTGGAAAGTGAGAATGAAAGACTTCACTTGTTTTTTTATAGAAAACTGTATCCATCACTACCCTTTGCCTTAAACTAAACTTCATGTGTATCAATTACTAAAATAATAATATTTTTTTTATTATTATTGCAACCACCCTGTCAATTTCCCCCTACCACAGTGTTTCTCGAAGTGTGGGGAGAGCCCAACTGGTGGGTCGCAGAGACGTGACAGGTGGGGGCAAATGGAGATGAGCAGGAGATTTTCCTGTTGCAATGTCTTCCTTTATAGACAGTAACGATAATATACCCCCATCGCACTAAACAACCACACTCAAACAAAGAAATATTGTATTGTTAGAAACAATAGCAGGGCAGAGCACACGGATAATCCATAATCAGCACCTTGGCAAATTGAGAGACTGCGGCCTGCGCGATAAAGCATTCCATATTTAAAACATCTTAATAAGTAGTAAAGTCAACTTGTCTGCTTCACAAAATGGAGAAGTTCGTTTATTGACACATATTTTAGGGACGGCCACAGCGCTTTAAAACAAAGTGTTTATAAGTTACATTATTCAAAGGTTGGTCAGTAATCAGTCTAGAGAGATAACTGAACAAAACTCTACTCCCTTGCCTCACGGGTGCAATACCATATGCCGTTTAATCATATTTGATAGAATGAAGGACAAATGAGTTGTGAATAATATCACCAAGTTTGAAAGGTATTGGTCCGGTAATAGCCGCGTGACAGCTGTGTGTTTTCTGTGTGTTTTAAGCAAATACAATGTGCGTGCGCCGAGTTGCGTAGAGGCCGAGAGCGGTATTGCAGACAAATTATAACTCGCAGCATATTGAAAAAAAGAACTCCATTTTTTGGAGCTGTGAACTTAGTTCTAAATTTTGAATTATAAACTATGAACTGAACTAGTTCATTCTAAAATTTGTGAACTATGAACTGAACTAGTTCATGTAGAAAGTGAACTTTCCCAACACTGGAACATGTTTGCTTCATATAATGCAGAAGTTCGTTTTTGAGAGTAAATTAAATCACTTTGTGCACTTAACGTTTAAAAAAAAAAAAGAAACTCTCATCTGGAGAGTTTAAAACGACACTTAATGAGGGGAAATGTACTGTATGGAGATATTTCTGTCGGAAGGCATCATAGTCTAATGTCGGATTCTAATGAGGCTGTTTGATATGTCCAATGTAAAGCAGCTTGCACACTGCCCCAACAAACGCCAAGATTCTCCAACTAACACCAACTGCCGGCCCACACTGACCCGACTGTTGGAGAATGTTGGCGTTAGTTGGAGAATGTTGGCGTTTGTCGGGGCAGTGTGGAAGCTGCTTAAGAAGTGTGAAGCTTTAATGAAATATGATTGATGCCATCCTCTTTCTCCACAACAACATGGATTAAACCTCGATGGTTGGACTATGTAGATAATTTTATAAGGAATGTGGCCGTGTACTTAGCCTACATTTTTCAAGAAAAAAAATGATCTTCAATGGTAAGACTTGTTTTATTCGTGCCTCTTCTGGTGTAGCATATAACGTGAGTTTTATTTAGGCATATACAGATGCCTAGCGTGTGTAATGTGTAGGCCATTTCATTCCGATCTTGCGATGTGAATAATTTTATTTCAATATGCTTATCTCCCTCTTGTGCGCGCTTGTGAGTTTAACGGGGCTTGTTTGTGTGAGCGACTAAATATTTTACTTGCTGTCGGGCTCGGGTCGGGCCTTTTTTGAGAATAAAATAACTTCACATTTAGGATAACAGCCTTCTTCCTGTTGCGGGAATTTGTTTGTATCCTAGCTGTCACAACGTGATTACAGGCGGCAAATGCATCATTAAGCAAGTTTAAAAGAAATTAACTGTATGGAGATATTTCTGTCAGATGGCATCATAGTCGATGCAGATTCTAATGAGGCTGTTGGATATGTCCCATGATATGATATGAATGAATATGTCCAAAGGTTGTTTGGACAAAATATTTTAATTGCTGTCTGCTCCTGCCGGGCTCTGGCACCTACTCTGTCAGATGCTGGCGCTCATGTGGGTTTTAAATATGGCGGTATTGTGATATATAGGGAATGAAACAGTCGCAGTCTTTAGTGTCCAGCTCTACCGCTGCAGAATTGGCAGTCATTCGCGCAGCTTTGTAATCTTTTAGCGATGTGTTATAGAAGTGAGGATATTTCCTATGGAGTTAGATTTGTTTCATAATTCACAAACAAACGAAACGCGATTCAAACAAACGAAACGCGAGTCACAAACAAACGAAACGCGATTCAAACAAACGAAACGCGATTCACAAATGTGATTTGTGATTCACAAACAAAACGAAACGCGATTCACAAATGTATTTCATGATTCACAAATGTATTTTGTGATTCACAAATAAATGACCCCATGACATTTGTTTGCAACCTGACGAACACGAGTTACAAATCCCTGCATTCGTCTGTGTGGATTTTTGGAACTTTCCTAACGCGTTTAGATTCACAAATGCATTTTTTCTAAAAGATATTCTCTGCAGCCTATCAGATCTCTTCCAATTTTAGCCAATCACATTATAGTGTCTATGTGGACTACAAGCCACCCGTCATGGTTATGGACATTGTCCGAGATCACGAGCAATGGCATCTGTTAGCTGCCCACTAAATGTTAGTGAAATATAGCTTGTTAATCTTATTTAACCGATTATCATACATGGTTGAATATTCTTGAGAATGGCAGGATCCATGTTTAGTCATTTTAAGTGTTTCCTAGGCTAACGTTTAGCAAGCTAGGCCTTGCTAACATGGATAAAGCTACGCTTGCTGCATATGTTTGCTCTCTCGCCACATCTTACATGGTTAAATTGTGTGGCAAAATAATAAAATGGTGTGGCAGTACCTTGGTAGTTAAGCGTTGGTAGCTTGAAATTGGTCATTTCATGCCCAGTGTAAATTATAGCAGACATCTGAATGCTGGGATGGTCCATTCATTCGAATTTAGGCTAATATTCCGTAGAATTCTGAAGCACCTTCTGTGTGTCTGTGCACTGTGTATTTATTACCTTCCCATAGCCTGTCTCACCCTAGTATTGTCGGTATTGGCGGCATTAGGTATGGTAGGGGCCATAGTTACAGCCCTAACTATGCTTTCTGCTGCTCGGCTCTCTGGCATTGGGGAAATATTCCTAGCTAGGGCTTGCACAAGAACATGTGCTGCTGCCTCCACTTGACTTGACAGCCCCTGTTTTGGAAAAAAATCGTTTTACTGATCTCTTCACTAAAGTCCCATGTAAGATGTTACCTGGCTAGAAAGCAAACTAATTCAGCAAGCGTAGCTCTATCCATGTTAGCAAGGCCAATGTAATGTTAGACATTGACTAGCTAGCTTGCTAAACGTTAGCCTATGGAACACTTAAAATGACTAAACATGGATCCTGCCATTCTCAAGAATATTCAACCACGTATGATAATCGGTTTAATAAGATTAACAAGCTATATTTCACTAACATTTGGTGAGCAGCTACCAGATGCCGTTGCTTGTGATCTCGGACAATGTCCATAACCATGACGGGTGGCTTGTAGTCCACATAGACACTATAATGTGATTGGCTAAAATTAGAAGAGATCTGATAGGCTGCAGAGAATATCTTTTAGAAAAAATGCATTTGTGAATCTAAACGCGTTAGGAAAGTTCCAAAAATCCACACAGACGAATGCAGGGATTTGTAACTCGTGTTCGTCAGGTTGCAAACAAATGTCATGGGGTCATTTATTTGTGAATCACAAAATACATTTGTGAATCATGAAATACATTTGTGAATCGCGTTTCGTTCGTTTGAATCGCGTTTTGTTTGTTTGTGACTCGTGTTTCGTTTGTTTGTGAATTATGAAACAAATCTAACTCCATAATTTCCGGACCTCTTCCGCAATGCGCTCTTCGATGTTCGTGATCATAGACATATATATATGTCTATGTTCGTGATCTCCATCTTCTTACGTTTTTTTGTGGATTTTAAACATGGCGGTATTGTGATATATAGGGAATGAAACAGGAAACACGAGGTCCAGAAATGTGAGATTCCGGAAATGATGTCGTTTGGAAATTATGTCGTAGCGGACCAATCACGGCCAAGGGGTATCCGTCGCTGTACAGCACGGCATGACGGATCGACAGGAATTTCAACGGTGCACGGGAGAGCTCTCCGAGGGCCTCGGAGACGACGGAGAGGGCGTTCCAGGGCGTTCCATCTATGTGTAGGCCCTTCCCATGTGTCCGTAAACGTGAAGTACGGAGTACCATATAACGGCCCTAAGTGCCATCTCGTGAGGCTAAACGCCACTTGTCCTTCTAAGAAGTTGAAATGCCGACCAGGAGGGTTCGCGTAACTATTTAGCATGGAGGAGTCTCGTTTGTCATCGGTATTAACCAGAAGAGGACGAGTCCCCGCGCACCCACTGTCCCTTCCCCAGCGCACCGCCCTCAGCTTGGGAGGAGTGGCAGCCCGAGTGCAAGAAGCCTCCCCCACCGTGCGCGTGCCGTTAATGATCCTTCCGCAGGTTCACCTACTTCCTCTAGATAGTCAAGTTTGATCACTTTAAGAGTTTGTGTCCACACCCCCCAAAGCTGTAAACCTAGGGGAAACACTGAACTTGACCTTCAAGGGGGTGCGGTGCGGGGTATTCGTTCTCAACTAGCTTAAGCGTTTTAATACAGTTTTGTTTGTAATTTACTGTAAACTTTTATAGAATTGTACTTTTGTTTCACATGATTGTATATGTTATATTGTTATGTATTCATAATGTCACTACACACACATACAGATCGTCAGAGCTTTTGCCACACAACGGTCTGCCACATTCCTTCAGTTTAGCCACACGGATTTTTCTATGCTCGTTCTTTGTTTGTTTTTTAAAATAGAAAATGGTAAAAAATATATGTCTGTAACTTTGTTTGATAGTAAAGCATGTAACAAAACACATTTACAATAAAATATACTGTGATATAGCAAACCGTTGTGCTGTGTTTATCTGTGGTTTTAAAATTGGTTTACCTTAAACAGGTTTGTTATAGCTGTTAATTTTAAAGCAACCACAGCTGCCAGTATTTCACCGTAAATTTTACGGTTTTTTTTTTACAGTGTATATGAGCATTCATTTCAACTGTTCCATCACCTGAAATATCACGGTGTCGAAAAACAAACCTTTGATCTAAACAGAATATTCAGTATGGAATGGGAATATTTCAGAGCAGTAGGGCTATCTTTTATCGCGTTTGACAAATATGCTCCGATTGCTGTGATGTCTCCTGTGAGAATGGGATAGTATTCTCTCCTATGAATTCGCGGTCATTTGACCGTCCTTATAAGTGTTTCAGAAATATCTTCAGACCTCTTCTGTTATGTTTGTTCATAATCAACTAGAAGAAGCTTGTGAGACGGTCTACAGGCTATTCATAAAAAACATACGTAAATGTGTCATTAGTATGAACAGTTGAGACATTGACTATTCCGACAATATATTTGAATGGCTGTCTGGCTCGGGCACTACTCTGTCGGACGCAGGCCGGGCTTGGACAGAAATATTCGGCTGATCCACACTCTATAACAGAATAGGAACAGATAGGGAATGAAACAGGAAATGTGAGATTCTGGAAATGATGTCGTTAGGAAATGATTTCGTTAGCGGACCAATCACAGCCAAGGGGGTATCCGTCGCTATCCGTTCGTATCCGAAAAAGTTACAAAAATCGAGAGGTGCACGTCGGTGTCCGTCCAGCTCTCCGAAGGGCTCGGATGGGCGTTCCACCACGGGGAAGGGTGTTGCCAAGGCGTGGCTATGTGTCCGTCTCCGTCCAAACGGATAACTATAAATCTAGCATAAGTGGAGCAGAAACCCGTATAAGTTCTGCTGAGGACCAATTGAACAACCTAGCTAACGTTTCTGCAGAACGTTCTCAGACTGAACGGGACAATTATGTGAGTGAGTCTAGCTAGACTTCGCTAGCATGCCTGGATCCAAAATAATGAACGACTTACACAATACTCTTATCCAATAAAGTTTAGTCTATCACATTGGCTGTATTATAGCTGGCTCTCGGTTTGATTGTATTAATACGTTTGGTTTTATTGTACATAATGTCATGGGTCAGTAATTACACTTGTGTGCAATTTGGGGGGCGCAGGGATTTAGGAGAGCTCCGTCTCCGTTCTAGAGAGGGGGCGTTTGTTGCTATTTTTTATTTTCTTTCTTTTTCATGTTTTGATGGCACACTGGTCTCCTATAGAGGAGTTGAAATTATAATAATAATAATTCATTTTATTTGTAATGCACTCTTCATTCAAAATAATCTCAGAGTGCCAACATATTAGAAACTAACTATAATAATACAATACAATAAAAATTAATTAACATAAGCATAATTAGCATAATAGAAAACTTTTTAACATTTTAACATAAGATTTAACACAAGGCCAGAAATGCCTTCCTGAATAAAAATGTTTTTAGTCCAGCTTTAAAGGAGTCCAGCGTCTGCGTTGCCCTTAGGTGGTCAGGGAGGCTGTTCCATAAGCGTGGCGCTGCCGAGCAAAAGGCCCGGTCGCCCATGGTGCGGAGCTTGGTTTTGGGGACGCGGAGGAGCAAGCTGTTTGAAGACCTGAGGGTGCAGGTGGAGGTTTGGGGAGTAATTAATTCTTGCAGGTACGGAGGTGCATGCCCATTTATGCATGTATGGGTGAGTATAAGGACTTTGTAGTCAATCCGGAAAGAGACAGGGAGCCAGTGTAGTGAGTGTAATATTGGTGTTATGTGCTCATATTTCCGGACCTTCATCAGGATCCTGGCAGCGCTGTTTTGGATGTATTGCAGCTTCTGGATGTTCTTGCCAGTGATCCCATAGAAAAGCGAATTACAATAGTCCAGTCTTGAGGAGATAAAGGCGTGGACAAGCTTCTCTGCATCTGATAGGGTTAAAGTGGGGCGGAGTTTGGAGATGTTTCTTAGATGATAAAAGGAGGTTTTGCACAGGTGTTTTTGTCAGCCTATTAGGACAGTATAGGTTTAGTTGTTTGCAAATATTGAGTGATGTGCCTTTTGATTGCTGTGCTCATAAAATGTATTGATTGCTGTGATCTCATCATTACGTGCACCGTGTGAAATTGCATTGCATAGTATTCCCTGCACAGAATTCCTATGAGGACTATAGCAAATTACTTTCACCTGGACTGATTACCTGGACAATTACCTACCGACCTATCTGCGGGAGCGAGGGGCAAAGGGGGATGCTATAAGAAGAGGGAGCTGAGAACACACTGGGTGCCCGGCGGGGACCAGGAGACGGGCCAACTGAACGAACGACCGACCGACCGACCGAACGAACGAACGAACGGAAGAAACATGCTGCTACGGAGAGAAGCAGCGGAGCGCACGCCATCGTACCGGAGAACTCCGGTTGTTGACTGATCAAAGCTCATACTCCCTGAGCTAAGGGACGTAAGCCTTCTTTTATCGTTGTATGTTCCATTTTATACTATGTACATGGCCTGCGGAGTGTTGATCCCTTGCCTGTTTACCCGAGGATTGCTGTTTCCGGAAAAGACACTCCACTGACGCACCGTTGAAACCAAGAGAAGCCGCCGACGTGAAATGACCCAAAGTTCAGAATACCCAACATAAAGCAAAGTAGATTTACCATCCTGATACTGTGCCCTGTGTTGTGGTGTTTTGTATATTGGAACGATACTTGGTGATTACCACTTTTCCTGTAGTGAACGTGTCTGCCAGGTCGGGGAGGCCGCGACTGACGTCACCGGGGATCCCCAGGGAATCCCAACGACGTGAGGGTTCACGGGCCACGACATGAAGTCGACCTCGCCTCATTGAACGAATCACGGCCCGGATTGACTACAATTGGTCCACTGCCAAACGGTGCCTTGTGACCGGACTATCTGGTGGAGATGGCTTGGAGTTGAAGATGCTTTTAACCCTTAAATTATAGTCCACGTTTTTATACAAAATAAAGTATTTATATTTACACACTGGTGGTGCTTCTGTGTCCTGGGCATTCCGAAAATCTAGGGAGGCGGCCATACGGCTGATATTTGATATGGTCATTAAAGGTCAGGTGAGGGTCAAACCTAACTCCGAGATTAGTGACTGTGGAGGAGAGGGGGATGACCTGGCTGTCGAAGGTGAGATGAGTTAAGGAGGATGACTGAACCTGGTGTGGAGTGCCAACAAGAAGGGCTTCGGTTTTGCTACTGTTTAGCTGGAGAAAGTTGTTGCTCATCCATGCCTTTATCTCCCCAAGACAGAATTATAATGATAATATTACTAAGGCTGGGTTATGAGTAATGCCCCTTTTCTCAATATTACTTCATGAAATGTCAGGGGTATGAGAAAATTAGTTAAAATTAAACAAATACTGTCCAGACTTAAACACCTCCAAGCAAAATTTCTCCAAAAAACTAATTTATTGCCAGATGAGATTGTGTGCATAAGGAAGAGATGGCCTGGGCAAATTCTAGCTTCTTGCTGCTCTTCACAGGCAAGAGGAGTAGCAATCCTTATCCATAAATCAGTCCCCTTTAGGATTCACAAACTTCTTCAGGATCCTGCGGGTAGATTTGTGGTGGTTGGGGGAACTCTTTTGAATCAAGAAATTATTCTTGTAAATGTTTATGGGCCCAACAATGACGATGCCACATTCTTTAGGAACCTCTTCATGACCATTTCCTCTTTTCGAGGTGAAATAATTATGGGTGGAGATTTTAATTGTGCTCCTAACCCCCTTCTAGACCGCTCATCGAGAAATTACTCCTCCCACACAAATACCCGAAGGGTGATAGGCCACTTCATGTCAGAGCTGCATCTTGGTGATATCTGGAGAATTAGAAATCCCACCACACTAGAATATTCATGCCACTCAAACACACACCAAACACAATCCCGCATAGATCATTTTTTAATCTCTGGGACTCTTGCGGCCAATGTACAGGACTGTGGACACAAAGGAATAGTTATTTCAGATCATGCCCAATTGTTTTTGCATTACCGCCTCACTTCACATGCCAGGGGCCAAACAGTGTGGAGGCTTAGCCCGAGATGGCTACATGATCAGAATTTTCTATACTTTGTGAAAACGAATATTGAGTTTTTCTTTGCTACAAATACAGATGAAACCTCAGCATCTATTAGATGGGAAGCCTTTAAAGCCTATATTAGAGGTGTAATGATTTCTTATACTAGTAGCAATACAAATAAGACCCATCTCCTTATGACTGAACTTGAGCAAGATATTAAAGACCTAGAAAGGGAGCTCTCAGTGAATAATACACCGGAGAAACTACAGAGGCTCTCAGAATTAAGGGCTAAATATAATAATGTTACAGCAAGTAAGGCCTTAAACAGTATCACTCGGTTAAAGCAGACGTACGTATTATGATCAGGGAGAATCAGCGGGTAAATTACTAGCTTGGAGGATTAAAACACTGCAAAATGAAAGGGCTATCACTGAGATTGAAACTGAAAGTGGGACAACAACTAATCCAGCAGAAATTAACAGAGCTTTTCAAAAATATTATATGAACCAATACGTCAGAGTCCCCGGATACTAATGACCTACACCCCTTTTTGGATCAGCTTTCCATTCCAACTTTAGAGGAAAGGGTTAAAGATGAGCTAGACTGTCCCATTACAAAGGAGGAACTGTTTGAAGCGCTGTCCCATATGAACGGAGGGAAAGCATCCGGTCCTTCTGGTCTACCCATTGACATCTACAAATGCTTTAAGGAGATGCTTGTGCCACCCCTCTTTGATATGTTAGTCGAATCAATTGAAGCCGAACATTTACCACCCTCCTTATCAAAGGCCTTAATAACACTGATTCTAAAGCCAGATAAACCCCACATAAAATGTGGGTCATATCGTCCTATTTCACTAATAAACTCAGATGCTAAGATTATAGCAAAGGTGTTTGCGAGACGTCTTGAAAACCATCTTCCTTCTCTGATCACCTCTGACCAAAATGGTTTAATTAAGGGACGTCAAGGTTTCCATAATATTCGAAGACTACTAAATATTATAGATGTGAGGAAGGAAAGCCCAGACACAGCAATAGTCTCCCTGGACACTGAAAAAGCGTTTGACAGGGTGGAACACAATTATCTTTTTGAAGTGCTTCAGCGGTTTGGGTTTGGGGAATACATCTGTAAGTGCGTGAACATTTTATATCACTCCCCAAGCGCGTCAGTCATGACAAATTTTGTAACCTCCCAACCCTTCAAACTCCAACGAGGGACCAGACAGGGGTGCACCCTTTCGCCCCTTCTGTTTGCATTAGCAATCGAGCCACTTGCAATTGTAATTAGACAAAACAGCAGTATAACAGGTATCACAATAGGGAATGTGGAGAATAAAATAGGATTATTCGCAGACTACATAGTTTTGTTCCTGACCCAGCTAAAGTGCTCTATTCCAAATCTCCTTAGATTAATAAATAATTTTGGATCAATTTCAGGATATAAATTGAATGAATCCAAGTCAAATATCCTCTTTCTTAAACAATCAGAGAGAAGTTGTCCCCCAATACACACCACATTTAAAAATACTTCTAGTTTTACTTATTTGGGGATCAAAATTACTCATTCAACAGAGGACCTTGTATCCACTGACTATAGCCCAGTGATATCAGGAGTGACTAACCTTATTAACAGATGGACAACAATGCCAATTTCAATGATTGGCAGGATTAATATCCTCAAAATGAATGTCCTACCCAAGTTTCTTTACTGATTCCAACGCATACCACTTCCACCTCCAAAAAACTTCTTCTCAAATATGACTAAAGTCTTCAGAAATTTCATATGGAGTAACAGATGAGCAAGATTACACCTCTCTCTACTATATCTGCCATATGACAGGGGAGGGTTGAAACTCCCTAACCTCAAATGGTACTACTGGGCATGCCAGCTTTGGACAACCTCCTTCTGGTTCAGACCCAGTCCATCCCTCTCATGGGTGGAAATGGAAAGAGAGACTTCAGCCAACATACCTCTTCATATGTATCTATACTCGGATAAACCGGATAAACTAAAGAAATTCATAGGTAACCCATTTGTTTCCAACTCCATTCGTGTTTGGCATGACATTCATAGCTACCTAAAGGTTCCCCTTAAGCTATCACAGTTCACACCCATTTGGGGAAACAACAATTTTCATCCAGGGGCAAAAGACAAGGGATTTAAACTATGGGCAGACAAATTTAGGTTGTTGAGACACTCTCAAATACATCAGGGGCGACTCTTCCTATGTGCCCAAGAATGTGCGTTTTGGGACTCCTACCAAAGGACATTAATCTCAACAGAGCTAACAGAAAGATGGTTACCCTAAGCCTACTACAAGCCAGACGGACTATTGCAAAATGTTGGAAATCTATACAGAGGCCGACTACCAAAGGCTGGCTAGAGGACATTGTACAAGTTATAGCCATGGAAAAAATAACATATTTCACTGAAAGGAAAATATGCACAGTTTGAAGAAATGTGGACTTCCTTCTTGGACTTTGTAAAGGGCCCTCAATTTCTTAGGGCTCTAAAGTGAACATACAGATGTACAATCGATGGGCAACCCATTGTCTAAATACCCCTTGCCAATGTACCAATGAGTGTGTCATTTTATATAATTTATTTTATTTGTATCATTATTATTTTTTATTAATTTTTTTGTCAGGTAGCTTGTTTCTTATGTTTACTGTATTTGTAACTTGTTCTTCCTTGAAAGGAAGGGGAAAAAAATTAAATCCAATAAACACATTTGAAAAAAAAAAATAATAATTAAGAACTATTGTTACTTTAATTTCGTTGATTTGAATTGGCCACCCCAACGTTCGCAGGTCTGTAATTTCTTTATATTCACCGCTGCGAAAAATGTATGACCCCTGTCATTGGCAACGGGGGTTGTGCTTCTAATTCACATCTTTCATATTATTCCGCTGCGTGTCGGGGTCCTGTTTGTCCCGTTGGGATTTATTTTTCGATAATGACCGCCGGACTATACATTATCCCCTACATATTGGCTGAAAGAAAAGAACACCCACATGTCCGTACTCATACTAGATGCAGAACTGCTCTGCTCTGGTCACACCACACATGTAAATATTGTAATCTTTCACACAAAGTGGTTTTCTCAGCCCTAAAACCTTTTTTATATGATTGCAGTGCCATGCTCCGTTGACAAAACATTGCGCTGCTCCAGACACTTTCATACTGGCAAAAAAAAACTGAAGCCAATGGGAGAGGCGCTCTCTTGCTATACGGATCTGCTTATTAAACATCTTTGATACAGCTTTGCCAACTCCAGCTTGTTGCTTTCACTACAGTGACTATCACCTGTTCAGGTTCAAGCGCTTAACTTGCACTTCAGCACTTCTTTTTCCTTTTTTCTAGGTTGTTGTTTTCTAATTCTCATGTAAAGTAGTATTTATTGTTACACCATGCTTTTTATTGCTCTTAGCTTGACTGTTGTCTCCCTTGTACGTCGCTTTGGACAAAAGCGTCTGCTAAATGACTAAATGTAAATGTAAATGTAAATGCAAAGTGGTGTTATGAGAGAGGACAGGTAGCAGCTAGCTGGTTAGCATGCTAACTATAGTAGATATCTTGGTCATTTCCATCTTTTACATATTCTATTGATTTTTTACTTTAATGTTTTAAACTAAAATTTCAGCATGAGACATCATTGAATGTTATGTAGCCTATGTGGAAGGGCAAACCATTAAACTGCTATTCTGAAACAAAAGAAACTAAGTGCTTACGTGCTAAGTGTCATCTATAGTCCAGACAGTCTAACCCAGACATGATCAGTAAATTTACCCTCAGTCTGATTAAAGCGTCCTTTTAAAATCCGAATGTCCTCCTTAAAGGCCTCCTCAGCCACCCTGCCCAGCTCAGTCTCTGATTCCCAGTACTCCTGATCCAGATGCTCCTTCATCCATGCCTGCCTGGGAACCCAATTTCGTGTGTGGCTGTCATACTGACTGATGACCAGACCATCAACCATTCCAACTGCTACAAACTCTGGGAAGCTTGAGATTCCTGATGTGGCCGTGTAGAAGTACTGCAGGGAATGGATTACTGAAAGGGATAGATCACAGAAAGACAACACTGAATTATGGGGAAAATCTGCAAGATGAAAGGATGGATCACCTGGATTAAACTTGACGAGTCCTAAAAGTGTTTTATTGCTAGTCACCAGCTGAATTAACCTGTTACCTATCTGAAGGGCAGGGGCGTAACTATAGGGGGTGCAGCAGGTGCGGCCACACCTGGGCCCGTAGGGTGTCGGGGCCGTAGCCGGGCCCAAAGGTTTACACGCGTCGCTCGCTTGGCGTCGCTCGACGGGCCCAACCTTAGTATAGCGGAAAATTTTCCCGTAAATGCATATGTTCATTTACTTGCTGTTCATATACATGTGCCAGTGTAAAATGGTAGATATCCACTTGAAAAGGCAAACTTATCTCAGTTATGGTTGTTATTATTTTTTGGGGAAAAGTAGCAATTCATAACAAAATCATATGCTTATCCTACATAGAAACTATCAAAAAACTATTCAATAAAATGAATGTTCTTATTTTCTTTTGTATTTTTGTGATTAGCAATGATGATTGCTGGGTAATATGTATGTTGTTGTCCAATGCCAAGTCTCTATTTGATCATGTGACAATACAATACGCTATAGTTAAACCAATTCGGCTTTTTAACTAGCCCGTCAACTAGTCGCGAGCCCACGGAGGCAGCAGGGATCAGCATCGTTGCTTCTGCACTCAGTGGTGTGTCAGCAACCATGCAACAGGTAACTTACGGCTATTGTGATAGATATAGGCTACATTTCAAGACAAGTTATAGCCTACATACATTATGGTAGAGCAGGAATACTAGGCTACAAGTTGGGTAAATAGTGGTCGCTATTATTATTACTTTCTAACTATTTTTACAGTAAGAAATGTTCCTGCTGAGCGTCAAACAAGACTTAGTTCATTGTGTACACACCCATCGCTTCTGAAATAAGTAAGGTTGATTAATTAAACACTATTTATATCGATAACAAACACCTTTGATTAGAGGTTAGATTGTGGGTCTGGGCAGGGGCATGTGTTCTTGAGTCGATTGAATCGAAATACTTCAGAATAACAAAACTGACTGGACGTATAGCTTTTGGAAAATGGAAAATGGATAGGATCTAAAACAGAATTATACCCAGCAGCATGCATCATATTTTAAGGTATCGAGAATGTATAATTGCATTTGTTTGACGAAAGCGAAGATACAATTCCTCTAAGCAACAGACTATGAGACCAAGCTTCACCAAATGGGAGGCAGACTGTGCTACAGACGGGTTCTTGTCAAAACTAAAACTGTCCACACTTCATGTGAAATTAGTCACGTTGTATCTATAGGTTTTCAAGAGGAAAAGTTGAAAACTTTAAGTGGAAGTTAAAGCGAAATGTAAGATAAGATAAATCTGAAACCGTATGGTTCAATTTAGCTTGTTTTTAATACCGAGATAGCTTGAATTCTAACTAAAAGTACAAAGTTAGGTTACATTTTTAACTTGATTTACGTTCTCACGATTAATATCATGGATAGGCTAGTGTTTACGACATTATTGAGAGTAGGCAGGTCCCCTTTGATCATCACTTACTATGTAAGTGAAACTTTTCACCTTTTTCCGCATTAAATGAAATTAAACAGAAAAAAAACTCACCAGCACATGAGAAGGGTAAAAAAACAAGAATCAGAACAGCCTGCATTGCTCTCTTATAACCAGGCCAAAGGTGTTTAGCCTAACGTCAATCCTACATTTGGGATTACATTCTCTCTGTCTCAATATCCCTTTGTATTGTGAATGCCCATCTAGTCTACCGAACATACGGAAACTATATTTACATTTCCTGAAAGACCTGACATTCCACAGATGTGATTAGACGCCAATATGGATATGTTGTGATTGGATTGCTCATCTTGCCCATTGCTCTGCGGGTGGTAGGCAGAAATTACGGCATGCCCCACCCCAAAGACATCCAGAAGCGAATTGTTAATCTGCAGAGAACAGAAAAAGTGAAGAGTACTAAAAACAATAGAAATGCAAAACTGACTTAACTTGACATGTTCCACATGTTCACGTGTTGGGCAAAGTATACCGCATTCATAAACTATCTGCATTGGTCGGTTATTATTTCGTGAAAAATTAAAAAGACACAAAAAAACAGTAGGCTAATGCCCTGTCGCGGAAAGTTTGAGTTCCTGTCGAATGTGACACTTCAACAGAGTTGGGTTTTTTTCTTCACAGTTTGTAACATACTTTTACAGTTAGAGGTCTGTGCCGAATCACCGAACGCGCTAATTTACCGAACAAATAGATTCACATTCATTTCCCACCACTTGTTAGTCATGTCATCCATTCATATCGATGTGCAGGGGCGGACTGGGGGAAAAAAGTGGCCCGGGAGTTACTGTCAGACCGGCCCACTCAATACACGGCGCGCGGCCCACTCAAGTACACGGCGCGCGGCCCACTCAGTACACGGCGCGCTGCCCACTCAATACACTGCGCGTTGCCCATTCAATGCATCGCACGTATAGACCAGTCAGTGGCCTACTTGGAAAAATACCCATACACTTAACATTATTTTGGATGATTACAAAGAAATTACATCATATATGTTTTTTTTTAATAACATTTGGATCCACCAATTTGCCTGGGTGGACACATGGAATAAAATGATACTGGCTATTGTAACACTCCAAGGTAGGTATAGGTTGCTAGATGAATAGGCTTAACTCTGGGCTAGTATCAGATGGTTATACGTATAACTACAGAACATTAAGGAATGAATATCCACACAATAAAGAAACTGGAATCAGAGGGTAGAATTAGTATGAACTATATTGTAGAAATGAACAGAATAGAACATACGATGGGGTATGAACATCAGTGGTATTAGTAGTATTGCATGCTGGGTGTGTGATTGTGTGTGTGTGTAGGGGTGTTGAAGGTGCATAACAAAACAATAAGTTAAGTAACAGAACCTAAACTAACTCTGCTGGCCCGGGCGCATTATAGTCACATGATAATAAAAAACAATATCATTATACTCATGTGTTAGTATGACCTCACTATCTAATCTAGATAACATATTAACATTGTTTATGTTAGTGTTGTGTGTAACACAGTGATTTTAGCATAACAAGCTAGCTGGTTAGAAATTATAAGATTGCCCTCTTTACAACTTCCACCATGGATAGCTTGCTCATCGATTGTAAACAAGTGACAACGGCTAACATGTTAAAGTAGATCATCTCGATGATGACAATAGCGCCAGCTTGCTTATTTTACCAGATCATAACGGTCTCAATTTTGGACATGTATCTACTTAACGTTAGCTAGGCTAGTTGGTAGTGAACGTTACCTCATCTGTGAAAAGCAAGCTAACATTGGCCAAGTCAACGCCACAATTTACCTTGTATCACTGTCACTGTCACGCGAAATAACAGTCGTAAATGGCCCAGAGTTTTCCTAAATGCAATTCCTCAAAACTACCAGATGCCCCACGGGCCACTCCGTGTTAAGAAGGGCTGACGGCACACGTCACTACGGTTGCGTGCCCTGGCGGGTCGTATATGCAAATCCAGGTGCGTTTAATTTAAGAATCCTCATCCTCAATCCGCACAGCTGAGAACACTTCGGCTGTGTAAGAACCCATTTTCAGGTGTTCATTAATAAGGTGGAGATCGTTTCTTACGTTGAATTTCTGAAGTCCGTAGGAACACATTTCAGAAGACACTTCAGAAAATTTTCGAAAAATAGGCACCATGAGTGTGAATACAGATCGCGAGGAGGAGTATAAAATTCAGTCAGTGATATTAATGTTATAGTTAATAGAGGAACTTATACGTGTTCTGAGAAGTATGAAAAATAGTTGAAAGTGCCGGCGGTGTAAGTGGGACGGCCGGTTGATTATAGACGTGGGCCGGTATTTTGGACCATCCCAACCTCGTCGGCCCACCGGGGATTCCCCCGGTATCCCCGATGGCCAGTCCGCCCCTGTCGATGTGAATCAATCAATGCTAATACAACTTTAACTGTGATGTGTTTCTGTTTCATATCGTAAATAATTTACTGTATAATCCACGAAGTATGCTTAGTATTACGCCACACTCAATTCAAGAAAATTGGTCATGATAAATAAAATCGTCGAACTAGCTGTTTGGTAAAATGGCGCATCGGAAAAGTTGCAAAATTGCCCATTTTACTTTGGAAAATCAGCTGTCACTCGGCTATTAACAGACCAATACATTTCAAACCCGGTGATAGTATTCACAACTAATTTGTCCTTCATTCTACCAAATATGATAAAGTGGTATTGCACTCGTGAGGCAAGCGTGAGTAGGCTAGAGTTTTGTTCGGTTATCTGGCCTCTAATGCTGAAAAGGACCGTGTTGTAGATTGCAAATCAGAGTGGCAGAGACTGCACTAGATTGCACTATTGCAGCAGTCTGTTATATCAAATGTGTGACAACGTATGCGCCAATGATTATCTTTCGAACACTACATACATCAGTAATCATTAAACGCGCAATATTGAATCCAGTCATATGCATCTCTCATGTGTAAGTCACGAACATTTTCTCTTTATTTCGACCATGACGTATTTACCCGCAATTGGGGTTGTAGGTCCTTCGTGGATCTACTGTCTTGAGCACCATGCCCGTGCTCAAGGGGTCCTGAACCTCTCTCTATCCAGCCAGGTGGTGGCTTGGTCAGTAGGACTACTCCCCTTATTGGAGACAGAGAAGGGGCGATGGGACACGCCACAGATGTGACTGCACCTTGAAACAATAAGATGTTAGAATCTATGTACCTTTCATATTTATTAGTTTAAATTGGTCTAGTCTCAGCATAGGCGGAGATCCCGGGGGGGACGTGTCCCCCCCTACCATAAAGTTGTCCCCCCCAACAATCATTGACATTTTTTTTTTGATTTTTTGAAAAAAATGTTTAAATAAAAATACGACGACACAAGCGGTGCTAATTATAGATGTAAAACAATGTGTTTTTTAAGTGTTGAAAAAAAATCATGTTCCCCCTATTCCTCAAAGTGGTTTGGTTCACATGCTGTTTCCAACGGGCAGGGCTACCGGCAGCTCCGTGTTTCAGTTAATCAGCCCAGTAGCCTACACGGTCAGATTGTCAGACTGTTTCCTACTCTGTCCCCTGTCGCTGCCGCTATGATACACGATATGTAAAGAGATTTACCTCATTCTCGAACGCAGTAAGAACATGTAAAGAAGAAGTTTTTTTCTAAACTCCATTTACGAAGTTCCAATCGATATGCACAAGTATACATACGTTTATTAATGGATTGGCATGACAACGTGAACGTTTGCCGATAACACACGCATGCCGGTAATTAACACAGTTAAGATAGCTAGCTAGACAGTCTAGGACACTGTCCTGTCAGGGGCAGGTTCATGCTAGTTAATAAACGTAGGTCTACATCTCAGTGCCTCTCCAGATTTGTTAAATTATCTGAAGTTAAATGAATGTCATATTTTTCTGCGGTCCATGAACTATGCTGGTACTGTACTATAGAGTGACAGTGGTGCAGGAGGTAGAGAAGTCGGATTATAATCAAAAGGTTGCTAGTTCGATTCCCTGTCGAGCTGTTTTATAACTTATTTTGAGCATCAAGTTCTCTTGAACTTATTTGTCTGTGAATAGATATTTCGTGTTAGTACATTTAATGCTGTTTAGATAATTCTAAAATGACTTCGAATTTCTGTTTGTAAATGTGATAAGAGAATTCCGTATTTAGCAGTTTATGCTAGCTCTCGTGAAAGCAATTTTTTCATGTCCCCCCCCGGAATTACACTCTGAAATTTGACCATGTATTGTCCCCCCCTACAATGAAATGGGATCTCCGCCCCTGAGTCTCAGCTGACTCAGTTCATAGGCTTCCTTCTTGAAAGTCAATGTAAATTAACATTTTATTGAATTCTCAATTCATGTATAACAGTTCAATTTGGCTAAATGTTAGATAAACTATTATGATAACTTCCTGAATAATACAGCTATAAGCTATGTTTGCTTATACAAATATGTAGAAACTATTTTCAAATGTATAGACCATTCGGATATCTGTGATGTTATGAAGGTGCTGATATATTCAGCATCTATTTTTTATTTTTATTTCCTGTGCACATGTAACCTGACAAGTTAACTTGACCGAAATCTGTGAGGTCAGTGATTGAAATCTGTAAAAAAAAAAATCCGTGAGCCACCCCCACTGCACATACACACAAAAAAAAGACAATATGTACAAGGATACATTTCATAAACAGGGTTATGTTCACTCCATAGAGATAATAAGTTAATCAGTGATTAAGGTGTTTACCGCGGTACTTACCCGCTGAATGCTGAAACACTATTTATTTTTGGGCTTTTATGCCTTTAATTGATAGTTAATTGAAGAGTGGGACAGGAAATGAGAGGGAGAAGAGGTGGGGAGTGGACAGGATAAACCATAGACATATAAAGTCTATATATGTCTATATATGTCTATGGGAGAAACGACATCGAACCCGTGTCCTCCATGGGCGTCAAGCCCGGATGTGGTCGGGGCTACTGGGAAAATTAGATGAAGTGAGATATGTGAAATTCAATTCAATTCAATTCAATTCAATTTTATTTATATAGCGCCATAACAATTCAATTGTCTCTAGGCGCTTTACAGAGCCCAGAGCCTGAACCCCCTTAGTGCAAGCACAATGGCAACACGGGCAAGAAAAAACTCCCTGTTAGTCAGGAAGGAACCTTAAGCAGAACCACGGCACATAAGGCTTGAGGTCGGCCGGGTGGAGATAGGAAGGGGGGATGGGGGGATGGGGGGAGGGTTGTGTGGCAGAAGGGGATGGGGAAACAACAGGTGTTGTACATATCCTGCATTTGGTAGGTGTACATAATATATATACAGACATCCGGTGGTAAATACATGATACAAACAAGACCAGTTTAGTGGGTATACACTGTGCTCATAGGTTTACTGTTACAGGGGTAAGGGGAGTAGGAACAGATAAACATGTTGATGGTGGCAATAATATATATTGTATATAAATGTAAATGCTAGCATAGGGTATGAGGTAGGGTAAGTGTACGGCAGTGCGGTGTCGGTGGGTGCAATTGGCCGAGGGTTTCTACGGGTAGACCAGGTGGAGAGACTAGAGCAGCGTCCCATAGCGAAGATAGTCTGGATTGGGAGAGAAAGAAAAAGAACAGAGTGAGTGGGTAGAGTTTGGCTATCCATATGCGTAGATGAGGAGTAGTGGGGGTGAGGAGCAATGTTTCCACTTCCATCAGCAATTGGAACATGCTACAAGGGAGAGAGAACATTTTTGTTGGTAGACATTTATTTCAGAAACGGATAAGGAGATACCTTTGGGTAGTAGATTTACAGTAGGCAATATGGCCATTTTATCAGTATCATTATAAGCATTAGCAATGTGATATGAGAGGAGAGGGAGAGGGAGAGGGAGAGAGAGAGAGAGAGAGAGAGCAAGAGAGAGAGAGAGAGAGGGAGGGAGAGAGGCTGCCTGGCTAGGGGTAAGGGAATATTATTTAGTATATTATTTAGATTTTAGTCATAAGCTTTGTAGGGGTGCACAACAGTGCCCAATTTTCTGGTGACAGTCGCAGGACACGCCGTATGCTGTACCCGGGATCTGTCGCACTCCTTCACGGTACAACATACGCTGGCTGTAGCCCAGTTTAGTTGATTAGGGGGGTATTGCATGTGTTTAGATTTGTTTGGTTTATGTAATAGGGTAAGATATTTAGTTGCATATGTTTTTTGAGTCTGCTAGCGGTTGCTATTTCGGCGAAGTTCAGTTTTCGGTTGGCTAATCTGTGGCTAATTTGCCTTTCCTAACAGTTTGGTGAACTGTTTTACCTTGTAATTTACCTTGTATTTACCTTCCCGTTGACCAAGTGGCCCTATGGAAAAGTGTCATATGTGAGTATTATGTGGGTGTTGAGTGACTGTATGTTTGTTATGATTGTAATGTTTCCGTGTGTCGATTGTTGTTTGTTCAATAACGAGACAGTTAGATTGATTTGGATGCTTTACTGACGGACATCACTTGCATGCATCTGCTTCATACATCAGGCGGAACTGTTCTGACCTTGTCCACTAGTGGGTGCTTACGTCACTACGCAGACAGCGTATCTCAACATCACATCACTCTTCTTTTTTTTTTTTTTTTTTTTTTTTTTTAAGACAACCTGTCTATCAATTGTTACAAGCCAGCTCAAGGCCCGAATCAAGAAGGGGAGGCCACGCAGAATTTAGGATAATAATAATAATAATATATTTATTAATGATTTACAAGTTTATATAGTTATCTAATAATTATAGCAAACGTGTGGTGAAGATCAGTGTTGTGAAGAGAAACAAAAGATGTAATGTAAAGTCAGGTAAATGGTAATATAAGCAAACGACTACGATAATCCAAAACCAACGACACTCCAAAACCAACGACAATCCAAATCCAATCTCTATCCAAATCCAACGACCAACCCAATCTGGGTCATACCCCTCCCCCACATGTCCATCAGCGGCCTCTGAGACACACTGCCCTAGTCCAGAGGGACCCGGCACCTCATAGCCCGAACCCCCTGCAGGGACAGTGATATTCACCTGCACACTCTTTTCAGTGCGGAAAGACTGACGCACCGGGGCTGCACACCCCACCCCTTTTACCGCGTCCCATTTGTGAGAGTTCGGCCCTTTGTCCTCTCTACCCTCGAGCAGTGGGCATTCTCTCTTCCAATGACCCCCCTTTAAACAATAGTGGCATTTGTTTTCGACGTCAGACTCACTGGAACTCGAATGAACTTGTCCCGTCACAGATTGACCACTGTAATTCCTCGAAAACCGAGTTGTCGGAGGTTCCTCCCGAGTGTAGCTAGGCCTGTATTGCACATACTCCCTATTTGAACCTCGATGTGTTAAGTTAAACTCGTCTGCGAGTACGGCAGCCTCAGCAGCAGTTTTAACTTTGTGCTCATTTATAAACATAGCCAGTCGTTCCGGCACAACGTTCTTGAACTGCTCTAGGACCATCAACTCCCTTAACTTCTCGTATGTGTCAACCTGAACAGACGAGCACCAGCGATTAAAAAAACCCACCAAATCTCTTGCCACCTCAGAATAAGTTTGCCTATACTCCTTTTTCAAATTCCTAAACCGCTGCCTATAAAATTCCGGAACTTGCTCGTAAGCCCTCAGCACTGCCTCTTTCACTCGCTGGTAGCACTTGCGGTCGGTCACAGGCAGGGCAACAAACGCATCCTGCGCTCTCCCAGGAAGAACAGTCTGGAGCAACAGGGTACGCTCTGAGTCGTTCCAACCCCGCTCCTCGGCAATGCCCTCGAACAATGCAAAAAAAATGTCGGGATCACGGTCATTGAATTTTGGCAGAAACCTGACCATACTTGATAAGGTCTCTATTCCACCCCCCCTCGATGACCTAGAGGAGTCTCCAGTTCTACCCTCCTGCAACTTCCCTTCGTCTACTAACCTTAACCTCTCCATCTCTACAACCCGATCATTGTCTCCCCGTCTCTCGTTTATTTTCAATTTTTCGAATTCAAATTCCCGTTCCTTCACCCTTTCTTCCCGATCTTTATCTCTCTCCGCGTTTTGCACTCTTAGCAGTTCCATTTGCTGCTCAAAACTGAGGTCATTTCTCCGCGCAGGGGAACCTGACTCTGAGCGTGTTGGAGTCGATGCTGCTGTGGGATTTAGAGGATAGGAGCTTGCCACTATTATGGACCTCTCTACTAAACCCTTCCTCACTCCCTCTTTTAACTCCTGTTTCCTAAGGTCTTTCGGCAACGTTTCGTTGAACTTGTAATGTTCTGCCACTTCCCGCAACTGATTCTTCGTGAGCCCCTCCAAATACCCCTCTGTCGGAGACTCGAAAAACTCTGCCATCGCTTCCATTTCCAATGCCTACTTCCCCCCTGCAACCGATCTGGCCCAGGTCTACCAATACCTTCTCCCTGATCGTGTTCTTTACCTGGTGGCTCAGACGCGACCGTGCACACCCGGTAATTAAGCACAGGTGTATCACCACCCACTTACAAAAATCCAACCGACTAGAGCTTCCCCGCATCTATCTCCAAAACACAGTCCTCGCTATTTCCAACCTATAATCTTCAGTGTGTCCACCTGCAATTGAGCTGCTAACCAACTCCAGCGCGTCCGACACACCCACGAAAAACAACAAACTCTTATAAGCACGGCCAAAACAACAAACAGCGGTAAGCGCTCTTAACCTGCGCAGGGGTTTGCGTTCACTCAGTAGGTACTCACCTACTATCACCACCCAGTTACCACTACACCTGTACCCAATTTTCCCCAGCCTGCACAGCGTGTCTCTGTTGCAGCGAGAGCAAACAGCTGCAATCACTTCCAAAAGTGACTTCCCTCCTCCACGGCAACCCCCCGAAAACAACAAAAGCTTAACCTTACCAATTTCCGCGTGCGTCTCCCCCAATTTGCAATCCCCTTGCTGCTGCACCGGCAGTTTTGTGCCCGTCAGTATCAAAGGCCAATATCCCGATCTATACAATCAATACAGCTTCCCACCACTATTCCCCAATGAGTGGGTGAAAAAGTTGTCTTACCAGATTCCCGGAAAAAATCTCGGCGAGCCCCCACGTGTTACGAGCCAGCTCAAGGCCCGAAACAAGAAGGGGAGGCCACGCAGAATTTAGGATAATAATAATAATAATAATAATATATTTATTAATGATTTACAAGTTTATATAGTTATCTAATAATTATAGCAAACGTGTGGTGAAGATCAGTGTTGTGAAGAGAAACAACGATGTAATGTAAAGTCAGGTAAATGGTAATATAAGCAAACGACTACGATAATCCAAAACCAACGACACTCCAAAACCAACGACAATCCATATCCAATCTCTATCCAAATCCAACGACCAACCCAACGCTCTCCCGACTGCCATTTGATCAGGGCTTTTGTAGCCCAACCAATCATGGGTTACACCTGGGGTACACCTGCTTCCCATTACCTGCTAAGGAAACAGAGACAGAACAGGCATGCAAATATCATGGGGCGGGGCCAAGACCCGCCAGGGTCGTAACACAATGGACATAAACACAATTCCATATATGATCAAACTATTCTGGCAAACTGAGAATTGTTGCCTTGAAAACATAAGTGGGGACACTCAAAACATCAGCACCACATTTCACATTGCATACACTTGGAGATACAGAACATATCATATGCATTCATAAACATAAACTGGCTAAACAGGATATTGAAAGGATATGTTTTCTTTGCATATCTCCATGAACTCTAGACAGTCTATTCATAGTCACGCAAATAGGCTGGAGGGTGCCTATGTTGCCTGACTGGATATCTAGGCTGTGTTGGTGCTGGTTCAGGTTGATCATTGCCATCATCAGGATCAGGATCCAGGTCGTAGTCGGGTGGTGGCAGTTGGTCTTGCTGCGTCATGGGATGGATCTTCTTGAAGAACGAGCTGTTCCTGGTGATGGTATAGCCATTCCGTTCTGCTGTCACCATGGAGCCTTTCACATTGGTGACGGTGAGTGGTTCCTTGCTGTACGGTGTTGTCAGCTTGTTCTGTCTCACTTGACGACAAAGCACATTGTCACCTGGCTTGATGTGAGATGGTACTGCGTGTCGTCGCTCATCAGAACGGATCTTCATTTTAGCTTTTTCCTCAGTGTCCTTTTTACGCACTTCTTTGTCAGCACTAATGACTGTTGAGTAGGCTGATGGTATCTTAGTGTTCAGACGTCGTTGGAACATCAACTCTGCAGGAGATCTTCCTGTCGTGCAGTGTGGTGTAGCTCTGTACTCACGTAAGAAGATGTTCATTTGTTGCTTCCATGGGATACCTTGCATTGGGGCGATCCGAATCACTTTCCCAATCGTACGCATGAATCTTTCTGCTGTTGCATTGGCCTGTGGCCAGAGCGGTGTTATTTTTCTGTGATGGAATCCCATGTGTTGAGCAAACTGGGAAAACTGGGAACCATTGAATGGTGGTCCATTGTCTGTCTTCACATAGTGTGGTATCCCGAACATTGAGAAGATGTTGTCTATGCGTGGTATCACGACACTGGATGAAATGGAGTGCAGAATATCCACTACTGGATAACGTGTGTAGTCATCTACAATCACCATCAGATATTCTCCAGATGGGAGAGGTCCATAGAAATCTGCACTTACTGAATGCCATGGTGATTCAGGTAGATTGGACATTTTTAGTGGCTCAGTCCTGGTGACTGGAGTGTTGGCCTGACAGGCTAGACAGTTTCTGATAAGTGCCTCTGCTCGCTGATCAATGCCTGGAAACCACACTTTCTCTCTGAGCAGGACCTTTGTCTTGGCAATGCCTTAATGGCCTTCATGGGCAAGTTCCAGGACATGGTGTTGCAGAGATGAGGGAATCACAATCCTACAGCCTCTGAGTATTAAGTCCTCACTTGCTGACAGTGTGAGTTCATTTCTGACATGTTTGTACTGCTGAAGTGTAGCAGCTTGCGGTGCATTGTCAGTAATGGTGTGCCACGAATTGTTCTTAATGTGTGCACTGACCTGTTGCAGAGTGCCGTCTTTCAGTGTCTCTGCTTTGATGTGGTCAAGAATCATTGCCTTCGGTGTAGCCAGCAGTGATATGAAGTTGACATATTCTTCTGCAATCTTGGAGGCTCTTGTGCTCCCGGATGTCTGAATTGGTATTGGATGTCGAGACATGTAATCAGCAGGGTTGTCTGCTCCCTTTCTGTACACAATCTTGAAGTCGTATGGTTGGAGTCGGAGTCCCCATCGCTCTATCCGAGCAGGTGGCTTTGACTTTGGGTTATTCCATATCAGCTCCAATGGCTTGTGGTCAGTCACAAGAGTAAACTCATTACCGTAGAGGTATAGGTGGAAGTGCTCACAGCTCCAGATGATCGCTAGGGCCTCGCGCTCTGTCTGTGAGTAGCGCCTTTCAACATCTGTCAGTGCCCGACTGGCATACGCTATGACATGCTTCTCTCCCTTGTCTGTTTGACAAAGAATCACACCCAAACCACATGGGCTGGCATCCACAACGAGTTCAGTGTCCTTTTTCGGGTCAAAATAGGACATGGTAGTGTCGCTGGTGAGACGCTCCTTGAGTGTCTGCAGTGCAGCTGAATGCTCAGCACCCCAATTCCAAGGTGCTCCTTTCTTGGTGAGCTCCCTGAGTGGTGCAGTGATGGTGGAGAAGTCTTTAATAAATCTGGAGCAATAGTTTGCCATACCGAGAAGGCTTCTGATTTTGGCAGGGTCTTTGGGATCTGATGCTTTATGTATGGCTGCCACTTTGCGAGGATCAGCTGAGATGCCATCAGCTGAAAAGATAAAGCCAAAGAATTCCAGTCATTGCTTGTTAAGCTTGCACTTGTTGCGATTCAATGTGAGGCCACATTCTTTGAGTCTGGAAAAGACTGCTCGCAAGGCATCGTCATGGGCTTTTTGTGATGAGCCGTACACAATGATGTCATCGCTTAAATTCTTGACACCAGGGATGCCGTGCAATACCTGGCAAATGGTGTTCTGGAAGACCTCAGCAGCTGATGATATGCCGAAACTCAGTCTTTTATACCGTCTCAGGCCCAGGTGAGTTGTAAAGGTTGTGATGTATCGGCTATCCGGATGCAGCTCTAGCTGATGGTAGCCTTTGTTGAGATCTAATTTTGAAAATACCCGTGCACCGTTTAGCTCATGGATCACGTCGTCCATTGTGGGCGTGAGGTGACGTTCACGTTGTATTGCCACATTTGCTTGACGCATGTCAACACAGATCCGTACTTGATCGGGGTCCTTAGGCTTCGGCGGGGTAACAATTGGAGAAACCCAGGGTGTTGGCCCGGTCACTCGTTCAATTATGTCGTCTTCTTCCAGCTTTCGTAGTTCTTCTTCGACCTTCTGTCGGACGTGGAAAGAAACCCTTCTGTGTGGTTGACACGTTGGCTGTACCTCAGGATTGATGTGTAGCTTCACACGGAAATCTTTGAGCTTGCCTATACCAGTGAACAGTTCAGGATGACTGTCAATCAACTCGTCTGAGACACTCCTAATGGTGGGGTCCACTGCATTGATAATCTGTATTAGGCCAAGCTTGCTAGCTGTGTCATAGCTCAAAAGAGAGTGTCCACTGCCCTTCAGCACATAGAAAGTTGCCTGTGTGTTTCTGTCCTTTGCTTTCACAGAGCACTCAAAAACACCCATAATAGGCAAAGCATGTTTGGATCCATATGAAAATATTTTGATATTGGCAACCTTCATTTCTGGCTGTGGCCAGAGCATATTGTATATGTTTACACTGATTATGTTAACTGCTGCTCCAGAGTCGATCAACATTTCAACTTGCATGTCATTGAGCAGTATAGATGTTCTGGGGTGTTTGGGGCAGGCTTCACCATTAACTGAAAACACATACTGATCATCACTGCTTGATGAGTCCCTTTGTGTACCACACTCTGATGCAGTCACTCGATTTACACGTCTTGTGCTTTTCTGTTGTCCATATGTGGTGTCTTTGTTATGATCATGACGTACCTTTCTGTCTTGAGCTGATTTTCTTCGGTTTGAGCGGCACACCTTTGCGAAATGGTTTGGTTTTCCACATACATTGCAGTCCTTGCCTTTTGCTGGACAATCTCCTCTGTGAGGATATCTCCCTCCACAGTTTCTGCATTGTGTGTCTTTGTTTGCATTTTTGTTTCCCCTCTGATCATTCATTTGTGGTTTATATTTGTGTTCAATTGCGTTGACAGCAGTGGATGTACCTTGTTCAATGCCCTCTGCCTGCTGCTCTGATATTTCTAGCGTTCTCCCAAAATTCAGCAGAGTTTCCAGCGTCATTTCAGGTTCTCTTAGCGCCCTCCGGCGGAGTCTCGAGGAAGTCACTACAGCGTATCTCAACATCACAATGATGTTGCTTATTGTGTTGTGCAGCTGCCGTTTCTTTTAATTAGGACCGCTCACTTTCAGAACTCTGCTGGGGGGGGGGGGGCGGGTCTGTGGCAGAGCTTTTGTGTTTCGTTGGCGTTTACTGGATTACCGGACGTCTGTTGAACGAGATCCGAAGTTGATTGGTTCCCTACTGCGTTGGAGTGGAGGCCGGTGAGATCCCCCGTCTTCTGCGTTCGTGGGTTGCCAGGAAAGAGCTGACCTGAGTCGTTCGTTTGACTGAATGAATATTGACTGAGAGCTAGATTCGTCTGCTCTCGGTTCAATGGTGAGTGTGCCTTGTCCACTAATAAGCTGAGGAATTACGGTTAGCACCATACAAAGTAGAGCTTCACGGACTATCACAAGTAGCTATTTTCTTTGGGTTGATTTACTTTTGGTTGATATTATTACCTTTTCGTGTGTTGGTTATTTTACTTTCTGTTTGCTGTGAGTGTGTATTGCTACTTGTGGAGATACTGGCGATTTCTCTCTCGCTGTGTGCGTGCGAGTGTGCGTGATTGACAGACCAACGTGAGCAGCTGTGGTGCGGTGGTGGATGCTGACGGACTTTGCTTGCGGACTTTTGGATACGGCGGACTCTTGGACATTGTAGACTGTGGTTCCTTCGGCAGTGGCCTACGGCCTGATTCATATGGACTTGTGTTGTATTTATATTTTAGTGCTTGTAATAAATTGTATATTTTTGTATCAGAAACAGAAGTCTGGGTGAATCTGTAGTGCAAACAAAGAACCTAAACACTAAACATTAAACACTAAACTTTAAACTAGAGGCCCATCTCTATAAACTGGGTGGCGTAGTCGGTCTACACTGCCGTCCTCCCGTCACAAAAGCATCACAGGAGTGAGAGATGAGAGGCGCGCCACCAGAATGGGCAGGGCAACCTCCATGCCGGGATTGGCCTTGTTGTCTCTCCCCTCTGCTCAGCCCCTAGGCCCACCCAAGACGGTCAGGGGCAGAGCGGGTGTGTACCCTACGTGTGTATGTGCTAAGGAACTTTTAGTTAAGGTTAGGCTTAGTTGACGCAATTACTTATGGCTATAGGATGCACTAAAGAGGAATGTCTTTAGTCTCAATTTGAATATAGGTAGGGTGTCTGCATCTCGAATGGAGGCAGGGAGATTTTTCCAGAGGAGGGGGGCTCGGTAGCTAAAGGCTCTGCCTCCTATTGTGGTTTTTGATGTTCTTGGAATTACGAGAAGGCCTGCACTCTGGGAACGGAGCGGCCTTTGAGGGCAATAGGGGACAACTAATTCCTTAAGGTAGTTTGGAGCCAGGTCGTTTAGGGCTTTATATGTTAGCAGGAGTACTTTGAAATCAATTCTACTTTTGACAGGGAGCCAATGCAGAGAGGCAAGTACAGGTGAGATGTGTTCATATTTTTTAGTTCTGGTGTGTGTACTGGCAGCAGCGTTCTGTATAAATTGGAGGCTCTTTATTGAGTTCATGCTGCATCCGGACAGGAGAGCATTGCAGTAATCTAGTCGGGATGTAATAAATGTTGGATTAGTTTTTCTGCATCTTCGAGGGATAGGACTTTTCTAATTTTGGCAATATTGCGTAAATGAAAAAAATGATGTCTGAGATCTGTTTTATGTGTAAGTCAAGTAGGAGGTCTTGGTTGATAGTTACACCAAGGTTTTTGATGCTAGTATTGGGTGTTGGGAAGCCATCGAGTGTGGGTAGATGGCTAGATAGTGTCATTCTCAATTGATCGGGGCCTATAAGCATAACTTCAGTTTTATCAGAGTTGAGGAGCAGGAAGTTGTTAGTCATCCAATATTTTACATCTTGCAGGCAAGTTTCTATCTTGGGTAGATGTACAATTTCATCAGGTTTCATGGATAGGTAGAGTTGGGTGTCATCAGCATAGCAGTGGAAGTTAATGCCATGTTTCCTTATGACAGCACGTAAGGGTAGCATGTAGAGGGAAAAGAGCAATGAAGCATACTATAGACAAGATTCACACACCTAACACCTTCTAAGTGCTCTGTCATTTAAATTACAGGACACAGCGAACAAACAAAGCCGCTAAGGCAGCCGCAGATCAAAAAGGGGGAGGGTAGAAGTGTCATGAATAGTATGTCAAAATAACACAACAGTTATTATCCAAGGGACCACGGCAAAATCTGGAACGATTGCCCGACCCCTCCCAAGGAACTTTGACAAAGGCTCAAATGAGAAAGGCATATCTTAGCATATCAGGAAATTGTCGAAGGCAGAAAGACCCCATGTGGAGCAACGATCTTTAAGGTCCAGACAGTCCACCCTGGCCTTTAATATAGACAAAGCACGACACAATACAGGGAGAAGACCATAGGAGGCGAAGAACTGAAGCATCACCATCACTATCAACACTCACACACACACACACACACACTGAAGTCTATCAACATGATGAACACACACACAGACACACACTTAACTGTGTCATAGTCAACCCACATTCCTAATAAGTTCATGTTACACCTCAGTACCCAGAAAGGAAATGTTTTAGGATGTTGTAAAACTGTTATGTATCTCCCATGATCTGTGATCTTCTGTACCATCTTACAAGGCCTCGCAAACACAGCAGGATAGGCTAAGATAGCTTACTGGATAAGACTATGTTAAAGAAAGTATTAGTATATTTTATCATGAATGTTTTAGCTAAAAGGTTAGTTCAAAATGTTGTGTGTAAAGTGTGTGTAGGTTGGATTTTGGAAAACACTTAGTGAGCCGAGAATGTGAAACCAGATGCCTCACGTGATGTTTTTCTGACAGAAGGAGAAAGCGGGTTGTAAAATAACTCGTTGCTAGGCAGAAGTAGAATTCAGCTGAAATGCACTAATCCTAAGTGTATCCCAGCATCCTGACTGTCATACTGTGTAAACATTGTGTTTGAATAAAAGGACTTGTTTTTAGCATGGCACGTCAGACAGACTTAAGGTGTCTGTCTCCGTCGGGGCCCTGTTCGTAAACAGTCCAGTTCACGTACATGCTGGGTGGTGTCTTTAATCTGCTAACTAACTGTTTAGGGTATTTCCCCTGACAGACTATTGTTCAATCCTAACACTTTAATTTGGTTTAAGTTCATCTTAGAGTTATCATGTGAGTCTTTAGGTTTGTTCTTTGTTCTCACTGTTTTAATTTAATTTCCCTGATGGTTACCATGTACATATTACTTCTGTTTATACCTGGATGTTTTCACGGCTGAGAAGAGGATCGGTAAGGAATTTGGTCCCAAATATTCTCAGAGGTTTCCCACCAAATTGGCTTAACGGGTGGTTTACTCTGAGAAAACCATGGGTTTCGCCTTTCCTCATGAGGGTATTACATCTTCAGGGGAGACAGACTGGACAAACCACTCATTTAAGCAAATAGTTTACTCTGATCTTATGTCAAAGACAGAAAGTCTTGGAAAGGGGGACTGAAGGAATCAGAATTGAAAGTTCAGTGTTTATAATGATATACCATATTCAATAATTCAATACATCTTATATCTAGTTATAACTATTGCTGTTATTTGGACTTAGGCTAGAATATAAGCATTTCTGGGTGAATATACTTATGATGGTTTGACCTGAGTGAGGAGTGAGGTGTGATAAGTGGTCCCACTCCCTTCCTCTTGGTCAAGTCAAAGTGCCTTGATGGACCTGGGCCTCATGAATAGGGTGACACCCCTTATACGCAGAGTATATATATAACATAAATGTTCCAATGGCTTAGTTAGAAGATTCTTAGGTTGAGCTCTGCTGAGTGAACTGGGTCTGTCTCCCTTGGTGGCCACCATTGTACAAGATTAAACCTGTTTCCTGGACTGATCATATCAAGGACTGGGTCTCCAAATATATATATTTAATATAATATTTATATTTGCGCTCCTAAATAACACCTTTAATATCATTCCACAAGTAGTTCAGTTAATTAACCTAGCGGAAACTTAATTGAATCGATAATGGGTCATAATCGGAAAATAAATCATAAATCAGCAGGTATCTTCTGTCCAGAAAAAAAAAGATCACTTCAGCAGCATTTGGGATTGCTGAGCTATCAGATGATATTTATGATCAGCTGTGTGTCAAAGACAAAGGTTTCAGTAAGTATTCTGTGGCTCTGGACGAGAGCACTGACATTAAAGTCCAGGATCCTAATGCTCAGCTCGCCATTTTTGTCTGTGGTTGTCAGGTTTGAAATAAGAGCACAGTCGCAGATGCAGTTTAAACTTCAATTCTTTGGTCTTTAATAACTGAGAAATAACCAACAGAGAATATACTCTTTTCAGAAAGGCAATAAACAAATAGCTTCACACTTAAGTAACTTAGAATTCCAATGGATTCAGTCCATTCAGAAATAAATCAGAACAGTCCAATAATCAAGGGTCACAAGGCAGTCCAGGATCAGAGCACAAACATCAAAACAGTGTAGCACAGGTTTCCAAGTGGACAAGGCAAGGGAAAGATCAAAAGACAGGCAGGGTTCGATACCGTGAGTGAGAGAGAGAGAGTCCCGGCAAACAATCCAAATCGTAATCCGTAATTCATAGTCTGGGTATCCAGATCCAGAGTATCCACTTCCAAGAGGCAAACAAGTGTTTCAAGACAAAGGGCTAATAGCATGAGAACATGAATGAGCAATGACAAACAGCTTTCTGTTGCTTTTAAAGATGGCGCCTCACTTCTTCGTGAGTCTGGTCGAGCCGGCCTCACGGCGCCTCCTTTGTGCCCTCTGCTGTCTTGGAGGGCACGCTGTGTCTTGGATCGTGACAGTGGTGTTAACAACCAGTTCGAAGTGACAGAGGAATTACTTTGTGTAAAAACAATGCAAGGCCGTACCACAGCTGAGGATGGATTTGAGCAACTGTGTGACACAATCGAGCATGCTGGTCTGCCATTGAAGTCGCTCTGAGGAATAACAACAGACGGCGCACCATCAATGATCAGTAGGACAAACGGACTGGTAGCTCTAGTGCAGAAAAAATTGGTGGAGGTAGGTGCAGACAGGGTAATTACTTTGCACTGCATTATCCATCAGCAGATACTGTGCAGCAAATGCATGAAGTTTTAGAATGTGATGTCTGTCATTGTCAAATGCATAAATTACATCAGATCCAGGGTCACTACATAAAGCAAGGCATGATGTTTTTTTTGGATTATAAATATCAGACACAGAGCATTTTACATAATTGTGGAAATTGCATAATTGATGACATAAAGGCAACTCACCTTTCTACTTCTTTATCCAAAACACGGCCCTAATCGCTAATCCAATAAGAGCAATCAAGGCAACAACTATAATACTAGCTGCAAAAGCAAATCCAAGAACAAAAAAAAGAGGAAGGTTTCGTGTAGGAAAAAAAAATCAAGATGTGTATTCATACATCCTGTAATAATGGCGACAGGAATTTTTCCTATAGGAAAGAAAAGTCAGATATACCAAAGTATAAGACATCAGTCTTATACCAAAAAATTTAATTTTCACCTAGTGAGCTCTGTTCATGCTATGATTCTATTGTTTTTTACGTAAATGCCTCAAGACCTACAATAATGATACAATCATTATGTATTTATCATCTATTTGTTTGTGGTACTTTTATGTACTTGTTGACAATCTGGAAAAATAAAAAGTACAAAATAATAATACAAAATATAATATAGTTAATATTGGGAAACACTGTTAATTTATCATGGCCGCAGACATAGATCAATACTGTATGTTCAAAAGCAAGACTACTCACTGTTCCTTAAAGTTCCTCAGATATGTCATTATAAAAATAAAAAATGTTTCACCTTGTGACCTCTGTTTCATGCTATGACTGTATAATAGCACAATTAAACAGAATATAGTATTAGAGTAGGCTATGAAAATGATATGAGTGGTTTTAAAATGTTAAAACAAAGTTTTCAGTGTCCTCTCAGTAGCTGATGAGTCTCTGAACAATCTTACCTTCTTCCTCAGTCAGGGTGATGAGTGTTGGCAGGGTCTTCCTGATGAGTCCACTTGCGTGTTCCACCTCACAGATGTACAGACTTCTCTCTCTCTCCTCAGGTGACACTGTGAGCTCAGCTCTCTTCTGGAAGGTTCCATCCCCATTGGGCAGCGTCTCTCCCACATGCACATCCTTCTGCATCTCCTCTCCATCTCTCCTCCAGATGATCTTCACCGTAGCTGGATAGAACCCTGTGGCGTGGCACACCACTGTAGAAGATGACATCTGGATCAGAGACACTTCAGGGGGGACTAAAGGAAGAAGGAAAGGAGATTAAGAGAAAGAAACAAAACCATTTAAAGACATAGCAGACATGAACAATGGGAGCAGTTATGCATTGTCAAGTACAAAGAGAAGAGGCTCATGTTTTAACTTTCAGCGTGACAAGTAATGTCTTCTTTTAGCTGTTAGCATGTCAAGTAATGTCTTCTTTTAACTCTCAGCATGTCAAGTAATGTCTACGTCCACCCAAATAAACAATCTCAATTAGTCTAAAAGTATGTCAGAAACAACACATGGCAAGACCTTTAAACATGATGGTGTTCGACCTCATGAAAAAACATCACAGGAATGCAGCCTGCTGTAGGGCCTCTGCTGTTATCAGTGTTGTGTGAGCTGCCGTACCTTTCCATCCGAGAGAACTGCTCCCGTACTGAACATACTTCTTCAGCCAATCACGGCAATCTTGGGTGAAGTACTGTTTCCTGCCATTAAAGTCGTAGCGGTCCCATTTCTCTTTGCTCCAGACTGCTTGTTCTTTCACAGCCACCCATCTCATGTTTTTCAGATCCAGTGAGATGAAGTCCTCTCCATCATAACTATACTCCTCATAGCCACTGGTGATGTCGCTCTCATCATCCCACTCACAGCCATAATGTCTCTGGAGAACATGCACTCCTTCTAGACGAAAGGAAATAAGCAAAAGTAAATTTATTTGAAGTGTAATGTTTACATTAATGCGTGTCTGTTAAAGTTACATAAAAGAATACATAAAATTGTAGGGCTCATAGACAAAAATGGTGAGCCTTTTCTTCATTTTTGGAACTTGCTGTGAAAAACAGATGTACACTGAAGACACACTAGGTAAGGCAACAGAGCATTATCTAGTGTTCAATACTGCTGTTTCATCTAACTCTTGCCATACTCAATTTCAAAGGATCTTTTTGGGGATTAAAAAGGGCTTGGGCGCAGTAATGAAAGGCGGGGAAATTTATCAGGAAAAGTACTGTATGTATTTACCATGTGATAATAAATACTGCAAATGTTATATTTGAGCTGCTTGAAAAAATAGGAAAAATCTTTCCTAATTCTTCAAATATTCCAAAAGATCATGAAATCAAATTATGAAAATTATAACGTTCATATTTGTCCCACAGATCCATTTAATTGAACAACAACCATCCTCTGGTGAGTTGCATAGATTTGTAACAATTATGATATATTGGCTGGAAAAATACAAACAAACAAACCATGTGTCTGTACTCATACTAGATGCAGAGTTTGTCTGTTCTGTCCACGCCACTAATGTAAATATTGTAATCTTTTACACAAAGTGGTTTTCTCACAGTCCCAAAACCCTACGCTTTTTTACAGTGCCCTCCACAATTATTGGCACCTTTAGTGAATATGGGCTAAACAGGCTATGAAAAAATGTGTCTTTGCTGTTTATCCTCTTGGTCTTTCACTCAAAATATTCAGAAAAATCTTACCTTTTCATTGAAGTAAAATTATTGAAGGAATTATTTTTTTTTTTACATTAAATAAAATATTTTTCTCCAACACCCTAGAAAATCTTATAATTAAAATCTAACTGAAGTATATTACCAGTCATGTTTTACATTTTTAAGTTCACCTGTTTGATTAGGAACTCATGGTAGTGGTCAACCATGACTTCCTGTTTCACTAGGGTATAAATATAAGGTGACACAGGCCAAATACCCTTTCATCAAGTCATTCATCAAGATGGGAAAGACAAAAGAACAGTGTCGAAGTGCGGCAAAAAGTTGTTGAGCTGCAGAAATCCGGAAAAGGATTTAAGAAAATATCTAAACAGTTGAAAATACCCATTTCCACAATCAGGGCAATAGTTAAGAAGTTCAAAGTGACAGGAGATGTAAGGAATCAGCCTGGAAGAGGACCTGTCTGTAAATTGACCCCACGCACCATGAGGAGGATGGTTCGAGTGGCAAAGGAATCTCCAAGGATCACAGCTGGAGAATTACAGAGGTTAGTTGAGTCTTGGGGTCAGAAAGTCTCAAAAACCACCATTAGACGCCACCTACATCACCACAAGTTGTTTGGGAGGGTTGCCAGAAAAAAAGCCTCTGCTGTCAATCAACAACAAACTACAGCGCCTACAGTTTGTCAAATGTAAGTCAGACTTTCAATGGGACCGAGTTAAATGGTCAGATGAGACCAAAATAAAGCTTTTTGGCAACAAACATCAAAGGTGACTTTGGCGTAGATGGAAAGATAGCCATACAGAAAAGCACCTCATACCCATTGTGAAGTATGGTGGCGGATCTTTGATGTTGTGGGGCTTTTTTTCTTCCAAAAGCCCTGGACATCTTGTTAGGATATGTGGTATCATGGACTCCGTCAAATACCAACTGATATTAAATGAAAACCTAACAGCCCCCCTCCAGGAAGCTTAAAATGGGCCGTGGTTGGACCTTCCAGAAGGACAATGATCCGAAGCACACCTCAAAATCAACACACAAATGGTTCACTGACCACAGAATAAAGGTTTTGCCATGGCCTTCACAGTCCCCCGACCTAAACCCCATAGAAAATCTGTGGGATGAGCTGAAGCTGAGTCTACAAGCGTTGACCTCAGTATCAAGGCACTGGAGAGATACTGCATGTAGGAATGGTCTCAGATCCCGTGCCATGTGTTCACCAACCTCATCACCCATTATAGGAGAAGACTCAGAGCTGTTATCTTGGCAAAGGGAGGCTGCACAAAACATTAAATTAAGGGGTGCCAATAATTGTGGCACACCTGTTTTTGAGAATAATATTTATTTAATGTCAACATTTTTTTTTTCTTTCAATAATTTTACTTCAATGAAAAGGTAAGATTTTTGTGAATATTTTGAGTGAAAGACCAAGAGGATAAATAATAAAGACTTTTATTCGCATCTCATTTTGCTCATCTTTACTAAAGGGTGCCAATAATTGTGGAGGGCACTGTATATGATTGCAGTGCCATGCTCTGTTGACAAAACATTGCGCTGCTCCAGACACCGTCATACTGGCCAAAAAACTAAAGCCAATGGGAGAGGTGCTCTCTTGCTATATGGATCTGCCTATTAAACATCTTTGATACAGCTCTGCCAACTACAACTTGTTGCTTTCGCTACAGTGACTATAACCTCTTGAGGTTCAAAATGATGTTATGAGAGAGGACAGGTAGCAGCTAGCTGGTTAGCACGCAAACTACAGTACACTTTACATATTCTATTGATATTTTAGTTAATGTTTTAAACTAAAAATTACAACATGAGACATCACTGCATGTTATGTAGACTATATGGAAGGGCAAACCATTAAACTGGTATTCTGAAACAAAAGAAACTGATGCTAAGTGTCATCTACAGTCCAGTCTCACCCAGACATGATCGGTAAACTCACCCTCAGTCTGTTTAAAGCATTCCTTTAAAATCCCAATGCCCTCTTTGAGGGCCCCCGCAGCGGTCCTAGCCAGCCTGGTCTCTGATTCCCAGTACTCCTGATCCAGATTCTCCTTCATCCATGCCTGCCTGGGAACACAATTTCGTGTGTTGCTGTCATACTGACTGACGACCAGACCATCAACCTTTCCAACTGCAAAAAACTCTGGGAAGTTTGAGATTCCTGATGTGGCCGTGTAGAAGTACTGCAGGGAATGGATTACTGAAAGGTACAGATCACAGAAAGACAACACTAAATTATGAGGAAAATCTGCAAGATGAAGGAATGCTGTGGAGTAAGAAGATTTATTTATATCTTGATACAAATGGTTTTTATTTTATAAGGCCTTAGGTTACCCCATACCAAACTGATTTTCACAAAACTAAGCGTCACAAAATAACTCATTTTGAGGTTTATCATAAAAAAATGAATAATTATGACTGAATGAAGTTCTCAAAAGAAAAAGAAAAACATCACTTCACCTGCGAGGCTAGATCAGCCTCATCATACCAGACACCACCGGTAAACAGTGAGTCAGGAGGAGGTGCAACAGTATGGAACATGGCTGTCAGACGTGTAGGCCTGTATTTGGCCAATAAAAGACTCTTGGCTTTTAAATTAAGTTGATAGCAGGTGAATGAATATCCAAGACAAAAGTGATTGACTGGGCAGGCTAAAGGCTGTTTCTTCCTTTCAAAAAATATTTTTCCCTAGCTTAAACCATCTGCTCTCTGCATACATCGGATGGTGCAGCAGATTCAATTGACTGTAAGGCAGCTTTCTATTGGTGGGTGACGCTCAATGGCAACACTGGACGCCCGGTGGCTGCTGTGTAGCTTCTCAGTTAGACGGGAACTGTTCCACTTCCATCATATTGCCACAGCTTGTAAAGTGTTATCATCCTTTATTGCAGTATATTTTCTGGCCTATTCGCGCCACAAACCAGGAGTAATAGTATGGAGAGTATGAACGTATGGGAAATATTTGGACTGTCGTTTAGGTACATGTTCACGCAAATGTACAAGCTTTCCTGTAAATTTAAGACTTCAATCGCATACGTTTGTGAGATTTTTTGTGACTAATGTCAAAATATTATCCCCTTCCCCCAGCTCTGTCATTTCTTCCCCACCTACAATGGCCCAAATACGCCATCATATTAACATAATTCAGAAAATACAGACAATACTTTTCTAAAGAGAAAGCAAACGTTGCCAAGTTAGAGGCAAACTGATGTTTACATAATGTAAATACAGCCTACAATGGGTTACAATGTACACATAATATGCAATTGCTAAAATAATGTCAATTAGTTGATTATATATATATATATTAATTAATGACATAATGAATGAATTTCTTACATAGCCCAGACACGGAAACTGCCGTGAAAGCTGTCAGTTATGTAATGTTGCTGGTATGATGTTAACATGACAATCAAAACATAAAAATACCAATACTCGTATAATGGGGCTTTGAGGGGCCCGCATGGTTGACTGATTGGTCAGTGCCAACGGTGTAGTCAAATGCAGTAAAATGTGCCGGATTACAGTACAGTAGAATATTTATTACAGTAAACTGTCTCATCAGCACGTATTTGTGGATTAACTGCTGGAAGCAGCAACAAGAGGTAATGTGCCAAACAGAGCACAGTGAAAGCCCTAGGCTATATGGCATGACAGTTAAACTGGATCACCTGTATTCATGTGTGGATTAAACTTGACGAGTCCTAAACGTTTATGGTAAGTGTTTTATTGCTAGTCACCAGCTGAACTAACCTGTTACCTAACTGTAGGTTAACGTAACTTGTCATGGTCTCAACTACATTATGGAACAGTGTTTTTTCTACTGGAAAAGAAGGGAAATGTTATGTTTTGGCACAGCCTACATGCAAAGTTTTGACTGTAACGTTAGTAAACGACACAAACGTTTGTAAAACTTTTTGCAGTAATCTCTCTCCACGAGTTCTGTGACATCTAGGAATCCCCGTGCACTTGCATTGACAGGTCATGGAGATGTTTGTACAGTCGGACCTGCGACTAGTGTCAACAACTCGTTCATCATTTTGCATATGCGCCAGCTTAGTGACAGGGTATAGAAATTGGGAGGTGCACGACCAGCTGAAAGGCCACCAGAGTGCACCGCAAGGACGGGAACAACAGGCATTTCCCTTCACTGCTCTAACCGGTTAAACTTGTAACCGAAATGAAAGACAAGAGCTAACCCCGCCTTGCACTCGCAACGCAGGCAGTTACATTTTTTACTTGATTTACGTTCTTACTCTCATTTATAGCATGGATAGTGTTTACGATAATATTGAGAGTAAGCAGGTCCCCTTTGATCGTCGCTTTAAATGGAATTAAACAGAAAAAAAGTCACCGGCACATGAGATGGGTAGATAGACAAGAATCAAAACAGCCTGCATTGCTCTCTTTTAACTAGGCCTATAGGTAGAAAAGGTGTTTAACCCAACTATATTTACATTTCCCGAACGACACACCTGCATGGAGGTGTGACTAGACGCCAAGATGGGCGCTTAATGTTCTGATTCAATCGCTCATCTTGCCCATTGCTCTGCGGGTGGTAGGTAGAAGTTACGGCATGCCCCACCCCATCACTCCGTAACATCCACCTTCGGTAAGGTGTGCACTGCCCTGCTATTGTTTCTGACATCTGTGACAGTGTAAACAGCCGAGTGATCCTTTTCCAAATTGAAAGTCATCAGATCTACCTAAGGGGCAGCATGGAGCAGGATAGGCTGAATGGGCTGGCTATCCTGTCCATTGAAAAAGAATATCGTGCATTTCCATTTTTATGTTTGAAAGGCATCGTTCGGCTTGCAGGTGTGCTGTGCCTCTGGTTGTGCTCAGCCAGTCTGTCGGTCTTGAAGTTCAGATTTTGCGCCTAAACTATATCGTATCGTCTCGTCACATGATCAAATAGAGACTTGACATTGGACAACAAGATATATATACCCCAAAAAACATTGCATATCTGTATATGACAATTATAGAAAATAAGAAATTACTCATTTAATTGAATATTTTTTGCATTTGTTTCCATAGTTTATAATAAGTATATTATTGTTAGATTATTGAGTTATAGATTGCTACTGACTATTTCCCTCCCTCAAAATAATGAAAACCATGACAGAGATAGGTTTGCCATTTTAAGGGCATATATTGCATAAGGTTCTCTTCTGGATTATTCAAATTCATCTTTGATCACGGGCGTGTTTACATGGCGACGCTGTGAGACCATCACTTCCGAGAAACACTAGGCTGTGAAAGAACCAAAGAAACGCAACACAAATAAGTGACGAGGTAAAATCACGGACGATTTTGGAATCCCTGCCGGACGCATTTTTTAGGTCTCAGAAAAAGGACTGTCTGAGCGAAAGAGGGCGTCTGTTCACCCTACGATTAGTTTGACGAAGTGCAGAGACAATTCGCCAAGCAAGTCACATGGCTATGTGATTTTAGGAAACCGAGCATCACCAAATGGCAGACTGTGCTACAGACAGGTTCTTCTCAAAACTGAAACTGTCAACACTTCCTGCGAAACGAGTCACGTTATATCTATAGGTTTTCAAGGGGAAACATAAAACTCCAAGAGAAAGTTTTAAGGCGACATGTAAACGAGAAATCTCGTTTTTAAATCGGTATTAGAAACAAGCTAAATTAAACCATATTCATAGCTAACTAACAATACTAACATAAGGTATACTAACAAAATAAATATATAGGTATACTAACAAAAGGTAAAACGGTATACTAACAAAAGGTAAAACGTTAGGTTACATTTTTAACTTAATTTACGCTCTAACGATTACATAGCTCAGATAGTGTTTAAGATAATATTGAGAGTAAACAGGTTGAGATCAAGCCCTTTGATCGTTGCTTTTGTAAGTAAAACGTTTCACCTTTTTCCGCCTTTAGACATCCGCATTAAATTCAATTAAATTAAATCAGACAAACTCACCAGCAGATGATAAAGGTAGAAAGATAAGAATCACAACTGCCTGCATTGCTCTCTTTTAACTAAACCTATAGGTAGAAAAAGTGTCCAGCCTAACTTAATCCTACATTCGGCTTGTCATAACGTGTACGCTCTCTCTCCTTCTCAACCTCAACTAACCTACAGAACATAACGGAAATAACACCAATGAAACACCCATGACAAAAACATTTTGCGTCACTTAGAGCAGTGTTTCCCAAAATGGGGTACACAAAGGGACGTAGGGGGTACGCAGGGGGAAACAATGTTTTGCATTTTCAAAGTGAAGCAGCCTATTACATTTTCAAACTGACCTACAAATAGACATACCATCTTACATGGTCTAAATAGCCAAGTCGCAATAGCGACTTAGCTAGCTGGAGATTGAATGTCTGATTAATTACATTTAGTGATATGTGATGTAATGTTTTGTATGGCATAAAAAAGCAAAACCTGGAATTAATTTGAATGCAATATTACTATTGCAGTGCATTACTGCATATTACATTTAAATTATGGGGATTACATAAATGAAAAAAAAAAAAAAAACAGGAACTGGACCTTGCTGCAGAATTTATATCCTGGATAGTATCTCTGATTTCATGATTCCTGTGATACGGAGAACCCAGAAGGACTGCGGTTGTCAAAGATCAGTCGTTCCTTTTTATGTCTTTTCCTCAGCAATGGTTTCTTCCTTGGCCTTCGCCCATAAGGCCCTGTTTGGTTTAGTGTGCGGCGTATGATACTTGTTGAAACCATGACCCCAGACTGTCCCAGGTTGGCCTTTAGGTCTTTGGATGTTTGACGTGGTGTTTTTTCCACCATTCGCACCAACCTTTGAAGACTTCCCCCCACGTCCAGGGAGGTTCTTGACAGTTCCATGCTTGGCAAACTTCTTAACATTACGCACTGTTGAAACAGGGACACCAAGGTCTTTGGATATGGCCTTATATCCTTTGGAGGTCTTGTGTAAGCTAATAATAGCCCTTCTGATGTCCTCAGACAGCTCCTTTGTCTTCACCATTGTGACAAAGGAACAGGGAATAACAGGTGGCTTTTTAAAACACGGGAGTCATCATTCATTGGCTAATTCATGTCACATGGGCACAGACAATTTATCACAGGTGATTCTCATTTGTGATTTACCACAGGTGAGTCATAATGAGTTTCCATACTGATTTACAGAAAAGGGTGCCAATGTTAGTGACACAGCAAGCTTTCAGTTTTCTATTCCCCCCCCCCCCATTGTTTATTGTTTTAAATTGTTGTTTATCATTTGCTCTTTTGTATCAAACACAAATTCTCTATAGAAAAAAGTTGTTTCACTAGATTCATTTTTTTCAGGAGATATTCCACATTATGTACTTAAACTTCATGGGTGCCAATAATGGTGAGCAGGACTGTATATTTGCCCCACCAAAGGCCAAATTCCAGGCCCTTCAAAACAAAACATTTGTAACGTTTCAACAAACAGCCCTTTGCTTGTGGCACCGAGGACACAGAAACACTAGGGCAGGGTTACTATAAAAATGTATTCAGATACAATAACTAAATTACATGTTAAAAATTGTATTCAGTAACCTTATCCAAGCATTACAATATCAAAAGTAATGTAACTTGATTACTTTCCGTTACTTTTTGATTACCTCTATGCCAAATGTGCAAATGAAGACAACAGAATAAGAATAAGAATCAATAAGAAAAAATGAAATGAGGAAAACAAGTTTTAAGAATTAAACCTGCCCTATTCAGCCAATAGACATATGATGGAATTGCACAACACCACAGTTTACAAAAATAAAATCAGCTTCTTTTACAAGAAAGAAAATATGTTCTTTTCTGGTTACCACACAGATTTAGAACATCCACAGTATTTTTTACTGTCAAAGAGAAGAAAACCTTAAAGTAAATACTGACAGTAGGCCTGCAGGTTCCTAATTAAATTGTAGTGTGCCCCTACAGAGTAGTACAGTATAGTATAGTAGTATAACAAATTCTATTTTTATCAAAAAAGAACTTGTTTCCATCCGCTGTTAGAACTTAAATCAGGAGATCTGTATTAGCGCCTTTAGGCCCAAAAACATAACACACATATGTTGCACATATTCTGTCAGTGTTGTTCAACATGGGTATGGGTTATCAGATGATCAGTGTTCCTCAACATAAAGTCCTTAGAAAAAAATATTTGAAGTCCCAAACGTGAACCCAGTGCCCTGACAGGCCGCAGTGTCGGCCTGCTTCCTCTATTTCTTTTAGTAATCAAGAAAAATGCATTGCAACGTAAAAAAAACAGGAACAAAAAGGAATACCGCACACTCCCGGGTTGTAGGACGATTCCTTTCAACTTGCAGAGTGTACCTATTTAAAGCAACAGCAACTCCAATGTGCAGGCCTAGGTGATCGCTAATTTTTTCCCAACAGTTTTTTTATCTGGGATATGGTACTCGAATCATATGGTCACATACAATATATCCAGCATTCATATGGAAGGTGCCAGAGAGCCTTTAACTGACTTTTCTCAGCACCTATGACAAGACACATCACTCAATATTTATGTGAACATCACAGTAGTATAGTTTACAAATGCTGTTTGAATGTTTTTTACGTGATAGTTGCGGTAACAGCGTGCATTTAATTTATATGTAGCCAAACTTGCTTTGTTAATAAACAGATGTTACACTTCACGCTGAAACTTCAATTAAACGGCCCTGAATATATTTTGGTCAGGGGCTTGTGTTTTATCCCCACACGATCATCCCAGTTATCAAAGTGACCCCTTTTTCATTATGTTAGTGCGGCAAGCAATACTAACAGGTAAGCTAACCAACTTTAACCTCAGCTAACTGGATGTCTGTAGGCTATATACGTTAGCAGTGTTGGTCTTGCCTGTAAATTTACAGGCATAAGGTGCACTGCACTGTTATGTTTTTCCCACTTTCAGCTTTGAAGACCAAATAGTGTCGATATTTCCAATCCAGGGAAAGCATTTTTTTCCATCATATGGACTTGTAGGTTTCTCTGTTGTCTTCCTGTGAAGTGTTGTAGTAATTTAAAAATCTATTTGAAATGTATCTATTTGTAATCCTGTTAATAATCCCAATTTTTGCTAAAAACATCTGTAATCTAATTAGGTATTTTTCTCCGGTTACCTTTTTTTGTATCCTAACTAACGTAACGCCGTTCTATGTATTCCGTTACTCCCCAAGCCTGCACTAGGGATTGCCCTGCCAGTGTTGGGATTGCCATGCCAGTGTTGGGATTGCCCTGCCAGTGTTGGGATTACCATGCCAGTGTCTTTGTAGTTCCAATGAAGGTATCAGATTCCATGTTAGACACTGATGAAGAAAAAAACATACGTTAAATAAAGATGATTGACACTATGAACTAAAATGCACATTGCACACTAAAAATTACAATTCCGCACTTTACTTTCTCCTCTCTTCTCTGCTTTAACTAAAAATTGACAAAAGCTTACATATCTAATATTCGGATAGGCATGCATTATAAAGATGAAAATGGACATGAATTTGTACATATAATAGTCACTACATAAAGCAAGGCATCACATGTTTATTCAGATTATGAATATCTGAAAGTAGCAAGTACACAAAGAGCAGTGTCTAGAATTGAAAGTATTTCAGATTTTTAAAAGGTGTGACAAATGTACTCACATTTTGCCTTCTTGTAGTCTGTCAAGACAAAAAGATGGAGAATGTTTACATTAACACACTAAAGCATCATCAATGACAGAAGGCAGACACAGAGCATTTTACATAATTGTGGAAATTGCATAAATTATGACATAAAGGCAACTCACCTCTCTTCTTCTTCTTCATCATAACCACGGCAACCACTACTCCAATAAGAACAACAGCTGCAATCACACATCCAGCAATAATGGATACAAGAGTGTTTCCTGTAGGAGAAAACCCGTCAGATATAACAGAGTATAACACATCAGTCAAAAAAATGAAATTTTCACCTTGTCTGTTCCTGCTATAATTGTATTGTTTTTACCGTAAATGCCTTTAGACCTACAATAATGCTACAATCATTATGCATTCATTATCTATTTGTTTGCGGTACTTTTATGTACTTGTTGACAGTCTGGAAAAATACAAAATACAAAATGAACAGTTAATATTGGGAACCACTGTTTATTTATCATGCCGTCAGACATATATCATTACTGTATGTTCAAAAATAAATGTTCACCTTGTGACCTCTGTTCATGCTATGACTGTATTATAGTACAACTATACATAATAGTATAGTATTAGAGTAGGCTATAAGTGTATAAATGTCAACAGTTATAGCTAATGAGTCTGAACAATCTTACCGTCTTCCTCAGTCAGGGTGATGAGTGTTGGTTCTCCACTCATGTGTTCCACCTCACAGGTGTACTGACTTCTCTTTCTCTCCTCAGGTGACACCTTGATCTCAGCTCTCTTCTGGAAGGTTCCATCCCCATTGGGCAGCGTCTCTCCAATAGTCACATCCTCCTGGATCTTCCATCCATCTCTCCTCCAGGTGATCTTCACTCTATCTGGATAGGACCCTGTGGCGTGGCACACCACTGTAGAAGATGACTTCTTCTGGAACAGAGACACTTCAGGAGCGACTGAAGGAAGAAGGGGAGGAGATTAAGATCAAAATAAAACTATTTAAAGACATAGCAGACATGAACAATGGGAGCAGATATGCATTGTCAAGTACAAAGAGAAGAGGCACAGAGAGGGCTCATCTTTCAGCAAGTCAGGTAATGTCTTCTTTTAACTCTCAGCATGTCAAGTAATGTCTTCTTTTAACTCTCAGCAAGTCAAGTAATGTCTTCTTTTAACTCTCAGCAAGTCAAGTAATGTCGTCTTTTAACTTTCAGCATGTCAAGTAACGTCTACAGCCACCCAAATAAACAATCTAAATTAGTCCCAAAGTATGTCAGAAACAACACACGGCAAGACCTTTAAACATGATGTTTTTTCATGAGGTCCTACACCATCACAGGAATGCAGCCCGCTGTAGGAACTCTGCTGTTATCAGTGTTGTGTGAGCTGCCGTACCTGTCCTGTTGCGAGAACTGCTCCCGTACTGAACATACTTCTTCAGCCAATCACGGCAATCCTGGGTGAAGTACCGTTTTCTGCCATGATAAATGGACTCGTGGGTGTTCCAATTGTCTTTGGTCAGGACTGCTTGTGGTTGATGAGCCACCCATCTCATGTTGTTCAGCTCCAGTGAGAAGAAGTCCTCTCCATCATAACCATACTGCTCATTGCCACTGGTGACGTCACTCTCATCATCCCACTCACAGCCATACATTCTCTGTAGAACATGCGCTCCTTATAGACAAAAGTAAAAAAAATGTAAGTGTAATGTTTAGTTACATGAATGCATATCTGTTAAAGTTACATAAAATAATACATAAAAATGTAGGGCTCATAGACAAGCATGGGGATCTTTCTACAGATGTACACTGAAGACACGCTACGTAAGGCCACAGAGCAACATCTAGTGTTCAATACTGCTGTTACATCTGAAATTTGCCATGCTTAATCTCAAATTTTCTTTTCGGGGATTGAAAAGGCCTGGGGTGCAGTAATGAAAGGCAGGAAATTTACCAGGAAAAGTGATGTGTGTATTTACCATGTGATAATAAACACCGCAAATGTTATATTTGAGCTGCTTGAAAAAAATAGAAAAAATCTTTCAGAATCTACAAATATTCCAAAAGAATGTGAAATCAAATTATGAAAATAATAACATTAATATATATTTGGCCGACAGATCCATTTCAATGAACAACAACCGTCTAGTGATTTGTATAGATTTGTAAAAATGAACAACTATTGTAACATATTGGCTGAAAAAAAACACCCATGTGTCCGTACTTATACTAGATGCAGAGCTGGTCTGCTCTGTCCACACCACATGTGTAAATATTGTAATCTTTCACACAAAGTGGTCCTCACAGTCCTAAAACCTTACTCTTTTTGATATGATTGCAATGCCATGCTCTGTTGACAAAACATTGCGCTGCTCCAGACACTGTCATAATGTCAAAAAAACTGAAGCCAATAGGAGAGGCGCTCTATTGCTATACGGCTCCGCCTATTAAACTTCTTTGATACAACTCTGCCAACTCCAGCTTGTTGCTTTCGCTACAGTGACTATGACCTTTTGAGGTTCAAAGTGATGTTATGAGAGAGGACAGGTAGCGGCTAGCTGGTTAGCATGCTAACTATAGTAGATATCTTTGTCACACTGTGCATTTCCATCTTTTACATATTCTATTGATATTTTACTTTAATATTTTAAACTAAATGTACAACATGAGACACCATTGAATGTTATGTAGACTAGGTGGAAGGGCAAACCATTAAACTGGTATTCTGAAACAAAAGAAACTAAGTGCTTAAGTGCTGTGTCCCCTATAGTCCAGACAGTCTCACCCAGACATGATCTGTAAACTCACCCTCAGTCCGATTAAAGCGTCTTTTTAAAATCCCCATGTCCTCCTTGAGGGCCTTCTCAGCTTTCCTGGCCTGCTCGGTCTCTGATTTCCAGTAGTCCTGATCCAGATTCTCCTTCATCCATGCCTGCCTGGGAACCCCAATCCGTGTGTTGCTGTCATACTGACTGATGGCCAGACCATCAACCATTCCAACTGCTACAAACTCTGGGAAGTTTGAGATTCCTGATGTGGCCGTGTAGAAGTACCGCAGGGAATGGATTACTGAAAGGTACAGATCACAGAGAGACGACAGTAAATTACGGGGGAAATCTGCAAGACAACGGAATGCTGTGGAGTGAAGTTTTATTTCTATCCTAAAGCAAATGGTTGATGCAATTATAGGTCATAGGCTACACCCTACTGTTTCTTCCTGATCCAAAATAGTTTACCCTGGCCACAATATTATCCCCTCCCCCAGCTCTGTCATTTTCTCCCCAGCTACAGTGGCCCTAATACGCCATCGTATTGACATAATTCCGAAAACAAAGCACAGTGAAATAGTCTAGGCTATATGGCATTACAGTTAAACTGGATCACCTGTATTCATGTGTGGATTAAACTTGACGAGTCCTAAAGTTTTCTGGTAAGTGTTTTATTGCTAGTCACCAGCTGAACTAACCTGTTACCCAACTGTAGGTTGACGTAACTAGTTATGGTCTCAATGCATTATGGAACAGCGTTTTTTTCTACTGGAAACGGAGGGAAAAGTATTTTTTTTTGCACAGCCTACATGCTAAGTTTTGACTGCAATGTAAGTAAACCACACAAACGTTTGTACAACTGTTGCAGTGCTCTCTCTCCACTGGTTCTGTGCCATCTAGGAGTACCTATGTACTTGCATTGAGGGGTCATGGAGATGGTTGTTCAGACGGACCTGCGACACGTGTCTCCAAACTCGATCATTTTACGCGCCAGCCGCGTGACAGGGCATAGAAATTGGGAGGTGCATGACCAACCGAGATGACACCAAAGTGCACCGCGCGTGCGCAAGGACGGGAACAACAGGTTTCATTTCATGTGAAATGAGTCTCCAGATATAACTTCCTTCACTGCCTGCTCTAACCGGTTAAACATGGCGCCGAAACGAAAAACAAGAGCTAACCCAGCCTCGCACTCCCAACGCAGGCAGTTACATTTTTAACTTGATTTACGTTTTCACTCTCTCATCTATAGCATGGATAGTGTTTACGATAATATTGAGAGTAAGCAGGTCCCCATTTGATCGTCGCTTTTGGTTTAAGTAACACTTTTCTCCGCATTAAATGGAATGAAACAGAAAAAAACTCACCGGCAGATGAGAAGGGCATATACACAAGCATTAAAACAGCCTGCATTGCTCTCTTTTAACTAGACCTATAGGTAGAAAAGTTAATTTCCTACATTTGGCATTGTACGCCCTCTGTCTCAACCTCCTTCTGTATTGTAAACAGTCACCTAGCATACGGAAACTATATTTACATTTCCTGAACGACACACCTGAAATGGAGGTGTGACTAGACACCAAGATGGCGATTTAACAACCTGTTGAATAGGGGCACGGCAGCTTGAATGATAGCAGCTGTGCAGGAAACGTTGCTATGTCCCTGTTGTAGGGGTTATCCGCTCGTAAGCGATGATGAGCTATATGACAAGGCAAAACGTCAGTCTGACCACTACAACAGGGACATAGCAATAATCATTCAGGGCCTGTTTTAGAGCAGAGATTGCAATGTGCAAGATGCTGATTGTGGATTATCACTCCGTAACATCCACCTTCGGTGAGGTGTGCACTGCCCTGCTATTGTTTCTGACATTCCCTGTGTCCCAGTCTGTGTTGTCCAGGCAGTCACGCAGCTCCTCCACAGCTTCTCTGTTGCTCCAGTTTTTAGATCTCCACACAGCAGGTTTAGAACGTTTCTGTCCGTAAGCCAGGATCAGATGAATAAGAGCATGGTCGGATAGACCCAGAGCAGCGCGTAAAACTGCATGATAAGCCCTGCTGATGGTGCTGTAGCAGTGGTCCAAAGTATTCTCCTCCCTGGTCGGGCATTTGACTAACTGTTTGTATTTGGGAAGTTCGTGAGTTAGGTTGCCCTTATTAAAGTATCCAATGACAATAACAGGAGAATACGTATTTGTCTGTCTCCCTGCTCTCTCTCTCCTTCCTTTGAAGAAGAAATATGAAAAAATGTGAAACATATGAAGCATATTTTTGAATTCTTAGAATATATTAATAATTTGTTCAATTGTTGTCTAGAGTGTTATTTTTAAAGGAACCCCGGCTATTCAGACCAAGGCTGTTATAAAACGGGTTTGACCCATAAGCTGACCTTGCCACACAGACTCCATCTATGACCCCATTTACACCTGCCATTAAAATGTGTTTTGGTTGATCCGACTGGAATCAGATAGTGCTTGACCACATGAAAGTACAGGTGTAAATCCACCCAAGACGCATTGAGGGTGGATTGTGATCCCATCGTCCAAACCACCCCTGGATGCGATCAGGGACGCGTTGTGAAAACATTGAACAGAAGTGTGAATGCAATGCAAATGCGTTCAATCCGCATATAAAAAACTACGTTGGCAGAAATACGTAATCGCGCAAGACTGTTCCAAACCAGCGAGGTAGGCAGCTGGCAGCCATTAGCCATGACCACCTTTTTCTATTCTTCTTCTTCATCTATAATTTATTTGTTCCCTGTTGTATTTTGTAGACCCTCGCAAACGCTTCCACCAAGCAAGTAGGCAAGGGTCACATGCAGCCTATGCGATTTTAAGGAGCCCGAGCGTCACTAAATGGGAGGCAGACTGTGCAGCGGTGGGTTTCTTTTTCTCAAAACTGAAACTGTCCACACTTCCTGTGAAACGAAACTTTATATCTGTAGAAACTTTATAAACTTCAAGAGGAAGTTTTAAGGCGACATGTAAGCTAATAGAAATCTCGTTTTTAGATCGGTATTAGAAACAAGCCAAACGATAACATATGGATATTGTTTAAGATAATATCGAGATCGTTGCTCTTTGTGTAAGCAAAACGTTTCACCTTTTTCCGCCTTTAGGGACATCCGCATTAAATGAAATAAGACAGACAAATACTCACAGGTAGATGATAATGGTAGACAGACAACAATCAAAACAGCCTGCATTGCTCTCTTTTACCTACGCCCTTAGGTAGTGTAATGTTTTTTTTATCTGGTAAACATCGAGCAGTTCAGTGTTTGAAGCAGGAGCGGTCACACTGTCTGTTAGACCAGAAGCCAATAGTGAAATGAATTCTAATTGGCCAGGGCAGCCACTGCCACACACACGAAATGGTAGGCGGAGTAAGGACATTTAACTAATTTGTACTGTAAGTTAGCCAATGAACAATGAGGTGTATTTTTCAAAGTAGAAAGTGGGTTAGAGAATTAAAATATTTTTAACTACCGGTATTTTATCACAGGCAATTCTAAAATAAAGTGTTCGCATTGCACACATTTTGGCACTTGAAACACGAAAGAATATTACTCCCATGCTCCCCCAGCTCTGTAGTGTTTTTATGTAGGCTATGTATTACCTACAATACCCTTAATACGCAGTCGTATATTAAATACATACGTTTGATGTGCGGTTTGTTGTTTAAATACATACGGGTTGTTGTTATTTCTGTGGCCAAAATAACTTAATTTGAAGCAGAATTCTCAAAAAGTGAGACCTTAACACCTGCCATTAAAATGCGTCGCATATTCCAATTGTATCGATTTTACCCTGATTTCATTGACACCTAGTGTCCACATTGAGATCGTTTGTCCAGCTCTCCTCTCACAAACAACAGGCAACAAAAAAAGATAGAAGACGATGGTAATGGCTATTGGCTGCCAGCTGACCAGCTCCTTCTTCGCTGGTATGGAACAGTCGTGCTTTGATAACGCAATTGCATTTGCACTTGTGTTCAATATGTGGTTTGGCCGATCGGATCACAATCCATCCTCAATGCGTCTTGAGTGCATTTACACCTGTACTTTCATGTGGTCAAGCACTATCTGATTCCTGTCAGATCACGCAAAAGCGTGTCAAGCGTACGTATCATAGCCTACATCAGGGGTTCTCAAACCTTATGAGGCCAGGGATCATAATCTCATCCCAAATTAAACCATATAGGTTTATAGCTATTTGTAATGTTATATGTTTTTGGACTCTTTTACTCTAAAATCATATAGTACTTATATCACAAGAGTTTTAGATCTGACATTTAGGCCGTTAGAGGTCTGTAACGTTATATTTAAGGGCCAGATGCACATTATGATGCGACGCATCAGTGTCCACGCAGTGCTCCACTGCTTGTCAATGTCAAGGTCAGTATCTGCATAGTGTTTGCGCAACTCATTGGGTAGAAGGCCTTTATTTTTTAAGTAATATCGCATCACGTCGCGCACAATTTGTAGACACCTTGAAAAATATGTCAGTTCAAGATATTTGTTCATTCAGGAAAAAACTGCAAATGTTACCCGGATTTTGGAAGAACATTCGAGACGCCTCACAAAGCAATAGCTATTTTCGCTGTTGTTGGAGCCATAAACTGAAGCTAACAATAGCAAGTTGACAACAACTACCTTAGCCCGTCAGAAAGTAATGTTATTCATTGATAATCCTGTCACTCCTTGCCGTTGTATTAACGTTTCCTCACTTTATCCAGCGTCAATCGGTTGATCACCTTAGCTGACAGCTGAGTTTAGCATCCTGTGCCATACAAATACATGTACCATAGGCATATTGCAACAATTTTGCTGGAGGCACTCTACCGATGAACAGTTTGGAGTCTTAAATGAATGTGATTGTGCAAAAGGCTGCCGCTAAGCAACCAGCGGTCTCCAGCTGTGCACCCCACTGTGCGGGAGGTCACCCAATCAGCTGATCCCAGGGAGCCCCACTACTGCATGAAAAGCCGCAGCCGCTGTTGCAGAACCATGCGCCGGCCTTTAGACACTGATGAGGGGGGAAAAACATACATTAAATAAAGATATGATTCACACTATGAACTAAAATGCACATTGGACACTGTTAAAAAGGGCTGTCTCACCAGTTGCCTCCAGCAGTGTACCCCCGCTGTGCAGGCCACTCACGGGACCTGGGGTCCAGGCAGAGGTCAGCCTATCAGTTGATCCCAGGAGTCCGTGGGGCTCGTGCACAGTGGAAATTCACTGGGCAGATGGTCACCCCATACTGGGTTTCCAAAGCAGGTCTGAACATGCCCTCTCATCCCCCCATATGGCCTATATAAGCTTGGGCCACCACTGGCCAGTTGTGGGTCAGAAGAAGCTGGAGAAAGTCATCATCAAGGAGTTCGGTGGACTGTTCAACATCATTATCAGAGACATTCACTTTCATCATTGCCGTGCGTCGATAATATTATGAGTGTTCTGTTGTCATATGTGTGTTTAGTAGCGAGTCTGTTTCAAGTCAGTGTAGATCATATATGTACGTTTATTTGTGTAGGAAGCATTCACTGTCAGATCTCATTCATGCTACTTTAAAGATTTATCGTTGGTAACGGAGATACTGGAATGTCCACCGTTACGCGGCACGGTATTAAAGGGACATATCCGCATTTATAGCCGTAATATTCATCATGTAGGCTATACTATATTCATTCTTGTTGTTTATATACTTGTTAATATTTGTATATATTTGTTATTCATATCATTCATAGAAACCACGGTTCATGGTCTTCAACTCAATCACGGTCATTCAATGATTCATGTGTGTTAGAAGTCCTTTACACGGATAATTCTAGCATTCATTACACGGATTCTATCATTCAGTTCACGGAGTCAGGTGTGAATATAAGTCCCTTTACACCGGATAATTATAGTCACAGTTCATCATCATTGTCAATATACTGTCAATCCTTTACACGGATTACTTTCACCATCATTCATGTTCATCCTGCCATTCAAGGCTTGAGTGTGTGCAATAAATATTTCAATTACATCTGTCATCATTGGGACATTGACATCATTCTAGTTCTAACCGGACAGACCTGTGGCGATTGTCACCTATTTCATTTACCAGTAATACAGTCCTTTTGGGTTTCATTCAATTCAAATATCACCCTATTTTATAGACACTAAAAATTACAATTCCGCACTTTACTTTCTCCTCTCATCTCTGCTTTCACAAAAAATGTACAACCACTTACATATCTTATAATCAGATAGGCGTTTGCCTTTAAAAGACGAAAACGGACACAGCAATTTGACACAGACTGAAAAAAATAACAATGCTTAAACTTTTCTCCACTGCAATCCATTGAGATTGTATATTTCGATTGAAAACAAAATTCAAGCCACAAATATTCACCCTCCTAAAGTACAGTACCAAAATATTTGCTTGTTAAAATATAATTTAAATTCAGTAGGCAATAATAAACCCATTATTTTTCAACCTCACAAATTCAGGCTGTCAATATTTAGGTCTTTAGATCCGGGTATGAAAGGAAGAGCAATAGACTGCCGATAGACCTACACTTTCAACTGTAGGGGCAAGATCATTAAGGGTTATGGATGTAGGATATGGCAAAAAGGGGGAACATTTCATTTTGCTAATATTTGTATTACGATATGTTTGCTAGACAGCTATAGCTAAAGTTTGCTAAAATTCTGCCCTGCGGACGCGGTGTGGACACTAGCAGAGTCAACCCGTTGTAAGCTATGAGAATTGCTACACCAGACGCGGAAACGGAACGTACGCGCCGCCCATTTCCGCACCGAAAATTCAGAAATAGACCTTGGGCTTCTATTTTAGCCAAAACCCTCACGTCGCCTCGAAGATAGACAGGCGAATACAGAACCTTTTGAAAACGATGACGACATAGCCCCAACTTATTCCAATCACGTTTAATTCTCCACGAGGCTTCAGTCAGTGTAATATCCTCTGTATTAATAAAGGATGGGCGGACAGCGGGGTAACCTTTATGTTGGTTTACTGAACACCTGTTGGAGCATTACAGGTGCATGACAGTCACCTACATATTACTACAGCTGCAGTGCAAAGTGCTTTCACTCTACATTGTACTTAGCTGAGCTTATGCTGCCACCTAGGGGACATTCCTAACAAGACAGAGATAACATTCCCCAACTACTACAGTCAGAGCTTCACCTTCCAAAGTCTTCATCACATCCTCAGTGGCAATTGATAGAAAATCTATTTTTGATTGACAGGCACGTCATGGTCATCAGCCCGTTTGTTCTACTTCTACGCGGAGGAAGTAATCTATCGGAAACATCAGCAGTCAACGCATTTTCTGGGTTTGTTTGAAATAAAGTTGACAGGAAATGCTAGCAACCGAACTGTTATTATTTTCATAACTAGATGTCATACTATTTTAAAGCATTTGCAGAATGTTTGTAGATTTGGTAAGATTTTTTACTACTTTTTCAAACAGCTCAAATGAAACATTTGCAGTATTTATTATCACATGGTAAATAAATAAAGTAATTTTACTGATCAGTTTCCTGCCTTTCATTACTGCACCCCAGGCCTTTTCAACCCCCTAAAAAGATCATCTGAAATTGAGTGTGGTAAGTGTTCGATGAAATTCGTTTTGTCATCGCCGTCCTATCATAACTGCGGACATAGTTCCTTGACACCCCCTGCTGGCCAAATACTGTCACTATAAGGTGAGAGTCACATTGAAACACAGGAAAATGGTCATTTTATTACAGTATATTGTCATTTTTCAAAACAATTCCATGATTGAGTTGGTGTAAACTAAACTAGCCCAGATTTTTGGGTGGAAACAGGGAGGTGATGAAGATGGGGATGATGAGGACTATTTATTACAGTTGTTTTTTTTGTATACACAATGCAAGTAGTTCATGAGACACAAACATGACACTGACAACGTTTGCAAAATGCTATAAAATACTACTCACAATTGCAGGGTTTTTCCTGGGTCAAAATGGGTCTTCGGTGCTCAAAAAAAAAATTGCGGCCTACGCGCGCAGTCTGTGTTACCATGTCACCTTATTAGCTTACATGTTACCATTTCATAAATAATGGAGGATATGCTTCAGGAAATCATTTTGCTTACACTTTAGATTAAAATAGATAGGCTAATAGATTGACAGTAGTCCAAGCCCCATGGTGCTATCATGTATGGTTCAAAGATTATCAAGGTTTACCTCTACATATGCAAACTACTGAAATGTATATCAATAAAATCTAGAACTAACCAGTGGTCAGAAATGTAACACACAAATTATGAAATTCAAGTTTATCTATTATTACTATTCATTTTTATTATACAAACCTACATACCATTCTTTTTGTTTTTATTATTAAAACTGTCCACAAATATGTTTAATAGTGTGTTTAACTTCTATTGGCCCACCAATGGAGGCTGCGTTGGAAATCAAACTTTTGTCAGCATTTTGAGTGGACATTTAATTTGCATTTGTACAGGTGTATTCGTGCACGTCGGGCTGGCCCTCGCAGCGGAACGACAGTTTACAACCGCACCGGTTTATTTATCAATGATAATATTAATATTATTATATTCGAGATGCAACACAAATCTATCCGCTCTCCTCCGAACGAGCTGAGCTTTCATTGATAAACCAATGCGGTTGTCTGCCTCTCCTGAGGCCCCGCGGTCTACTGGTACTCGTTCAAACGGGTAGACAAATCAAATATTAGCCTACACCTGTGTATGTCCTCAACATAGCAGATATTTTAATACATTGAAAGCCATGAATACTGAAAATGGAATGTTATGCTCAAAATCACCGCCGACTGATGAAGTCAGGATGCATATGCAAGTTGACTGATTGGCAGCTGGCCGCTCTGTCCATTCGCGCACCTCACAGTTGCGTATTGTTCAGACAAGAATACACGCTTATCAACTCGATTACTATTGATCAAAACATAACGAGGTTTCGGCTGTAGCCTATACTTGAAACATACTATTGAGACCATATTCGCTTACATGCATTGCACGCGTGATGAATTGCCAATCATTGAACAGAGGCTGCTCCTAGCTTGCCAGTTTAGAGAAGACGTTGGTTTGAATTTGAGCAAGCAGCTAGCTAGCAGTTGCTGACATTATCTAGCTAGCTAGCAGTTGCCTACAATATCTTAAAAAATACTTTGATAGTAGGCTTAGTGTTTTATTTAAGCAGTGTGTTTGTGTACCTATATATCCTATGTGTGATGGTTAGAATATTAATGCCATATACAATAACTCACTTATGAGAGCTATCCAAAGACTGGTGGCTGCCTTAATGTACTGTATTTAGCAGTCAACCTCCCTTACTCTGTACGTTTAGATGCTTTACAGGTAGCTGCAAGCCATTAGATGCATGAGAAATAATTCATATCTATAAATAACAGCTCACCTTTATCTTTTTAACCAGATTTGTAAACAGGTCGCGATCAATATTTTGCAGTAGCTACAATAGGCTACCTTGGTTAAATATCGAATTACGGTAGATGCATGCTAGCATTGCGCTAAATAATTAAGACAGCTAACATTAATTAGTGGTGTTAACATAAAGTCAGTTATTGTATATGGCATTAATATTATTCTAAAACACCTTCACTAGTTGTTTTAACCAGATTTGTAAGCAGGTTGAAAACAACATTTTAATTAATTTAACATTGTAATCTGGCCATTCACTGTGAAAAAACACTTGACACACAGATCACACAGGTGAAAAGGGATGATCTCCAATGCCAGGGTATTGCCATGTGACACGTATCAAACTTTGCTGATGAAACTAAAGATTGTGTCTCAATGAAAGGGGGCTGGAATATGTTTAGGACATTCCAAACATTAAATAAAATGTGTGAAGTAGTTGTGATTTACGTCCCTGAATGCTCCACAATATTTTAAACATAGGCCTACACACAGGCGAAAATGCATTTCTTCAATGGCAGGGCCCTGTGACACGTATCACTCTATGCTGATGAAACTAAAGATTGTGTCTCAATGAAAGGGGGGTGGAATATATTCAGGACACTCCAAACATTAAATAAAATGTGTGAAGTAGTTGAGATTTACGTCCCTGAAGGCTTCACAATACTTTAAACATAGGCCTACACACAGGCGAAAATGCATTATCTTCAATGGTAGGGCCATGTGATACGTATGACACTTTGCTGATGAAACTAAAGATTGTGTCTCAATAAAAGGGGGGTGGAATATGTTCAGGACACTCCAAACATTAAATAAAATGTGTGAAGTAGTTGAGATTTACGTCCCTGAATGCTCCACAATACTTTAAACATAGGTGATCAGACAGGCGAAAATGCATTATCTTCAATGGTAGGGCCATGTGACATGTATCACTCTTTGCTGAAAAAACTAAAGATTGTGTCTCAATGAAAGGGGGGTGGAATATGTTCAGGACACTCCAAACATTAAATAAAATGTGTGAAGTAGTTGAGATTTACGTCCCTGAAGGCTCCACAATACTTTAAACATAGGCCTACACACAGGCGAAAATGCATTACCTTCAATGGCAGGGCCATGTGATACGTATGACACTTTGCTGATGAAACTAAAGATTGTGTCTCAATGAAAGGGGGTGGAATATGTTCAGGACACTCCAAACATTAAATAAAATGTGTGAAGTAGTTGAGATTTACGTCCCTGAGTGCTCCACAATACTTTAAACGTACGTATCACATGGCCCTGGCATTGAAGACAATGCATTTTCGCCTGTGTGTAGGCCTCTGTTTAAAGTATTGTGGAGCATTCAGGGACGTAAATCTCAACTACTTCAAACATTTTATTTAATGTTTGGAGTGTCCTGAACATATTCCACCCCCCTTTCATTGAGACACAATCTTTAGTTTCATCAGCAAAGTGTCATACGTATCACATGGCCCTGCCATTGAAGTTAATGCATTTTCGCCTGTCTGATCACCTATGTTGAAAGTATTGTGGAGCATTCAGGGACGTAAATCTCAACTACTTCACACATTTTATTTAATGTTTGGAGTGTCCTGAACATATTCCACCCCCCCTTTTATTGAGACACAATCTTTAGTTTCATCAGCATAGAGTGATACGTGTCACATGGCCCTGCCATTGAAGACATTTATTTTCGCCTGTGTGTAGGCCTATGTTTAAAGTATTGTGGAGCCTTCAGGGACGTAAATCTCAACTACTTCACACATTGTATTTAATGTTTGGAGTGTCCTGAACATATTCCACCCCCCTTTCATTGAGACACAATCTTTAGTTTCATCAGCAAAGTGTCATACGTATGACATGGCCCTGCCATTGAAGGTAATGCATTTTCGCCTGTGTGTAGGCCTATGTTTAAAGTATCGTGGAGCATTCAGGGACGTAAATCTCAACTACTTCACACATTTTATTTAATGTTTGGAGTGTCCTGAACATATTCCACCCCCCTTTCATTGAGACACAATCTTCAGTTTCATCAGCAAAGTGTCATACGTATCACATGGCCCTGCCATTTAAGTTAATGCATTTCCGCCTGTGTGTAGGCCTTTGTTTAAAGTATTGTGGAGCATTCAGGGACGTAAATCTCAACTACTTCACACATTTTATTTAATGTTTGGAGTGTCCTGAACATATTCCACCCCCCTTTCATTGAGACACAATCTTTAGTTTCATCAGCAAAGTGTCATACGTATCACATGGCCCTGCCATTGAAGGTAATGCATTTTCGCCTGTGTGTAGGCCTATGTTTAAAGTATCGTGGAGCATTCAGGGACGTAAATCTCAACTACTTCACACATTTTATTTAATGTTTGGAGTGTCCTGAACATATTCCACCCCCCTTTCATTGAGACACAATCTTTAGTTTCATCAGCAAAGTGTCATACGTATCACATGGCCCTGCCATTGAAGTTAATGCATTTTCGCCTGTCTGATCACCTATGTTGAAAGTATTGTGGAGCATTCAGGGACGTAAATCTCAACTATTTCAAACATTTTATTTAATATTCGGAGTGTCCTGAACATATTCCACCCCCCTTTCATTGAGACACAATCTTTAGTTTTTTCAGCAACAAGTGATACATGTCACATGGCCCTGCCATTGAAGTTAATGCATTTTCGCCTGTCTGATCACCTATGTTTAAAGTATTGTGGAGCCTTCAGGGACGTAAATCTCAACTACTTCACACATTTTATTTAATGTTTGGAGTGTTCTGAACATATTCCACCCCCCTTTCATTGAGACACAATCTTTAGTTTCATCAGCAAAGTGTCATACGTATCACATGGCCCTGCCATTGAAGGTAATGCATTTTCGCCTGTGTGTAGGCCTATGTTTAAAGTATTGTGGAGCATTCAGGGACGTAAATCTCAACTACTTCACACATTTTATTTAATGTTTGGAGTGTCCTGAACATATTCCACCCCCCTTTCATTGAGACACAATCTTTAGTTTCATCAGCAAAGTGTCATACGTATCACATGGCCCTGCCTTTGAAGACAATGCATTTTCGCCTGTGTGTAGGCCTATGTTTAAAGTATTGTGGAGCATTCAGGGACGTAAATCTCAACTACTTCAAACATTTTATTTAATATTTGGAGTGTCCTGAACATATTCCACCCTCCTTTCATTGAGACACAATCTTTAGTTTTTTCAGCAACAAGTGATACGTGTCACATGGCCCTGCCATTGAAGTTAATGCATTTTCGCCTGTCTGATCACCTATGTTTAAAGTATTGTGGAGCATTCAGGGACGTAAATCTCAACTACTTCACACATTTTATTTAATGTTTGGAGTGTCCTGAACATATTCCACCCCCCTTTCATTGAGACACAATCTTTAGTTTCATCAGCAAAGTGTGATACGTGTCACATGGCAATACCCTGGCATTGGAGATAATCCTTTTTCACCTGTGTGATCTGTGTATCAAGTGTTTTTTCACAGTGAATGACCAGAATAATGACTGCTAAACATATTTTACCCTTTCTTTACAGTGTTCTGAACAAGTTCAACCAACTTTAATGAAGGCATAATCCTTTTATCAGCATATTGGGGTGTGTTTTACTTTTTCTTAATACAATATTGCCTGTTTAGTCAGTGTTCATTATATTAAAACAAGAAAACCATACTTTTGTAACATCAGTGAATCGTTTTTAACCCATTTTGATGTTACTATGAAATTAATATCTCTGACAGTTTAAGAAAACACTGGGCAAATAGGGGACTTTTATTTTGAAAAATCGTAACCGGAAGTCGCTCAAGCTCATTTGCCTATAGTTGCTCACTGAACGCTGCTCTTCCAGGCAGCTGCTCCCTTGAAGTCGACGGTGAGGGCTCAAAACACTATTAAGCTGAATTGCGCCTTGAATGACAGCTTTTTTTTTTTCTTTTTTTTTTTTATCGCAGACTTTTTTTTTTGCCTTAGGCGCTTGCGATTTGTTGTAGGCACTCGGGAAAACGGCTTAGGCGCGCGCTCAAATATTCTCTATGCAGGAAAAACCCTGAATTGTCTCTGAAATACACAACATACACCAAACACTTTGAAGTGTGCCTTTGAAGACACATGTCCTTCAAAACTAACTCACCATTCTACAGATAGGCATTACTTGTATCGGGGGAGATGAGTTGTCATGTTGATGTTTGCTGTGACCAGACCCAGTTAATGTTGGAGGCTGGACACATTTTACATATTATATACAGAGGGTCATTTTTGTTTATGTATATTTTTCATACGCCAGTGTAATGGGTGCCACATATTGTAAACAGAACACATGATCTACATCATCGGTTCCCAAACTGGGGTACGCGTAAAAAAGTGAAAAAGTGAAAAAGCCCATTACATTTTCAAACTGAGCTATAAATAGACATGAAATCTTAAATAGTCTTAATGGCCAAGTCGCATTGCCAAAAATACTCACTTATACCCATATTCAGCGAAATAATTACACTGCCAAAAATATCTATAGGTAGGGTAGTGACCTACCAGGACAGTTTCAAGTGTTACCGGCTGAATATCTGCGCGGGGGGAGGGGGCGTGGCGGCTGCGGTTAGTGATCTACCCTGACAATTTCACAGTTTCAAGTGTTATAGGCTGAATATGTGCGCGGTGGAGGGGGCGTGGCGGCTACAAACATGAAAAAAAAACGGGGGGGGGGGGGGGGTACGTAGCTGGAGATTGAATGTCTGAAGGGGTACGGGACTGTAAAAAGTTTGGGAACCACTAATCTACATGATCAAAGCTAGTTTACCAGTCAAGCACTTACACTGCATAGATGGAAAGACCAAATTAATTTGTCTGCAGCAGTTGCAGAAAGGACAACTTCTCTGTGCCTGCCCAAAGCTCTGTTGCCTTTGAAAATAAACTAAAAATAAGCTGGTCAGGAATTCCATCTCAGTGTTCATCTTGATTGCACATAGGCCTCAAAAGACACCTTCTCTTTAATCTCCATCCCTCATCTCGTCTCAGGATCAAGATATGCAGTAGGCTACTGTATTTGTCCCTTCATTTCTCCCTGTACTTTGTGTTACAATACAGAAACACAAAAGAACAGGAATGTAAATCATTAACACAATACATAACTCTTATTCCCAAACCCAAACTGGAAACTGAAAAATAAAAACAACCCAAGGTTTCTTTCTTTTCAACACCATTTCTAGACTAATTAAAAACCACAATGCAGTACATAGAAACAACATCCAAGAAGACTAATTTGGTTACCAATGTGGCTTTACAGTAGCCTGGATGCCAGACGAACTTAGCCCCGCCCACAACATTTTAGGTCAGGAAGTTCGGTCTGGCATCGCTCCGTTGGGGAGAAACAAAATTTCTGTGAGGAGATAGATAGACCAATCAAATTGTCAGGGCGGGCTTTATACGATGATGGACAGATGATCAACCGTAACGTAATCAACCACGTCACCAAAGAGCTTTTGGGGTGAATTCGTTTTCAACAAACATGGCTGCCGTTGGAGAGCTGAAATGTGGAGATTCGAGTCTGTTTTAGAAGACATTGACAGGGGGGGGCGCTAGTGAACACCAGATGGAGTAGACGTGTTTTTCTTGAGCTCCTCTCCATGCTATAAAATAATTCGGTATTTAATTTAAAATTCACCAGTTTACCCGACCTGTTGTTGATTCAATCAACTACTAAAACCTGGAAGATGCGAAAATCGAAGAATGATCGTGGAAAACCGCAGGATAAAAGCCCAATCAAGACTAAAACTCAGCCCTCGCTGGAGCTAGCACTAGCACCAGTCATGACAGACTATGAGGCTAGCAAGGACACCGACGCAGAGTCGAGCAGCATTCTTCTGGCAATAGAGAGCATGAACAAAACGATGACTGATCGATTTGACACATTAGAGGCAACCCTGGCATCCACTCAAGCGTCTTTGGTGAGTCTTGGAAACCGTATGACTGAAATTGAGGAAGCTAATTCCAGCTACGACCTCCGCCTCTCACAAGTTGAACAAGCCTGTATGAAAATGCAGACGGAAAACCATGCACTCCGCTCAAAAGTGATTGACCTGGAAGCTTGCTCTAGGCGTCAGAATATTAAAATTGTTGGCCTACCTGAAAGGATCGAGAAAAAACGCCCTGTTGAGTTTCTGGAGAAGTTTATCCCTGAACTGCTGGGTGCTGGCAATTTCTCCGGCCAGGTTGTTGTGGATCGAGCACACCGTCTAAGGAAGCAGTCTGCGGTAGAGGATGCAAGACCGCGCGCAATGATAGCCAGGATTCATCACTTCCAAATCAAGGAGAAGATACTACAGCTTTCTCGCCAACAGTTCCCCCTGACGTACAACGGAGCGGCGATCCATTTCTTTCCCGATTTGCCAGTGGAGGTGATAAAACAGCGACAAGCTTTTGATGAGGTTCGTAAAAGGCTCAAGGAGGCTGGTGCGAGGGTTGGTTTCATCTACCCAGCCCGGCTGAGGGTTACCCTTGGAAATTCGGAGCAGGTATTTCCCTCATTAGAAGAAGCCGAGCTGTTTGCAGGGTCTCTGTCCTGAACATTATATGCGCTTTGGATGGCTATATTTTCCATATGTGACTTTTTTTGCTTTTCTTCCCCTGCAATCACGCAGGTCGGGACATTCTCATGACCGTTGTTTAAATTATGTTAATAATTTTGGAGAGAGCACAGGGCTCTTTTGTTAGCTTAGCTAAACTATCTTTTCCTATGGTCCGGCAGCCTCTGTGCCTATTTGTAGGGAACGTGTTCTCACTTTGTTTGGGAAAGTGGGACGGGGGAAGGGGGGGTAAGTTCTTAAGTGTGTGTTTTTTGTGTTTTTCTCCCTTATGTGGTTATTTGTGTGTTTCAAGGGCGTCATATGTTTACATCACTGTACTTAAATATGCATCCTAATCTTTCTTTAAGAGGTGGTGGCATTACTCTTACTAGTTGGAATGTCCGTGGGCTGGGGCACGCAATTAAAAGGGCAAAAGTATTCTCTCATTTGAAGTCCTTAGCTGCAGACATTATATTCCTACAGGAAACTCATATTAAGCCCACTAGAGCAAAGTTGCTTAGATGCAGCTGGGTCAATCAAATTTTCCAGTCTACATTCTCCAGTAAAGCTCGTGGAGTGGCCATTTTGATAAGCAAAACTATCCCATTTAGACATGTTTCCACCATGTGTGACCCAAATGGCAGATATATCGTAGTGACGGGCCACATTTATTCACACCATGTCACACTTGTAAATGTATATGGTCCCAATTCTGATGACCCAGATTTTTTCCGTAAAGTCTTCAATTTACTGCCCAGTCTCTCAGATACTCATGTGATCATCAGTGGTGACTTCAATTGTGTGCTTGACGATTTTATGGATAGATCAGCCCAAACAAACCTGGTGCCTTCTGCTGCCTCCACAACCTTGAATACTCTAATGTTATCCACGCATCTAGTTGATATATGGAGGCTTCAGCACCCCACACATAGGGATTATTCTTTTTTCTCACAAAGACACAAGTCTTTCTCTAGAATCGATTATTTTTTGCTTGACTCAAACTTGATTTCAAATGTTATCTCCACCTCATATCATAATATCCTAATTTCTGACCACTCTCCAATATCATTGGTACTTGACCTCAACCATAAGAAACAGCACTTTAGTTGGCGTTTACGCCCTTCACTTTTCTCCGACTCCTCGTTCTCTGAGTTCATTTCTGCTAGGATCTCAGATTTTTTGGAAACGAATGATAATCTAGAGGTTACAGACTCCACCTTATGGGAAGCTTTTAAGGCTGTGATTAGAGGACATATTATTTCTTTTGAAAACTCAAGGAGAAAAGAAAAGAAGAAGCGCCTTCTAGAAATTGAAAAAGATCTTACGCAACTAGAAACTGCCTATAAATCTTCTGCCAATTCTGTCACCCTACAGAATATTCTTAAACTGAGGTATGAATTTAACGATATACTATCTGCCCAGGTGCAGGACCAACTGTTTAAACTGAAACAAAAACAATTTGAACTTGGAGACAAGCCCCAGAAGCTACTAGCCCGACAGCTGAGAGGTTTGCAGGCTAGCAGAGCTATACATAAAATCAAATCAAAATCTGGTGACATTATCACTGACCCTAGCAATATAAACAAGCGCTTCAGGGAATACTATCAACAATTATATACATCCAAAGCTAAAGGGGACACCGCTGCGTGGCTGGAGAACCTGAACCTCCCCAAGTTAAATGACGAGGCGTGTGAGGCACTTAACGCTGACATTACTGCTCAAGAGCTTCTGGATGCTATAAAATCCTTTCCCAATGGTAAAAGTGCTGGCCCCGATGGTTTTGGAATAGAGCTATATAAGAAATTCCCTGAACAGCTGACTCCACTCTTGCTCAGGATGTTTAACCACTCATTTGAAACCCAAACATTCCCAAACTCCTTGTATGAAGCCAACATCTCACTTATTCTAAAAGAAGGGAGAGATGAGACTGAAACATCATCCTATCGTCCAATTGCATTGCTGAACTCTGATATGAAAATTTTCACAAAATTGATGGCAAATAGGTTAAACAAACACATCGCCTCCATTATTCATGCAGACCAAACTGGTTTCATTCCTGCTAGGTTCTCCTTTTTTAATGTTAGAAGATTAATGAACACAATGTACCATGACTACAGAAAGGATCAGAAGGTGGCAGTCCTCTGCTTAGATGCAGAGAAAGCGTTTGATCAGATAGAGTGGCCATATATGTGGAGGGTATTGGAGGAATTTGGATTTGGTGACCGTTTTGTCTCATGGATTAAAATTTTATACGCCCACCCTTCCTCTTCCATTCTAACAAATCAAGAAAGGTCAACTCCATTTCCATTACATCGTGGGACGCGCCAGGGCTGCCCCCTTAGCCCGCTCCTCTTTGCGATTGGTATTGAACCCCTTGCTATTAGTATCAGGCAGCACAGCTCTCTTGAACCCATTCACCTGGGAGATGTGGACCACCATCTATCCTTATATGCAGATGATGTTGCAATCTTCATGTCACAGCCTCAACAGTCTATTCCCATTCTGTTAGACCTCATAAAGTCATTTGGAGAAGTTTCTGGATACACAATTAATTGGCAAAAAAGTGAATTTATGCCTCTTGGGGATAACCATGAAGCAGAATTTCTGCATAAACTCCCATTTAAAGTTACAGACAAGCTGAAGTACCTAGGAGTTACCCTTCCAAAGGATCCTAAATTAATATTTAAACTGAATTTCCATGAAAAGGTGGAAAAACTAAAAGGAGATATTGGCAAGTGGCGCACGCTGCCGCTCTCTATGGTGGGTCGTATAAATGCTATCAAGATGGTTTCACTGGCAAGATTCCTATACCTCTTTCAGAACCTTCCTATTTTTCTCACAAAGTCATTCTTTAAGTTACTAGACTCAATAATCATGCCTTTTATCTGGGGTTTTAAAGCTCATAGAATATCAAAAACTCATTTACAAAAATCTACACTTCTATCTACACTTCTTTAGATACCTTCAGGTTAGAAACTATGTCCGCCAAAACCTGACTAAATTTGAATCTCTCCCTGACGAAAATAGGATTTACAGTTTCTGGCATGGCCCGCCGGATTCAAAATGCTTGATTTCAAACTTTGTCAGGGTATTCTCTGAACAAGTGAACTATGCCACCCACTCTTTGAAAAAGGCTTGGGAGGAGGAACTGGGTCTCCAGATTGATGACATGGTTTGGCAGGAGGGTCTCAGCAGAATCCAATATTGTTCTATTAATGCCAGACATCACTTAATCCAGTTTAAGGTTATGCATAGACTCCATTATTCGAAAACCAAACTACATAGAATATATCCTACTGTCTCCCCTTTGTGTGATCGATGTAAAGCTGCTGACGGATCCTTAACCCACCTTTTCTGGACATGTTCAAAGCTGTACGTCTTCTGGTGTGGAATATTTAAGTGGTTTTCTGAAATGTACAACTGTGTGTTCAAGCCTGAGCCAGAGGTGGCACTGTTTGGCTACTCCCTGTCTCTATTGCCTCAAAGTATCCCAGTACAGCACACCATCATGTACGGAATGTTAATTGCAAAGAGACTGATTCTAATGCTGTGGAAGTCAGAAACAGTGCCACTCTTCAAGACGTGGCTATCAGAACTTACTTCTCTATTACATATGGAGAAAATCCGATACAGTTTGACAAACAATCTTAAACAATTCTACAAGATCTGGCAGCCATTCTTAGACCATCTTGCTCAATTTGATGGAGATCTTGAGCAGCTATGAGACTCACAATAGGCCACTTACCTCTTCTTCGATGTATTTTGTGTACTAGTGATGCATCAATACATTTCATTGTCTTGAGTTGTACGCCCTGTCTGTTAGTTGTGTTTGTTTGTTTTTTGTTTTGTTTTTTATGCCTTTATTTGATTTGATTTCAATTGTCTTATTTTTCTTTCTCTTTTAATTTCATTTTGGTATAATTTCTTACTTACTCCTAGTATTTGTCTGTTTGTACTTAGAATTACCTGAAAAAACCTAATAAACATATTGTAAAAAAAAAAAAAAAAATGAGCCTGACGTAATAAAAACTGAACATCTTGAAAAAAAAAAAAAAAAAAAAAAAAAAAAAGAAGACATTGACAGCACATTCATTTTGAAAGAGGAACAGAGAAACGCGATCAAGGCATTTGTCGATCGAAAAAATGTTTTTGACGTCCTTCCTACGGGATCCGGTAAAAGTTTAATGTATCAGCTGGCCCCATGGTCTAAATTATGGTCATACTACGTTGCTCTGATTGGTTCTAGATATATCCAATTGAGCGAAGAGGCATTTTTTTTCCTGGTTCGGTTGAAACACGCCCCATAATCACAGCCCAATGGAGCGGTATCAGACTCATATTCTGACTAGAATTATGAGTATGACATCGTCAGGCTAGCTTTACAGCCCATCACAGCACTGCCTTGGTCAAAGTTTTGAATGAGCTACTCATCCACTCAGACCATGGATGCATTTCAAAACGGGTTCTTCTAGACCTTTAGTGCTGCTCTCAACTCCATAGACCATCATATTTTACTACAGACACTTGAACACCATGTTGGCATTAAAGGCTGTGTCCTATCCTGGCTTAGGTCTTACCTTCCTTTCTGACCGCTTTCAAGGCTCTGTGCTTGGACCCCTGCTCTTCTCTTTGTACATGCTACCCCTAGTTGCTGTAATAAGGAAGTATGGCTTTAACTTCCATTGCCACCCAACTATGCCTATCTTTGAAACCTGATGGAAATATACAACTAAGATAGAAGCTTGCCCTGATGATGTACAATCCCAGAAGACAACATAAACTTTGTCGGGATCCCACACATCAAAATAGTTTTGTACGCCCATCAAAATAGTTTTGTACGCCCATCAATGTTTCTATGTAGCTTTGAAATTGAGGTTAGTTCATATGTTCATCTTTCAAATCAGCTGGAAGTGCCTGGATTTGCTATTGGTATAAATAATAAAAATGCTTGTCTTGTTAAATAAAAAAAAATAGATATTGTATTTTCTTTCTTACAGCATTCAGTGTCTTTGATTTTAGTCAGGAAACCATACCATGCAGCGACACTTCGCAGCCGAGCCAGAAATCAAAGACCTCCCAGAGTATATAGAGACTGAGAGGGTTGATGTGGAAATCATTACTCATTATGACAGGGTCACACAGAGGAAAGTCCCAGTGCAGACGTGTATGAAGGATCGTCCGGATCTGCAGGACTTGAATACTAGCACTATGGAGTCAAAGAAAAATGACGAGTCATTCATGAGTGAAGCTGAATTCTTAAAGAAGCTCCATAAGCAGACTGGTGCGTGAGTGGGCAACTACACATGTACACTGGTGTGTGAGTGGGCACATACACATGTACACTGGTGTGTGAGTGGGCACATACACATGTACACTGGTGTGTGAGTGGGCACATACAGTACACATGATCACTGGTGTGTGAGTGGGCATCTACACTGGTGCGTGAGTGGGCACATACACGTGTACACTGGTGTGTGAGTGGGCACATACACATGGTCACTGGTGTGTGAGTGGGCACATACACATGACATGTACACTGGTGTGTGAGTGGGCACATACACATGTACACTGGTGGTTGAGTGGGCACATACACATGGTCACTGGTGTGTGAGTGGGCACATACACATGGTCACTGGTGTGTGAGTGGGCACATACACATGTACACTGGTGTGTAAGTGGGCACATACACATGTACACTGTGTCCCTATGCATTGTTACTTTAAGTGAGTGAAATCATGAGAATAAGATGTGGTGTCAGGCAATACGAAAGGTATTCAGGTGCCAAATGGATTAACTGGCAAAGATATGTTGGACATAAACTGGGCTGAACCTGCAGGAAAGGAACCGTATCTACAGGATTGGATTGAGCAGTTGAAAATGTATCTTCAGCATGGGAAAGGATGCCTGGACAGGATAGTTACAAAATACTTTTTACTTACAAATGTCTCACATATTACAGTATGAAATATGTCCAAGAGTAACCCTTGGTACCGGTAAACTAGATTAAACTTCTTTTACACAATGTTAGATAATGTTGCCTGTTAATTAATGTTTAATGTGCACGTTTGGATTACAATGTTCACGCTAGCTATAAAGTTTTTCATATTTCTCATCGTGTGCCCTCCTCCAAAAGTCCCCCCTGAGGTCTCTGTGTTCCTGGGGCGCGTCTCCTCTTCAGTGGTGTGCCACGCTACAGGTTTCTACCCAAAGGAAATAAACATGACCTTGAAGAGAGATGGAGAAGAGATGCAGGAGGATGTGTATATGGGAGAGACGCTGCCCAATGGGGATGGAACCCACCAGAAGAGAGCTGAGCTCACAGTGTCACCTGAGGAGAGAAAGAGAAGTCAGTACACCTGTGAGGTGGAACACGCAAGTGGACTCATCATTAAGACCCTGACTGAACCAGGGTGGTCCTCAGGAGAGATGGCTGAGGCACCTCCCACAATGCAGCTGTATTGAGGTAGAACTGCTGCATTCTTACACATTATTCTGTGTCTGTTGGATTTTTTGTTGTGTTTATATCTTAATATAAGGATTGGAGATAAGAGAATATGACAATAAAAACATATTTTCTCTTGAAAAAGATTGCTGTGGCATTCTGTTCAAAATTACAAATCTACACTTCACAGGTGTGTTTGTATTGATCTTGAGGCGAGTTACAGGACAGGTAAAAGTAGGTCAAAGATAGAGGGCTAGCTACTTACAGCCATGTCCATCAGTAACAGGAGCAGGGATTTCTGAATATCTGTTTGTTTGCTGAGTAAGATGTAAATACTGTAGATTTCAAAACACTGTAATAATGACTTTGGGAGCATTTAGGGAGATGACAATGTCATGTCTAATAGGCCTAATATGCTGATAGTTTGTAGGCCTACTAGTGGAAATATGTGAAAATAAACAACGCTCTTTTATTCGCATGAAAGTTACATGGTGATGCTATAAGTCTATGCTTTGCTATTATTTTTTATTTCAAGTGACACTCACAGCATTATTGGTGATTTAATTGTGTATTGTAACGCACTATAATACTGTAATGTTAATTTTCACTGTACTGTATCATGCAAAATAAGTTTTCATCAATATCAGCAATCAGCAATAATGTTTTACGGCTTAATACATTCCATTCCGTGATGGTTATTATCGTAAAAACGCTTGATAGTCTCCATCCTGATTGTCAATATATGGGCCATTCTACCGAATTGGTGCAAAGTGTGGTCCTACAACAATAAAAACTATTTACAAAACAATTAAGTATTCAGACATAGATATTTACTAAGAATATGTTATGGTCTATTTAAACCCAAGACATTAATTGAGATAGGGATAAGCTAAATATATACAAAATCATCATTTATAGGGTACTTTCTATTGGGAAGTAGCTGTCCCTAACCCTGGCCTCTAAATTTCAATGTCTGTAAATAACACTTTTTAGATTTTTTTGATTTTTTTCAATTATGTAATTTCAAAGATCTTTACGATTAAGTTTAAACAGAACTTGGAAGATTTAGATTTATTGTGGTTTTAATTTTAAAAAAAAAAAAACTATACTCAAAAAATCATGTCCATAGTTTTCATGTCACTACCGAAACACAAGAGTTTTAGTCCATTGGCTGAGCCTGGTTTTTAGCCACACCCCTGCATTTATAACCAGGCAGTGATACTGCATCCCTGTCCCTCATGGCTGAATGGTAAGTAGCTAGATCCCATACTTTTGATATAACTGTGTTCCAAAGTCTGAAAATCAGTGTGTAACCTTAAGAATGGTCACTACCGAACACATATTTTTCTTCAAATAAGTAAACTTTTTGGGGTTTTATGCAAAGTATTATGTTTGTTTGTGTGTACACCTCTTCAAAGATTTGTTTGCTAGCCATGTACTTGCTAGAATTATTTATTTATGCTCAAAATTAGCTAGAATTGTCACTACCGAAACAGTCACTACCGAAACAGTCACACTACCAAAACATATGGTAACGTTTCGGTAGTGACATGATCGTTTCGGTAGTGACAAAATGGAATGGTAAGATGAATTGTATAAATTGAACTTTGAAATGTGGTAAAAATTTCATTTTTATTGATTTCATTGTGAAAACCTTCAAGAAATATTTGTAAAAATATTCTTCAGAGAAGGGAAAGAAACACAATCTGAACAGGTTGATAATAATACTCTTTTACCATAGTGTATTACTATGTTTCGGTAGTGACAATTTTTGGGAGAGGAAAAACATTCCAACACATTCTGAAAATACAACATAAAAATTGACGGTTCTTTTACTAGAAATGTGTGCTTTAGATATGGTTCAATATACAAACGGACAAAGTTTTGGGAATAAAACATACAAATTTTCAACATATTTCCAACCTGACTTTGCACCAATTCGGTAGAATGGCCCATATACGTAGTATGTAGTATTTTTTAGAATTTTCTTTTTTTTATAGGTACAGACGTTAATAACAATTTTGTCTACTTTTGTGTTGTGATTTTAAATGGAATATTGTTTTGAATTGCAGGCCAGCGTTCTTCCACATCACAGGGTGGTACAGGATATGCTCTGATGACACGGGACAGATCTGTAGTGTTATGCCGGAGATAGGATGGAGAAGAACACAGCCATCTACAACAAGTTCCTGGCATTACATCTGGTGCCTCTTCAGACCACCCTGTGGATGCAGTTAATTCATCGGATAAGTGTGTGTAATACTGACACGTTCTTGTCCGTAACTCAAGGGAGTATGGCTCTCCTGTTTCCAAGGCGTCTGTATTTTCATGATATGAAAACTGGTGTGACCTGTCACTGTTAGTGTAGTTTCAGTGCTGTAATGTCTTATAGTGGCTATATAATGTCTTATAGTGGCTATATAATGTCTTATAGTGGCTATATGATGTCTTATAGTGGCTATATAATGTTTATATAGTGGCTATATAATGTCTTATAGTGGCTATATAATGTCTATATTGTGGCTATATAATGTCTTATAGTGGCTATATGATGTCTTACAGTGGCTATATAATGTTTTTATAGTGGCTATATAATGTCTTATAGTGGCTATATAATGTCTATATTGTGGCTATATAATGTCTTATAGTGGCTATATGATGTCTTATAGTGGCTATATAATGTTTTTATAGTGGCTATATAATGTCTTATAGTGGCTATATAATGTTTTTATAGTGGCTATATAATGTCTTATAGTGGCTATATAATGTCTTATAGTGGCTATATAATGTCTATAGTGGCTTCCAAACAGGACATTTCTTGATACCAACAATATATCTGTGACTGACCTCTAGTGTTCCAAAATCAGCTTGGTGTGTCAGTTGAAAAGCTTAGGCTGGCTAGCCGCTGTTGCTAATGCTAATAACTTTTGTAAAGTGTGGTGGGTTTATAGGCCTGTGTTAGCCACACATAAAAATATAATTTCACACATGACTATGCTATAGCTTACAAGCCAAATCTAAAATGAACACTTTAGCCGTGTAACAAATAGCATGTGAACACCACGCTTCTCTGCTGGAGTACCCAGTAATATTTACTGTACTGTAAATGAGAAATGAAAGTGTATGCTTTCCCATGCAAAACTGACTGACTTTTCATCACTGCTGCTGTCCTATTTGTCAGTCTTTATGTTATACCCTGACATCTTCTGGTCAATATCATTTTTTCAGCAACTTCCAAGAGAACATGGTGTTAACTGGGAAACCCAGTACATGACAACAGACTTAAACATGAATATGTGAATACTTTATTTAAACACAAGTAGTTTCACAGACCGAAGACAGAAGTATTTATATGTTTTAATTTCTCATTCATTTTCAAGAGTTATTAATAAAATGTTGATCTTTTACATAGACATGTTTTGTCTGGCTTTGCTGGTTGCATATTCTATGGTTAGCATGTTCATATAAGTCTACAGTCTCACAAGAATGATATATCACTGATGCAAGGATTCAAAGACAAACTTTGCATATGTCTTTGCAACTGAGCTGCCTTTTCTTCCACATTGTGCCATATACAATTACACAGTCATTGTGTAATAAGTATGACATTATTCACTTGATAATGTCCCTCTTATCATTACCTCAGTGATGACATTTCTAGCCTACCACACTGTAACACATTGTGGTAAAAACTACAGAAAATTCTCCAATGATGTGTTGTTTCTTCAAATGACAACATGTAACTGTTGTTTTGCAATGCATCATGGGTACAAAGTAATTCCCAAAATAATGATATATTGTACAAACACAGGCCCGATTGTGAAACAGAAGAGGGCTAGAATAATGCAGACTCTGAAATCACAAACGTGTTGCTCTCCAAAGAAGAACCTTAATCTGCACAGTTAATGCAACCCAACAAAAAAAATGGCTTAATCACACTCAACAACAACTGAGTTTAATAACAGACGGCTAAAAGACAGACAGCCCACTGAGTTGAAATCACAGAAATTGGGAAGAAAGGGGAAAATTGTGATTTTTTGTGATTTGAATGGAAGACTTTTCTGAACAGGATTACAGGTTCATGCCAATATAATATATATAGCAAAAAAAAAAAATGTAATTAGAAAGGAAGGATGGAAATACATTTTCTAAAAGATTCTAAGATTCTAAATTCTACCAGCCATCATTTTGTAATCACACTAAAAAAAAACAACCAATACACATTTTAACATAAAAATGATTAATTCACTTATGGTTATGCATTCTTTATGTTCTCTCCCTCTCACACACACACAAACACTCCAAATGCACAGAAAAAGGTGCCATACTCAGAGACGCTTGGTAAATGCACGCACAGTAGTTCACTGTTGTTTGTCTAAAAGATGGATAGTGAGGTCACTGGGGTGTAGTTGAGTCTGACTGTAAATCATTTGTTCTTGATTGCCACCCGTCGTTCCATGTCATTCATAACCAGGCCTCCCAAGATACTGCCTCTATTAAAGTTATTTCAACATTTAACAAATCCCATTATTGTATTCATGTAATTTACAAACCTAACTAGACTGATACTCGAATCAGTGGCATCTGTTTGGACCACTGATAAAGTAGGATATATTAAAAACGTACGATCTAACACCTTATCAAACTAAAAGTCATTAAACCTTGGGACTCATGAATCTTGAGTCCCCAGTCTTTGAGTCCGAGTCCGAGTCATCAATAGACTATTACATGGATTAATAAGGAATAAAGAAAATGTTTACTTCATTAAATGTAATGGCAAATCTGACTGATTTTGAAATGCTTGTCACTGCAAATGCATATCTGCGATTCATGTAGACCAGGGGTTTTCAACCAGGGGTCCGTGGCCGTGGCCGTGGTATTTTTATAAATATACCTGGGCCCGTCGACATATGTGTGAATAGCCAAGTCGCATTGCCCAAAATACTGATGTAGACCCATATTCAGCGAAGAAATTACACTGACAAGTATTATAGGCAGAATATACTGTATGTGCGGGGGGAGGGGGCGTGGCGGCGGCGGCAATTACAAACATGAAAAATAAGGGTACGGGACTGTAAAATGTTTTGGAAATCACTGGCACATCAGTGGGCCGCGGATTACTTTCTGGTCAGAATGGTGGTCCCTGGGACAAAACCAGTTGAAAACCCCTGATGTAGACCAATGAATCACAAATCATATAATGAATTAGATATATTTGTAACCGCTTGACAGACCTAGTATTTATAGGCTATAGCTATCAATAGCTTATGCCAAATTATTATGGCCTACAAACTAACAAACAAAGTCCGAGTCCTCATCTCCAATATCCCCGTCCGAATGCAGTCAATGCTCGAGTCCAAGTCCAGTCACGAGTCCTGAACACCGCAAAGATTTATAGAGGACCATTACTAAATTGCTAGCAAAAACGTTAACAAAAAGTATAGTTTTGATATTTTTGGGATACATACTGGGAGATGCTACTTTGACGAACTCAATAAGAGAGGTTCACTGGAAGTTGGACTCGAGTGATGACATGTTGGACATAGGCGTGGTTTCTGACGTAACGCGAGGGCCGGGTTGGATGTCCAACTTCGGCTTCCTACCTTCGCTTTCTAGCTTCGCATCTCTGATTCATCTAACTTGTTAGGCGGGCTGGGCTAGTTTGCAGAGGACAAGCGTCGGGTTTGGGCTATCTGAAAATCACAGGATAGAGGTAAGGGACATGTTTAGATACCCTAACGTTGATTATAAAAGTGGTTGTGTTGTACTCGAAGGAGCTGTCAAGCAGGTCAGCCGGACAGGGCCATTTCTCCTTTCAGATTACAAGCTAGCTAGCTAACACGCTTTAGCTTTAGCATGGTAGGATGGATGGCTATTTTGATTAGCTAGCTGCCAAAATGAAGGAAGGTTTGTCTGCAAGCTAAGGCTAAGCTGGGTTACATTTTAGCCAAATATATAGAATTATGGTTTAAAATATTGGATATATTTACATCAAGTGTTCATGGACTTGTAACCTTAACTACTTTGCCAGGGATAACAACTGATGTAGCGATAACGCCTGTATGCAGGTTAACTGTTAGAATATTTAGCTAGCCAAGTCAACCCAAGTTGTACTATTTTGCTGGTTAGCCACGTAGCTAACTGTGAGTTCGTTTTTAGCCAACGAGCCAAATGTAAACTCGTAGACTAGTGGTGAGGGGGTAGTGCAACTTATCATTTGCAGCATTGACCTTGAATATTGAATAGTCTCTGAATACTGACGGCAGCTAGTTAGCGTGCTCTAGCTTTCCGCTGTGTTAGCTAGCTAATGATGCAGCTTAGCTAGTTAGCGAGTATTAACTCTCCACATAGCCAACGTTACACTACTATAGTTTTCATGTAGTATATATGCCAGTACTGCCTGGTTACAACATTTAGCAACGTCAAGTTTGATCTATTTAATTCACCAACGTGAGATTCACGAGTTTCAGCTTCGTGCGTATGTGCTTGGTCAACACTAAAATCTGCAAGCTGTAGCATGGAAACGCATGGTTGTTAGCCAGCAGGCTAAAGCGCACTCAAAATGGACGTGGCCTTGTTTTATCTGCCTGCTCTTAGTAACCTAGGTAGCCAGATGTCTGAATGGACCAGTTTAACATTAGCTAACCAGTTGGTGGTATCGAGTTTTGGCTAGCTCACACTAATATTGGCTTGGTTGTTACTTCATCATTATTAATCAGGTAGTAACATTATACCGCATGTGTTGGTCCATAGCAAGATGACCGGCTTATTTCCGATATTTTACGAGAATGGTGTTTGCAACATTAAATGGCATTCTGACCTCTGGAAATGCATTAAACATGTTTGTGGTCTTGAAAATGTGGAGGCTGGAATTTGTACCTGATTTATGCACTCGCTCCAGACTCTCAATAATACATAATTTGGCTTGGCATCATTTGATGGCCCATATCCAACACCCGTTCAGAGGCATTTTCTGATTTTCTACACGTCGAGCTAAACGTCAAGTGCTGTATGGCATCGCCAAGTAATCCACGTCCTAATTTTGAATATGTTGACCCTCGTTTACTGGGTTTGTCTACATTTTGCACACGCATTTCCCCGAATTGGATTTCTTAAACACGAAACTCTGTATATGATCTTTTTGCTGTGCTTGACAGACCTACGGTAGGGGGAAATGTAAAGGAAATTAATGGTGCAAAATATTAAGACTGCACTGATTTTTGAAAGCATGATGTGAAGTTATCTAGAGACGGATCAAATCCCAAACGCATAGTTTCTGCTTTTGTGAGTTGAAAGAAAAGTTGTATGTTTAACCCAAACATGGATAAATGCTGTGGTTATGCAGGCTCTCAGTTCAATCATTTGTTTTGAATGATTAGCATTTGAGTAGGATTTCAAATCATCCCAACAAACTGATTTTGAAACTGGTGACATTTATCTGGAGCAAGCCATTTTGGTCCTTCTCAAGAACTTAGCCAGTAGATAAACTGGTTTACTCAATAAGCATTAGCTTTAAATGGTAACAGACAAGACAAGACAAACAAGACCATTGCAAAGCATGTTTGGACATTTGTAGGTCATGGAGGAGAATCAAGAAAAGCCCCATGATATCACAATACTATAACTGCAATGCAGTTATGAAGATATTTTATTTGCATCCTACAGTCAACTGTGCAAGAAACCATTCTTGGTTTGCGTAATAGTTTAGCACACATTTAGGATTGTCGTGAACCCGTGAATCATTTATATTTGGCGTCTGATGCATTTTTCTTCTTACGATTTGATATTGCAGTACTGTGTATAAATACTTTTTCCAACTCTTAGTTTCCTCTGATCCAAACCCAAGCTCAACCTTCAGGATGCCTGCTTTTATTTTGTGAATGCTTGTCCATTCAGCTGACCATCATACATTTCCCCTGTTGTGCCAAATATTTTCTTTTTGCTGTGTTCCTCTGAGATGGTTTATCCATGCGGATCTCTCTTCTTCTTCCTCCCTGTTGATCCACCAGTGATTTCAGGACCTGTGAAAAGAAACTTAACCTGCTAAATGCTCATTAGCTCATAGGGGAGACCCAATTAGAGTTGAGAGTGAATCAGTGAAACCAGTAGCGATGTCTCGCAGAAGAAGCCGCAGTGCTAGCCCCGTGCGCCATACCACCAACAGCAATGACCCGCGCGACCTGGAAAGGAGGATTTTTGTGGGAAATTTGCCGACAACACTAATGGACACGAAGGATTTGGAAGAAGTGTTCAGATCATATGGGAAGATAAATGGTTAGTAGGAACCATCATTCACGGATCTGAAAAGTTAATCTCAATGTAGATGCTTCAGTGCCTAAAAGTCAATTTTGTCCTGATTTTTGTCACATTCAAAATTCTCAGAATCCATGTTCGATACTTTCGTAATACTATATGACTGCTAAGTATTTACATAACGAGTATAATTATAAGCTTCATGTTCAAATATTTTGAGACTGTTTTGTGGTCTGGACTTAAATACAGCCTACTTAAGGCTCAACTCAAACCACTCTTGCTTTTGAGGTTAAAACGCAAAGAAAAAAATCTTCCTTTTTTAACAGCCTTGTCCATCTTCCGTGGATATGGATTTGTGCAGTTTGAACGAGTGGAAGAGGCCGAGGCAGCAAAGGCGGGACAAAACGGTCGATTTTATAAAGGGTATAAACTAGGTAAGACCTGACTGGTGCCTTGATAAGACTGTCAGGCAAGCCTAGTCACTACATGGGGGTGCACGTAAAGGAGAACCAACCAACATGGTCAAAAATAGAGGATAAGAATATTTCTGTCTGAGCATCAGTGACATTTTCAGATTTTTTTGGTTTTTGTCTAGCATTCACATGTTTGTAGAGGATTCATTGAATGTCTTGTCACTGATCCGTTTGCGTAATGCTCAGCCTGTGCTTCAAATGACTTGTTGAAATTTGGATTTGACGCCCCTGATGTTGGAATCCAGTCCATGTAATAAATAAGCTTGTTTAAACTACCAACACAAGAAGACCTGTTGCCTCTTATTTGGCTCATGAGTAATTGCTATCAGTACCGTGATGGGTACAGTCACATGGATGATAGATGTTAATGTACCATGTCAGTGGCGGTGGGAACAATCCGTAGAATACCACTAAACTGTCAGCCTGTATCAGACACTTAAAAAAAAAAAAAATCAATTAACAACCCTGCTCTTGGCTTATTTAATGATCATGGTGGTTGGTCACCTTTTGTACCTCTAAATTCACCTTTTGTGGTGGTGGAAGGTTATCATTGAATGTAAATTTTACCTTTTGTAACAAGTTTGATGCCAGAGCAGGTAAAAAAAAAATTCTGAACACTCCTGCATTTAATTTTATTTGGTGCATTAAAAACATCCAGCTTTGTACTCCAGCTGGACATTTTTTTTTAATTCTATCTATTAATCTATTAAGATGTTTGTCTGCAAAATTATCATTGGCTCATGGTTTTATGGCGCATGGAGCAAGGATGTGTGTTAGCGGTTACGTTTTTTCCTTTCTGATACAGTAAACATTTTTGGGACTGGGGTACCACTTTCCAACTAGAAAACGACCTGTTGCCTGTTTAAAATGACAGAAGGCAGTAGATCGGTGCAGACACCTGGCTTTGATAAATCATTTTAATTTACTTCATTACGATCGCATTATTTATTTTTCAGGGTCTGTGATATGATTTCTGCCAATTTAATTATGTAAAATGTCAAACCTTTCTGACGAGAAGGTCAGTCCATCCATAAGTCTAACAATTGGTAAAAAAGATTTATTGTTCGGAAAAGAAGCAATACATTGTGATACCGAGCACAATAATATAATTTAGTTTTTCCAATCTGTTTTGGAGGTTTTAGCCCGTCGAAGCCAAGTTTACCCACCGCCACTGCTCTATATGGTTTTATACAGCGTGTCAAATTATGTTTTTAAATGTACAAATTCACAATAAATTAAATTATGGTGTATTTCAGATTTGAAAGCAATGGGTCTCAGCATAGCATCTCTTCTTTGGACGCTTTATTGATTTTTTTTTTTCCTTCCTTTTTTTCATTTTCATATTGAATGTGTGGATTGGTTTATTTTCAGATATAAATATGGCAGCGGAACGACGACACAGTAAAGCTCAATCCCGGCCGAGCCCTCCTCGAAGGTAATGTAACGCTCATAAAGTGGATGTGAAGACATAACAGCGTTCCTTCCCATCTGGTAATGCTCTCTGTTTTTTGTTTTCCACAACAAACCTGGCTTGCGTTCTCGTCGACCGCTTCGTCTTTTCTTCAATTCGTCGTGCGATCCCAGGTTCAATATCTCTTGGGATATAAACAAGAAATCTGATAGTACATGGGCTGTATCCTGACTCTTTTTTTTCTTCTCCCATCCGAAGTTCACTAAATAAAATAAGAAAGTCGTTCTGTGGGTGTCCTTTTCTCTCAGTGACTTTTTATCGTATCGTACATTATCGGATTGAAATGACTTCAGTGGACAATAGTCTGCTTTTGAAATGGAGCATTGTTTGCATTTGTGTTGCGTGGAATTCGCGTTCGTACCGAATATCCCATGGATTTGCTCTGTGTGAAACCTCCGTCGGAAAAGATCCTAATAATCTGGACGTGGGTTAACATTTTGGTCAACAAAGAAAATCGATCATTTTCTTTTATGTTCTGCTCAAAGCGACTATCATAACATTAAGATGTTGGTTAAACATGGGTTTCCAAGACATTTGTCCCTTTATCTCGCATCAATCGCCTTCGAATAACTAGGGTATGGGACAAGCACCACATGCGGAGTGGTTGCGTCTTTTGTCCTTCAATGCGTTGGATGGATAAGCAAAGAGTGGCTGTCAAGGTTGTCAACTCGCCAAAATAACGCAAAAACATTAAAAATATATATATAATCTCCTTGTGAAGGTTTTGCGTCTCAAAACAAGTCATCGTTGTGGCAGTTTGGAGGTGCCACAGTTTGGGAACTAGGTTTCAGGGGTCATCGTGCATTATTTATCTGCCTTTACTATGAGCAGACCTTAAAATTCGCAGAGACAAGTGAACCCTGCCAAGACTTGTCCCTTAACCTAGGCAATGGCTTGACCAGGTGGACAAATACTGTCGTTAAAACATTCAGCCGGTCGTGGTAAAAACCATAAAACAAAAAAAACTACCTTCCGTCACGTGAAACAAACTACTACTCACCTGTATGTCGTCTTTAAAGGCAAACCGTGCGTTCACAGGAAACTCGTTCCTACCAGCTGTCTCATTGGACTCTTAGGGTGAAGACCTTCTTGCCTTTGTGGTGTGAATACACATGCTGTCGAAGGTGCTGAAGTAGCCGTTCTGCAATATCAAAAGGCCGTCCTAGTCCAGCAGCCGTTGCTGTTCATTCCGAAGAAGAAATCTCATTCGCTGCTTCTGTCGTTATAACTTCTTCTATATATGGTTTTGCGTTGCACCAAATTAACTTGCGTAATCGCCACTGTTTCGTAAAAAAAAAAAAAACTAGGAATGGATGTTAAATGGTTAATTAAAGACCATCCTCCTGTGGTCTGTAACTTTGGCACTTCGTAGATTTTTCTGATGGTTGGTATTTGTCCCATGCAGGCACCCGTACAGTGGGTATGGGGATGGCAGGGATGGCCGCCCTCGGTCACGCTCCCCTATGCACGGTCGTGAGTCACGAGATCACCGAGATGGCCGTGACCTGAGGGATCCCCCCCGTGAGCCCTCACGAGAGCCACGCCCTGGACCCCCCCGTGAGCCCTCACGAGAGCCACGCCCCGGACCCCCCCGTGATCACGGACCTCCACGCGACCATGACCCCCGAGATCCTGCCTATGAGCGCTACCGGGGCCCTGAGGGCCGAGAAAAGGACCCTACTTTCAGGTGAGCACTTGATCTGTAACCTGCATCTTTTCTTTTTTCTTCCCCAAATCCTTGAAGGGGATTGGGCGATGGCAAATGTCTAGACGAAAGTATGAGTGCAAGTGTTAAATCAGAAGTCACGAATCCCTAACGCACAACTGGCTTGCAGGGATGATGCTTATGATCGCCACTACCGCGTGGATGAGTACTACCGCAAGAAGGAACCATACAGAGAGCCTTACAGAGAGCCATGGAATGGTGGCCGCCGGGAACCGGAAGGTGAGTTTCTGGTCTTTGAACAGCCTTAAGAGCAGTGATTCTGAACTGGTAGATCGCGGAATCATTCTGAATGTCACAGGGTGTGCGTGTTCCTTCAGAACTTTAATAACTTTTGTAGAAAGTCTATGAACAGTAGCTTTTATTTTTAAATGGATAAAGCTGAGTCTTTGCGGTTCTCATGCCTCAGTCACAATGGGAAAGGGGAACTCTCCGTGACAGAGAAGAGTAGTGTTCCTCTTTAGAGTAGAGGAAAGTTCTGTGTGACCGGTAGACGCATAGCCTCTATGAGAGTCCAAAGTGTCTGCTGGAGTAGTCCTGTAACAAGAGCGGGGAGATATTCTACATATCTGTTTGCTAACGTTAGTTGTTTTGTATAGCAAGCTAATTTGATGACTAAAATGAAGTTTGAATCATTTGGTTGGGCAAAAGGTGTAGCAAATAGTTCCCAGATAACTCAACAGTGTGGTAAAAGATTTGTTTCAAGTCTATCTGATATCAGACAGAGTCTGATGTGCTATGAATGCAGGCATAAAAGTTTACATTTGGTTTGTATTCTATAAGATATGGGTTGCAATGCCCTTGACTGGGATTTCCCATTGTTTTCAGAGGGCTTAGGTGCTGTTAGGGTCCAGGTTTGTGTCCGACAGGGGTGATGGCTTTATTATTATTATTATTATTATTATTATTATTACTACTATTATTATTACTAGTTTTTATATAAATAAGCATTGCTGCATAAATCGATGACATTATCGAAAGCATCAAAATGGATGGGCTGATTATAGGCCATGTTAATTAAGATAAGGGACACGACACAGGTTGCAATGTTTGCCACGTTGGTCAACATGTGGTCCTCATCATGTACTGTAGCCTAGTACTGTACAGGCTTACATCAGCTAGCTGGCTGGTTAGCCACTGTAGGCAGTGTGTGACTTTTAAGGTTAGGTTATCTACCAGCTGGCTAAATTAAAAAACAAAACTATTTAAAGTTAGACTTCTAAAAAAAAATGTAAAACGTTTTGCAATCTACCATGTCTTTTGTTGAAAGAAGTTTGTCCTGGGCTTAGGCATCATGCACACACAAATGTCCTGATCGGGTAATCAAGAAGGAGCTACACCGTAGTCTATGCCTAGGAAGTAGCTACACCGTAGTCTATGCCTAGGAAGGAGCTACACCGTAGTTTATGCCTAGGAAGGAGCTACACCTACAACGTAGGTTGTGAGTTTGAGATAGAACCGCCTCTCTTTTTTTTCTAATTGAATAGAACTCTCGCTGTAGTCATTCATTCCGCTCCGATGCACTGCAGATGTGTTGTTGCCTTTATTCGGCTTGGGGCGCTCCGCAAAAAACACTATGGGAAATAGTATGCACCAGCATGGGAAACTGAGTTCCAAAGCCAGACCAGTTGGAAACCACTGCTTTAGAGTAGAGGGCAAAGCAGGAAAACGATGGCTTTCTCTGGAACAGATCTGGGGGGTATTCGTCGTAGCTCGCTAAACGGTTTAGCGAGCTAATTTTCAGGCTAAGATAAAAAACGCCCCTCTTTTTGGTTCGTGGAAGCAACTTTTGATAAATCACCATAGTTACATATCGATTAGCACTAACCTGCTCCAGGGCAGGCTAACTTAAGTGTAGCTGGATAAGCTTGCCACACCCCCGGAAAAAGGAGGGATCCAATTGACCAAGGACTGATATTAGAGTTAGATTAGCGGAGGGAGAGAGTTCTTTGCGATCGCCAAGATCCATTATTCTTGTATGAGCGCTACCGATTCAGCCGACAAGGAATCATTAATTTACAAGACCTTCATTTATTGCAAACACCACATTGACTGTCTTGCGCTTTTTTGCGAGTGGTACATTTTTGTAGTGTCGGTGATGCGGAGAACAAAGCACTCATAATTATATGAGTGTTATTAGTACACCATAGAATATCATTATTGTAGAAAATGATTACGGTGGACTCATGATAAGAATAGAGAGAAATACAGACAATTTATTTTCAGTGCTTCAATTTATTGCATTTGTTATTATTACATTTAGTCATTTAACAGACGCTTTTATTCAAAGCGACTTCCAAGGAAATGTAAAACTACATCGAGGAAGGAGGTGAGGGGATTTGAACTAGCAACCATGCAGATTCAAACCGGTAGAGGAAACCTCTGTACCAGCTGACTCTTGCCGTCAGGTATTCATACATAGATATCACCCTATAAACATCCCAACACACCTTGCTCTCACAGCGGTGGTGGTGTTGAATTTTGCCATGATTATGGTCTTGTATTCTTCATAAGCGTTCATGTTCATCTACTACTCGCCAGTGGAGAAAAAAAGAGCCCTTTTCTTTGAGTTTAGAACCATTATACCGTTAGAAAATCATGGTTTTGGTGATCGACCTTTCCTGCCTTTTGAAGTAGGACGTGCACGCGCAAATGCCATGATAACTTTAGCCTGGTTGAAATTAACCACATGATTAGGATGCGGATCAGCCGTTAACGAACCGATATTTGCTGTTCTCAATCAGCTCGCTAATCTTAACGGGCTAAAAGGCCAATTGATTAACTTAGCTTCAATCCTACGACGAACGTACCCCTGCTCACACCAGGACAATAACGATCACAAAGGCCAGTCCATATTAACTCAGAGCCTCACGGGTGCTACACCTGGCTGCTAGGAATGTCATACAACAACTAGGGGTGGGAATCTCTTGGCACCTCACGATTCGATTCGATTCCAATTCAGTGGTCAACGATTCGATTCTAAACCGATTATCGATTATAAACCGATTATCGATTCAAAACCGATTATCAATGCTAAACCGATAAAACGATTATCGATGCATGTCGATTTTTAAAACATTTGAGTTTGCTACTCAGTCTCAAATCACTTCCTACTTTGTGTTTGATAATTAAAGAAAATCAACAGATGAATTACCTTTTTATTAGAGAAAAAGCTTTTCCTTGTCACAATTATGACTTTCAATGAACAATGCAATAATCGATGCAGCTTGCATTGCATTTATTTTTATTAAAAAATCGATTATGAACTTTTCTGAATCGAGACAGAATCGTTCTAGAGAGAATCGAGAGAAATCGAAAAATTTAACAACAACGATATATTGATTATCGATCTGCACCTTATTTCCAGCAAATCATCTAGCTGTCCATGTAGTGTGTGCACTCCCAAAAACCCTCTGGTGTTTGTACACAGTCCCGGCTCTGTAAATGGTAAACACAATGGCTCAAACTGAGCCATAAACAAGTCCAACCAATCAGCACATTGCCTCAGGAGCACTGAAGGTGGGAGTGGGGGTAATGTGATTCGCTATTGAGCTCCGATATCACAAACCTTAAGCCCGTATTGCAGACTTTAAGGTTTTATATTTATTTATTTATTTATGTATATCCATACACAAAATGTGGATGTTTTTTCTCATATGGTGACCGCTAGCAGCTCATTAGGCTGCCTCTCCATTGTTGATTGTGGGCTGTTGCTTGACATTTAGCGGAGGCAAGGTGTGACTGATGGCAAGTTGCCCCGCTGGGTGGAAGTGGTTGAAATGCATGAGGGAAGCACTCCCGCAGTTCACATGTAACTATGACAGTTGCTCATAGTTGTTAAAACAGATACGATTGCATTTACTAACACCAATGTTGAGAACCTTTTGAGCTGCTTCATCTGCTGGCATACTGGGGGGAAAAAACTTGAAACTGTCAATTGGAGTGGTGCTATTCTCTCTATACAGCGCTGGATGAAACAGGTTCATTGTGTTCCCGGTGTTGGTCTTATAAATAGAATCTGTGCCATGTATGGTCTGCTGTTATCTGTGGCCTGACCATATTCCTTCTTCACATTAGACATGTTTGGTAACTGCAAATAAACTGTGCCTTTTGGCAGTTACCCGCAAGCCACTGGTAGGTGCACCTTTCTGATTTACAATAAGTGTGCTTTCTTGTTTAACGTGAGCATCGATCTTTGTGTGTGCAGAGGATCGTATACGAGAGAGTGAGTGCAGAAGAAACGAGCTCTACAGGCAGTACTACGAGGAGCTGCAGCGCCGCTATGACACGGAGCGCCCTGTCGACTGCTCCGTCATCGTGGTCAACAAGTCACAGAAGTAAGTCCCTGACTCGGGCGTCAAATGATAAATGGACTGCGTTGATATTGCGCTTTACATATTAATGCCACGCACATCTACCTATTCACACACACCGATGGCGGAGGCTACTATGCAATCATCGGGAGGGGTTGAGGCTTCAGTGTCTTAACAACTCCAAAATCGATTTGTTATTTGCTATTTGTTTATTGAGCAGATGTTGTACTGAAGATACAATCGATTTGTTTTATTTCATGCTTCAGCAAATCATAGCTGATTAGATTACTAGCAATGGTATTTTAATCTAGGTAACTATCACTATTTAGATAGAGGAGTAAACACTTAAGGTGCAAGGGAAACTACATCTCTAAGAATAAGTCTGCGCTGTAGATTCACACAACGTAGAGTTATAAGGAGTTATAACCCCCCATAAGGAGTATATGGCTAACATTTGTCCTTGCGTCTGAACAAACGTGTGTGTATTAACAGAGAGTATATAGGAGTTATAACTCCCCATAAGGAGTATATGGCTAACATTTGTCCTTGCGTCTGAACTTTTCAAACGTGTGTGTATTAACAGAGAGTATATAGGAGTTATAAGGAGTTATAACTCCCCATTAGCAGTATATGGCTAACATTTGTCCTTGCGTCTGAACAAAAGTGTGTGTTTGAACAGAGAGTACGCCGAGACGGTGGGCAGGAAGGCGCGTGACCTGGGCATGGTGGTGGACCTGATCTTCCTGAACACAGAGGTGTCGCTGTCGCAGGCCCTGGAGGACGTGGGGCGCGCACACACCCCGTTCGCCATCATAATTACCCAGCAGCACCAGGTGCACCGCTCCTGCACCGTCAACATCCTGTTTGGCACGCCGCAAGGTACCCTCCCCTCCCCTGCCCTCCCATCAACACTGCGCCCCACATTTAAATGATGAGCAGGTTAGAGGGTGGAAAGGTGATCAGGCATCATTATTTAATTTAAATACTGCAGAAGTATGGTCAGATCAAGCTGGTTAGTGTAGTCCGATCAAGCTGGTCAGTGCGGTCAGATCAAGCTAGTTAGTGTGGTCAGATCAAGCTCCTGTTGAAGGACAAAAGGCCTCGCCGTAGGTGACATGGGGGAGTGTTTGGATGTTTTAAGGCGAAGCAGTTTTAAAAAGTGTGTTTGGCTGAAGCAGTTTTAAAAAGTGTGTTTGGCTGAAGCAGTTTTTAAAAGTGTGTTTGGCTGAAGCAGTTTTAAAAGGTGTGTTTGGCTGAAGCAGTTTTAAAAAGTGTGTTTGGCTGAAGCAGTTTTTAAAAGGTGTGTTTGGCTGAAGCAGTTTTAAACAGTGTGTTTGGCTGAAGCAGTTTTAAACAGTGTTTGGCTGAAGCAGTTTTTAAAAGTGTGTTTGGCTGAAGCAGTTTTAAACAGTGTGTTTGGCTGAAGCAGTTTTGAAAAGTTTGATTGGCTGAAGCATTTCCCTGGGATCGTGTATATTATGATGGCGGAAGAGCCATGTCACTGGTCTGGTGAGGTGAATCGGTACACTGGTCATGAATTTGGGAAATGTTCAGCTATTTATCTTTACAACCTTTGTTGATGCACTTCTTACAGACATTTACCAATGTGGTATTGAATTTGTTTTAGTCTGTGGTTATAACCCTTCCTGGTGTGTGTGCAGAGCACCGGAACATGCCCATGCAAGACGCCATGGTGCTGGTCGAGCAGAACTACCACGCCTACAAGGCGGAGCACCGCGACAAGGAGCGCGAGGAGATCGCCGGCAAGGCCGCCAAGATGGCCGACGATGTGCTGTTGAGAGAGCTTGACCAAGAATCACACCCAGTCTCCCTTCTGTCCACAGTCACACTACTGTCAGAGAACAGGTCAGTCTCTAACGCACACATTCAAACACACACACACACACACACACACACACACACACACACACACACACTAACTCGCTCACACCCAGTGTGTCTGCAGTCTAGCACCTCCATCAGAAAACAGGTCAGGGCACTATGCCTATTCTCCACTGAAATCCTACTAAACTGCAAACCCACACACAGTGCACACCCACCACATATACAGACATGCTTATAATGGTGCACAAGCTGTAATGACAGCATTTCAAGCTTTTTTCCCCTCTATACTGATTGTCTGTCTGTCTGTGTCTGTCTGTCTGCTCAGGTTCCTAACCCCCGAGGAGCTTGACCACCTTATTGAGTACCTGCGGGACAAACGGGAGCGTCTGGTTCGAGGCAGTGCTGATCCCCACACTGGTAAGCCACCACACCTATTAACATCAGCCACTAAAACACACTGCATTCAAATCCAGATGATGGTGAATGTTTTTTTTGTAGAATTACTCACCAAATAAATACAGCTGTTAAACTGAGCATGTGATGTCTGCTTAATAGACAAATACATACTGGCTGTGTGTGTGTGTGGGGCTGTGGCCCTATTCTACCCAACACTGTTCAGTCTATTTCTGTGCGAAACGATTGTATAGATGGCTATAATCAGGATATCCTTCCGAAGTAATTGTATTGCTTGGTGTGTATTGAGTTTTGGCCCAGGTGACCCTTGTATGTAATTGTGTGTGTCTGTGTGTTGCCGTGCAGGTTCTCACGCTGTTCATGCGGCTCCAGCGATGCCCCATGAAACCATGCCCCCTGCCCAGCCCATGCCCATGCCCATGTCTGCCGTGTCCCACCAGCCCTCGGGCCACCCGCCCCCCTCCATCCCCTCAGCCAACCACCAGCAGGAGCTGCAGGCCAAGATCCTGAGCCTGTTCAACAGCGGGGCGGGAAGCTCGGTGCCGCCCCCTGCCAGCTCTGCCGTGCCCCCGCAGCCCCAGGGCTATGGCTCCTCGCTGGGCGCCCAGTCGGCCAGCCTGCCCCCCTCCCACGCTAGCGTGGGCATGGCCAAGATGAGCCCGTCCTCCACCCCGGGGATGATGGGGGCACGGCCCCCGCCCCGCCCGCAGGTAAGCGTGCCCCCCACCAGCTACGGCCTCCCCTCGGGCCGCATGGCGGCCCCCCAGAGCGCCCCGCGCCCTTCGCTCTCCACGGGCACCGGCATCAACTTCGACAACCCCAGCGTGCAGAAGGCCCTGGACACTCTCATCCAGAGCGGCCCATCCATCAACCACCTGGTCAACTCTGGCAGTGCGCCCCCCGCTGCCCCACGCCCTGGCATGGGCCCTGGAATGGGCCCTGGCATGGGCCCTGGCATGGGCCCTGGCATGGGGCCTGGCATGGGCCAAGGCATGGGCCAAGGCATGGGCCAGGTATGGGTCAGGGTATGGGTCAGGGTATGGGTCAGGGTATGGGTCAGGGTATGCCAATGTCCCACTACCCCCGCCATTACTGACTGCCCCAACCCCCACCCCCGCCACAATGGACCGGAGGGGTAGATGGGGCTAGACTGTAACCAGTTGAAACGGCTTCTTTTTTTCTTTATTTTTGCTGTTCCTGTGTCTGAAATGGTTAGATGGCTGATGAACGCTCACAGGTAGCTGTTGACTCCGGTACCAGTCGAGGCCTCAGCGAGTCTGGATCTGCTCCAAAGTTGGCTCTGATCTAGAAAGCAGTGGTGTTCTGTGTGGGTTTATTTTTTTCTTCCTTTTTTTTTTTTTTTTTTTTAGCTGTTCATAAATGCATTTTATTTTTAAGAAATGCTCCTTTTCTAAGCCTGCACTGGCATGTGGAATTTTTTTTTAATGAAAAAGCCGTTCTAGTGACTTCCCTGTTTTGGCCGTCATTTTTGAGTCATAGAATTTTGGCAACTAGATTGCATTTACAGATTGACTGTGCATTAACTGTGAGCCCTTAATTTAGGCAATTCTGACCAGTAATGTTGCTTTTATACATTCTTGTGACTTTGTAAATATTTGAAGATCTGTGTCACTAAAATAAAAAAAGTAAGCGTGTGAAGGATATCCTGTGGTTTCCTGTGAACGTTGTCATAATAAAGCTTTGTACACAGAAGCTGTAATAAAATGGTATTAGTTTATTGCATTTTGTGCTGACAAATCTATAAAATGGAATGGGCCATTGCTAGAAGCCATAGTGAGATAAGCATTTGAAGTGTAAGATAAAACTACAGTTGATCTTGTTCTTTTTTGTGTACCATGAAACACTATAGAGAATACATATTTATTTCCTTTAAAATATTGAACTTACACCGACACAAAAAAATAAACACTTCAACACTTACTGTACGTTATGTATTTACAAATTCATCTTCCACCCACTGCCCCCCACCCCATCCCTAACCCCCTCCCCCCTCCCCAAATCATTCAGGGGTGCACATATACGTACACACGCATGTACACCCTCACACAAGGTTAAACACGGAAAAACACTAACACATGTTAAGCAGACTATTCGCCACTCGAGCAGGCCAAGAAGCAGTGGAGGACTGGGGAAGACATGTCTACACGGTGTGAAAAAGGTTCAGTTCTTAAACTTCTACATCCACCTTTTTATAACATTCGTTCAAACTTTTTTTTTTCTCCTTTCCAAAGAATTAAAAATGAACTGCAGTGTAGGTTGAAGCTAAGGTTCTAAGTGAATGTTGAGGATTGTGCTGTTCTGTAAATGGCTGGGTAGCCTACACTATGTTATGTTGGTTTTATGTGTGGACTAGATGCGCCAGCATTTCAGAACTGACTTATGTAGATAATGCTACTTCTCTGACATAGGGACACAAATGGAGGTGTGCATAATCTTAAAAATGTATACATGAATGGCCATATGAACTCCGAAAGCAAATGGTAAAGTGTTGAAAAAAACACTGTTGTGTTTACCGGTAGCTGCCAATTTCAGCAATAGTGTAAGGCATGAACAAAAAAACATGAAATTTGAACTTGTTGCTAAATCAAATATGACTCAATTTTCTTTTTTAATTCATTGGAAGGAGATTTTGCACGTGTGAAACATTTAAAAGATAACTAAAGATACTTTGGTAAGTTGATCTAAGTAAAATGTGTGTCATGACTAAATTAATCCAACTTTACACAGCTAAACATAACATGATAAAACCAATGTAAACATCTTTCCCCGTCTTAGATAACACTGATCGACCAAGATAAAAAGAAAGTGCCCAACACAATGACAATTTCATACTGCTCAATAAATAAAATGCAGATTGGTGAAAAACATGAAAAGAAACACTGGGTACCACTAAACATTTTCAATAACAGATATATATTTCAATACAACATTTCCTCAGGTTGTTATGTGCATGCGTTGTCACAATCAGGCTGGACAGGGTTCTATGGGAACTGCGTCAGAATGTTGTCATAGTAACGTCAGGAGAGTGAGTAGTGTGTGAGAGGATGGAGACATGCTGCGTTCTACGGATGCATGACTGGCGTGTGAGTTATTAGATCCGCGGTTCGTGCGTAAGCAACAACGGAGCGAAGGCTCGAGAGCATGCGCTTTAAAAGTTTCCAACTCACGGAGTTCAAAGTTCTAAACCATCAGACGGCAGTTGGGTTGACTCAAAAACCGATCAAGTTGAATCGGACCGTTTCAGTCGGGTGCAGGTTGGGCCAGCAGTTTGCACAATTCCATCGTAAGTATCTTTCTTTGCCATAGTTGTTTTGATCAGTTACCTACATCAAATAACTGTTAGTGTTTTTACAACGAGGAGACCCTCAGCAAACGTTCTCTCAGGAGACACGAACATCCTCGCCAGAGCCCTTTAGACTAGCCTAGACTGTAGAGTAAATTCTCATTGAAGATGTTTTTTTTGCCACGTCATAAAATCCTAAAATCTTTTTTGCAGCCCTGTTTGTGTGAGAGGTTGTGTTAGAGCCTGTGTTGAGTTTGTATGTGATCCCACTAGAACCCCGCCCAGACGTGGAAGCGCTTGTTTAAAATCTTTGATCAAAATAAATTCAGGTACATCTTACTGCATTCACACAGGTGTTCTGCAGTGAGGGGTAAGGGTTTAAGTGAGAGGGAGGGAGACAACTGGGGTAGGGGGATACAGGTGGTCTAAGTGGGGCCCACCGAACAAATTCAGTGACACATACAATAATTTTACATCAATATTATTGTTAATAAATTTGGGTAATGGAAAACAAGTTTACCATGCATGCCAAAAGAAACACTCTTAGAGATTTTTTTTATAAACAGGTAGTAGTATATGCCCCAATAGCAGCTGACGTTTGAACGGATCTGGCTCTGATCTCGTGGTTCAAAACAGATCCGTCTCAGTGTTGCTCCTAATCGATAAGGGACGGTGGAAAGTCTGTCCGCAAATAGTTGTGTTCAAATCGCCAACTCAAGTCAAACTTGGCATGCGTTTGCGCCTCTTAGCTGCAATTCTCATTTTCACCTGCAGAGAGAGGTATGGATCAACGTTTTACTGATCCAGTTTTGACTCTTGCTAAAACAGCATTGAACTGTGGTCCTCCTCATCTTTGTATGCAAGGAATCTTAGCTCTTGGCTGTATAAAGTGCTTTTCCAGCTAGCCACTACTAAACAGATGTGACGTTAATTTCAGTTGAAACATAAGAGCTAGGTGACAGGTAGGCTCATGAGCATTCACGCATCAGAAGACAAAAGGGGACCACTGACATTCCCATGAAAACAAAATAAACAATCTACACAACAAGTATAAAATAAAATGTACACAACTGATTTTTTTATTCCTCAGGCAGTAACTGAAAGTCGAATATTGCACAAAATATTTGACAAAAAAAGAAAAGAAAATTTAAGACCAGGCATTTTGTAGGCTACTAAAAACAGTATAACCACACATCAAAGGTTGGCTACAGTGCCTGAAAGCAGTAGGACTGTGTACATCCAGTGCTAAGAGAAACACGCCTAGGAGCCATTCATTCAACACACAGATTCTCCTACAAGTGTAACGTGAATCTATTAATATTAAAACACCACAGTTACAATACCATGTACTCTTTTATTTTGTCTTGTTTTTGCCAGGGGTATATAGTGCGTCCGCAGCCGCAGCTGTGACTGCTACTGTGTTTTACAATGGTGCTTCACCGCACGGGCAAAGCCAGATGTTTTGTCCCCTCTGGCTTCTGCCTTTTCTACAAATGGCCCACCACAAGCTACACACAGCTTAAACAAATATACCACATATACCATGCAGACAGGAAGTCAATAAAATACAGAAACGTAAGGCGAGGAACCTTTGCCCCCACCGTCACACCTGTAGGTGTCTGATCACCGTCACACCTGTAGGTGTCTACTCTTCAGACGAAGTGAGGCTCAGTTAACGCAGGCGATGCTCTGATATTGAATCAGTATCATTTTCAGGTACATAAAACTATATCTTAACTTCATTCAGCTCAGGAGAAAGATCATTTTAAACACTGATTGCCCTAAGGGAGAAGTCAATGCAGTATCTCCATCAGCAGTTTCCCTCCTCCTTCATTTCATTCTTGCTATTCTTTTTTTCAACCAGTTCATGTGAGGGTTTCCATTTGTAGGATACACACATATATGGACTGGTTTCCACCATCAAAAACAAAAACATATGTTTTCAGTCAGCAACAACTCAGTTCACAGTAAGACAAGTTTAACCCCCCCCCCAAATCTCCATTCATCCGCCTATACAGTTTAAAACACTGAGGAGAGAGATCACACAACAGAACAGAAATGGCCGCCTCAGCTGAGGCTAGATCATGCATAAGGGCTTCACCGAGTTGCTGGCATAACCACGCGCTGGCTGATTGGTTGGTCCCTTGGAACTTAGACTTGGTCAGCAGGCCGAGCCTAAAGCAAGACAAGCTAGTCAGAGGAAAGCAGCTAGCCCTAGGTTCAAAGTTTGGCAGGTTTACACATCAAACAGTGGCCATTCGTAAGGAGGAAGTAGCCCATAAACAAGAAGTGATATAAAGACCTCATAGGAACTCAGGCAAGTCACAAAAAAACCCTTACTGGCTCTCCTTGACTAACAGGACAAACTCTCACGTCGACAGCTACTTCAGTCCACTTCATTTGGCCTGTCTGAGACTGTGGCGGCCATTTTGATTTCCAGTTTGCAGTAACTCCTCACCTAAGGCAATCATCAGCTCCTATCCCAAAGCAACATCTGAACAGAAGGTGAGACCTCCTAGTCTGATATGTATCTCTATGTGTTATCCTTTATCTGATATTCTAATATTCCATTGTAAATAGTTTTGTAAATAGTTTTTCCATATATACACATACAGTTCAATATATTCTATTTGATAATCTAGCAGCATTCACGACCAATGGGATATATTTCATACATCTGTAAAACATAATACTGTATTCTGTAAACTATATAATTTTCTCTCAGATGATTCATATCTATCTATCTATCTATATATATATTTAAGTGCAAGTGATCAAAACACTTTAAGTCATAGTACAAACATAAAACATCTGTATGATAGCGACGGTAAAATAAAATCCTCTAATAAAAATTTGTATACAAAAATAAACAATGCAGTGAAGTGTGACTCCAGATTTGACCTATTGCACATTCTGTCAAATATGCACTTTGTATGTATGTATGACTGTATATATCTCAAATCTTCTTCCGATTCAGTCGTGTTAAAATACAACTCTATCTCGTTCTACGCTCGAGCTACCACTGACTGTCTCTCCTAACTTAATAATGCATAGAGTTCAGATTCAGGTGCTGGAGTTCCTTTAGTTCCTGTTTAGTTCTCTTGGTCTTTCTTTTCACACTCCAGCTTCCTTTTCAACATGACCAATCAGAATAATCTTCACATTGTTTACAAAAAGCAGTGAATTGATCTGCCATTTATGTCTTCAGTAGGCTTCTAAGGTCTTGGTATGGCACATGCATCTCAATTTGGCAAAATGTTATGTGTATTATGTGTATATATATATATATCTTTAAGATTTATGTTTTGGTTCATGATATAGCTCTGATATACTATGAGAACAAAAAATGTATTTGTAAGATAGATAGATATGTAGATAGATAGCTGGGTAGACAGACAGGTAACAAATATAGTTTTTGTTCCTTACACTGAAAATGATGGATAACTCACATACTTTATGCACTGTCGCATAAACTAAAAAAACGAAATAAAAATAAAAAATATTCAGTAACAGCCATGCATGCACAAGCACGCACATGCACACACACAAACACACACACACACACACACATTTAGGCTTACAACAGCTGAAGTCATGAAATCACTTGTTGCAGAGTGGCTGCCAGTGCAGGTATGGTTCTTGCCTAAGGTTCACTCACAGGAACCATGGGTAGAGGAGCCTCCAGCCAATCAAAAGCCTTCAAAGCTGACCCTGTGAGATAGGAACTTTCTCCCATCTACAAACTGGTTACAGTAGTTAGTCACAAAATAAAATACCACACTGATATTTCACAACGCATCAGGTAACATTATACACTATTTACACCCTCACACTGAGCTTTGTCAATTTTTTCTATTTGTTTGTTTCTTTAGCTTTGTTTTCTTTTTCATCTTCTGCGTGTCCATCTCCATGCTGATGTCAGTTTGACTGATTCTGGTTGTGGTTCTAGTTCGAGTTGTCTTCGGTTCGTCGGTCTTGTCAAACAGCCCCAGCAGGTTGACAGTCCTCACCAGTCGGGTTTATTTTTGGCACTAAACGTGGCAGTCTATGAGGGGCAGTTGGCCACACTCATGAAGAACATAAAGATGCTTGTAACACACAGGGACAAAAGAGGACATGACCATCCACCTCACAGGAACCCACGACAGCAGTGACTGACAAGGTCAAGAGGATGCATCAGTGAGTAAGAACTAATTAGTTCCCTCCACTGTCCTCTAAAGAACCATCTCACAACTTTGATCCAGGAGATGGATGATAAAAAAACAACAACCAAACAACGTAAACAACAACCAAAAATGGGGTGAAGTGCTGATGGGAAGGAGAGGAGAAGGGGGTCTTCCTCATCGCCTGGCTGAAAGGGCGTCAGACACTGACAGGACAGCATCAATCTGCCCTCTTACAGTTTGATGAACATCAACACACTTAACAGACCGACCACCCCAACTCTACCCCCCCATCCACCACCTCGACCACACACAGTGGACTACAGAACATATTGGTTGAGAAGACCAAAAGAACTCTCTAGCCCTGCGGTCTTCGACCCCCCTTCTAGCCACCCCTCCCACCCCCTTTGGCTGTCCAGTGTGAGTGTGGTGCCTAAGTGGGAGGAGGATGCATTGACTGGAGAAGGGGTGCTGGTGGTGGACTCACTGAGAGCAGACGTGTGGTGGACGCTCTGAGCATGCTCTGAACACACCACAGGGGGGCGACGGCAAGCCAGAGATCTGCAGCTTCTTCTTCTCTGGTTCTCTGGGTTGAGGGTGGCTAGGAAGAGGGCCAAAGTTGGGGGCTTCTGGGAAAGGTGACCGGGGGGCTCTTAGTGTCTGGTGGTGAGTTTGTGGGTAGTGGGGCATGTAGAGCCAGGGGTATTTTTGGGGGGTTGGGGGGGGGGGGGGTGTTGTATTGCTTTGTGATGAGGGTTTTCTGAGAGTTTTTTCTGAGAGTGTGAACTGGTCTTACTGTAGGAGGTGGAGTCTAAAGAGGAGGAGGGGCGGGGCCTGGTTATCTGACCGTGTTTGACCTTCAGCTGCAGCATGATGGGTTCAGAGAGAGGGGCGGGGTTAAGTTGGGTGAGGGGCGGGGTTTGTTTGGTCTGGGCAGGCATTAGTGGCCTGTGACAGAGTTCAGTATGGTCGGGGGCGGAGTTCAGAGGAGTGGGGAATGAGCCAGAGGGCAGGGAGATGATTGGTCGGGTAAGGGGTTGTGGGTGGGGTTGGGCGGAGGGGTGGGCGGGGGTGATTCGATGGGCAGGCATCTCAGGAGTAGATGGTGATGACCTCGCGGCCTCCTCCACGCACCAGCAGGACTCGGTTCAGCCCCTCAGTCAGCACCTCCAGGAACTCCATATCTGAGACGAGTGCGTTACGGACAGGAACAACGCACAGGTATGATCACAGCCAGCACACAAATCACCACACTGGGCTCCTGTAGTTTAGCTGGGAGGGCACGATGAATACAACACCCACTGACGGGGTCCAGCGCCAGAGTAACACATATTCTCATAATACATTCCTAGACGAGATTATGTTATCATTATGAAACAGTATTAGTTCAAAATATAACTGAGTTCAACAGTAAGTAGGAAACTTGTTAATAATGGAATTGCAACTTCATACAAAGGAAACTTGACTAAATATGCAAACATCTATCCTGTGTCAGATGAAGTCAGCTCCTATATGGCCATTCTAGACCACCTCACGCGGCCGTTCCCAGCATGCTTTGAGAGGATACAGTTCTCGTCGCCGGTCCTGTTCTTGGGCGGTCCGGGCATGTTGAGCAGGACCAGCTTGGCCTCCTGGGACTTCTTCACGATGACGCTGTTGAGCCGCAGGGCGGTGTGCATGCGACGCACGTTGGACTGGTTCCTGGGGGGAGACACGGGGGGAAGATCAGAGGTGCGACCTCACATGACCTCACATTAAACATGTACCAGCCAACCACACAGCACAGACAGAACAGACACAGACAGACACAGACAGACAGATACAGACAGAACAGACAGACACAGACAGATACAGACAGACACAGACAGACAGATACAGACAGACACAGACAGACAGACAGATACAGACACACACAGACAGACACAGACAGAAACAGACAGACAGATACAGACAGACACAGACAGACACACAGACAGATACAGACAGACAGACACACACAGACAGACACACACAGACAGACACACACAGACAGATACAGACACAGACAGACACACACAGACAGACAGACAGACACACACAGACAGACACACACAGACAGATACAGACAGAACAGACAGACACAGACAGATACAGACAGACACAGACAGACAGACACAGACAGACAGACAGATACAGACACACACAGACAGACACAGACAGAAACAGACAGACAGATACAGACAGACACACAGACAGATACAGACAGACAGACACAGACAGACACACACAGACAGACACACACAGACAGATACAGACAGACACAGACAGACACACACAGACAGACACACACAGACAGACAGACAGACACACACAGACACACACAGACAGACACAGACAGACACACACAGACAGACACAGACAGAACAGACAGACACAGCCCAGCACTGGTGTGCAGGTTTTTTTTACTTATGTCACCAACACAGAATACACATACCATTTTATGCTACATATTTTGAAACAGAGTGTGGAGGAAATAATGAAAAATAGTTTTGCAAGATGTTGTCATGTGTGTTCCTATCTTCATCTGGGTGTCTTGGGAAAAATATCCCGTCACCTTCCTTTCTCTCTCTCTCTCTCCCTCCCTCTGTCTCTCTCTTTCTCCTTCTCTCTCTGTCTCTTTTTCCACTCTCATATTCCCTCTATATCATATTTTGAGTCATTACAAGGTTGGGCATGACACCACGATAGATCATGCAGTGAACCATAGCCCATAGCCTGGCCGCGGGAACCCGTACGGGAGACCTGGCTACAGAGAGTGTTTGTGTGTGTGTGTGTGTGTGTGTGTGTGTGTGTGTGTGCGTGCATACGAATCTTTCTCATTCTGGGTGTGTGTGTGTGTGCGTGTGTGTGTGTGTGTGTGTGTGTGTACTATGTCTTGCTAGAACTGAAACGGATACTTACAGGTTCTCCCATTCACTGCAGCATGAAAAGGAAAGGAACATAAGTTAGGAAGACTTCATCACATCACCAGTCATCAATCATGGACCAAACCACAACATCGCATGACTGGGAAACATGTCATGACTATCAATCAAGGACCTTAATATAACATCAGGGGGCAGAAAGATCACTTTACCCATCACAGACCTCACTAAAACACTTTGAGTTGGGATTACCTCATCAGGCATTAATCAGAGATTATTTTACAACAGGAAGGCATCATAATTAGTGCTGTCAAACGATTAAAATATTTAATCGCGATTAATCGCATTTATGTCATAGTTAACTCAAAATTAATCGCGATTAATCGCAAATTTGTATCTATTCTAAATGTCCCTTCGTTTATTTCTTTTTTCCATCATTTTATTTTAATTTTAATGCCCTTATCAACATGGAAAAGTGGATTGGCTTGCTTTATGCAAATGTTTTATTTTATTGAAAACCAACATTGCCAAACAGGGCGGTACAAAATTTAATTATAAAGTGCACATTTCAGGTAAACAAGGACTCAGCCTATAGTGCAGTTAAACCATGGCTTAATATTTTCTTTTTTTCAAGTTTGCTGGGAACATAGCAGTCAGGCCTCTTATTTCAGAAACAATGAACCGTAACAGTTAGGTTACCAATAAAAGGTAAGCCTACTACTTCTTTGCATTCAGCCAGCTGCCTGTTGACATTTTCAGACAACAGTGAAACTCGCTTCTTTTGCACAACACAACTTTTAAAAGTAAACTTTCCATTCAGAAGCTTTTTATCATCCATTTCGCCGTATCGCGCTCACCATTCACTCAAACCGTAACGTTAGCCTACTACACAGTTTGCGAGGCCAAAAAGAACGTTAATCTTAAAAAAAAAAAATAAATAAATAAAAACGCGTTAATCTCGCGATAAAAAAAATTACGGCGTTAAAATGGGTTTGCGTTAACGCCGTTAATAACGCGTTAAACTGACAGCACTAATCATAATATTACCAGAGATAAATAATGGGTCAAACTACAACACTGCGATTTGGGACAATATATTTACTATCAAGGGACCATATGACAACACTATGAGATAAAATACACTATGAGTTATGAATACTATGTTAAAGGCAGAGAGGCGTTTGGGGTGCCAGCTATGGGATTTGGGCTGAGGTGTGCCAGCTATGGCGTTTGGGCTGAGGTGTGCCAGCTATGGCGTTTGGGCTGAGGTGCGCCAGCTGTGGCGTTTGGGCTGAGGTGTGCCAGCTATGGGAGAGACACACAACTGCTCCACACTCACGGCTTCATGCTGAAGATGTCCTTAATGCCCTCAGGGGTTGCCCCTGTGGGAGGCGCGGCTGGCTCGCCATCCAGCTTGGGGTCGGTCCAGGTCCTCTGGCCCTCCCCGGGGGTCGCTGCGCTCTCGGAGGCGGGGGACTGGGGGGTGGCCGGGGTGGGGGGGTTGGTGCTCTTGTCGTGGATGAGCTGCTCCTGAGCAGGGGGGGACACAGCCACAGACTGAGAGACAGGACACGGGGAGCAGAGAACATTCACCACAGACCATCAGGAGAGAGGGATAGAGAGAGAGGGAGGAAGAGAGAGATGGAAGGAGAGAGAGAGAGAGAGGGAGAGAGAGAGGGAGGAGGAGAGAGAGGGGGAGAGAGAGAGGGAGAGAGGGAAGGAGAGAGAGAGAGGAAGGGTGAGAGGGGGACAGAGAGAGGGAAGGAGAGAGGGAAGGAGAGAGAGAGAGGAAGGGTGAGAGGGAGAGAGGGGGACAGAGAGAGGGAAGGAGAGAGAGAGGATGGGTGAAAGAAAAAGGAGAAAGAGAGGGAGAGAAAAAGAGAGAAGGTGAGAGGAAGGAGACAGAGGGAGGAAGAAAGAAAGGAAGAGATAGAGATAGAAGAGGGGAACAGAGGGAGCCAGGAAAGGAAAGACCAAATGGGGCAGCGGCGTTGAGGAGTAGAGCGATTAGGGAGGAGACATGTCAGGGGAGGAGGGATCATTATACAACAGCGAAGGAGAGAGGAGGAAACAGAGAGAGCAGTTAGAACCACTGCAGCACCAGACATCACCTCAGTAGATCACACACACACGCAGCACACACACACACACACACACACCATCAGTTTGGCAAATCATCTCAAACCCATAGGATTTAACAACAGAAGCAGGGTTTGAACCGTATTAAAAAACATTGAAAAAATTAAAACAAGAAAAACTGCCCCCCCCCCCCCCACACACATTCTTTAAGTCCTCGCGGAAGGAAAAGTGGGCTATTGAATATCACCACCATCTCTCTCTGCCTGAAACCTGTGCAGGGACCGCAGCCTGTAGCTGTAATTAGCTCCCTGTGCTAGTAATTATCACAGATCTGAGATCAGATGAATCAGAGCCACAGCAGGGCGGCATGATGGGAGAGGTGAGAGTGGCAGAGCCACTGATCTGTAATAAAAGACTATTATACTTCGCTGGGCAGTGGCAATTATCTCTGCATTATCAGGGTATTTAACGTGAGTGTCATTATCAAAAATTGCTTAATGAAGGGGTGGTTCTTGGCCAGATTAGCAGTAATAAATACACTCAGTTAATGCTAGTTAAATTACGTTCATAAGTTATACCTAGAAGAAATATGTGCCGAGGCTGGCGGACGAACTAGAGGACATCAAAAATACATTTAGAAGAGTTGCTGTAAAAGTGAGAGAGTTTGGATGGACTGCCATGGAATGG